>NC_083374.1:368826-737652 GCF_029542785.1 Malassezia japonica | reverse complement strand
CTAATCCTAATCCTAATCCTAATCCTAATCCTAATCCTAATCCTAATCCTAATCCTAATCCTAATCCTAATCCTAATCCTAATCCTAATCCTAATCCTAATCCTAATCCTAATCCTAATCCTAATCCTAATCCTAATCCTAATCCTAATCCTAATCCTAATCCTAATCCTAATCCTAATCCTAATCCTAATCCTAATCCTAATCCTAATCCTAATCCTAATCCTAATCCTAATCCTAATCCTAATCCTAATCCTAATCCTAATCCTAATCCTAATCCTAATCCTAATCCTAATCCTAATCCTAATCCTAATCCTAATCCTAATCCTAATCCTAATCCTAATCCTAATCCTAATCCTAATCCTAATCCTAATCCTAATCCTAATCCTAATCCTAATCCTAATCCTAATCCTAATCCTAATCCTAATCCTAATCCTACTTCCCCGGACTTCCCGTTTCGTTTGTTCTCACATCTTCAAAAGGCTCTATTCAATTCACATCTTCTGTAGGTATTTCGTAACCTTAAGCTGTAAATAAATTGCATTCCAGTATTTGTTTGATTCCTCCATCATAGCGACCTTCTCTTCACCTTCAATATCCTCAAAAAGTAATTCAGGAAATAGAGTCTTCCCATCTTGCCTGTAAGGTTCAAGGTTTGCACGTTGACCCGCGACCCCAGACAGATGAAACAGTCCTTCCGTCGTCTTTTTGCAATCTCCGACATACAACACTTCAAATTCCTGTTCTCCTTTCTCTCCTTTCCTGGGCGAATGCAGCACACGCTTGTCTTTCTCGCCCTTCACTGAAAGTACACCTTGATGCTTGCTCTTGCACTTCGAAAATACAACCTCCACTTCGGATTCATGGTGCTTCAACTCCAGCAGTTTACCGCCGTACGCATTGACCGTATTACTGCTCAACTTCATCCCTGAAACGTTACTCGTAAAAGGAAGCGGTACAACCAGCTTCCCTTCTTAGAGGTCTTGGCATTTGTCTGCTTTCTTCTTTTCCACCGGCGCAGTCATCGCGACGGCCAGCAACGCAGACACAATCATTCCAATCTTCATGTGCATCTTCATAGTTGTTTTAGTCGTAACAGAATAAACAAGTGAGTTTGGTTCCCGTACCGATGTCTTTGCCTACCCTCTGTCTCTTAAATAGTTTCCCATTGCACGATGTTCGGAGTAGGCACTGCGTGCTGACGTCTTGGCATGAGGGTAAATTTGTAACCTGAGCCTTCTTTGGTTTTATGTGTCGGACTTGCCTGTCCCAGCGTCCCAGTTAGTGTTTCGGATTTCCGAGGATGCTATGTGGTGCCTGTCTTTAACGCAACCTGTGGCCGAAGTGCACATGGCATACATTTACCGCCCTCATAGTATAGCATTTTGCCAGTCTCACAAGGATATGCGGCGATCGCGGAAACTCGCTCCCAAACATCTCGCACGGGCCAGAGATCGTAGTAATCAGCATGCTCCGCACCTTTCTGGAGCCAACCTACTGAAATCACTCGTGATCTCGTCTTCTATACACGATCAAAACAAATTTCTAGACGTCGAAGTGTGTTGACTATAGTAAGATTCAAGCACATCATATATTCTGTGAGCAACGAATCTTCTTTGACCATATCAAAGTTTGGAAATTAGCACGAGTCGGCAGCCGAGAACATGGCAATCGACGAAGGGCCCTCGTCGGACATCGGCGAGAACGACACGCCACCGTTGCGAGAGCCAATCGTAGGAGCAGCGACATCCTCCTCCTCACCGGCGAAGTAGATCGGCTTGCAACCCTTCTTAAGGCTGGTAAGACCGAACCACTGCTGGCGGAGCTTATCACCGGACTCGGCACAGTCCTGCAGGGTAACGGCGGGCGAGGCACCCTTGGGAAGGCTCTTGAAAGTGTGGCCGCCAATGGGACCCGGAGCGGTAACGAAGTAGTTGCCGCTAGTCACACACTTGTTCTTCTCGGAAGTGCTGCGGAGCTGGCCGAAGACGGCGTTTTCGTTCGTGCCCGTGAAGTGCTTCGGCGCCTTGCACTCGTAGAACTGCAGCTTCTCGCCCTTGTCTCCCTCCTTAAGCTTGCCTCCATCAAAAGCAAAGTGCTTCACACTGTGCTCGCCGAGAGCGCTGAGCTCCTGCTGCGAGCCGTGAGGCTTGCAGTCGAGCGAAGCGCTGGCAACGGCAGCAAGAGCAAGGACAGCAATGGCAGTGAGCTTGAACATTTTGGTGGTGGTGGAATTCAATACTGTGACTACTTTCTTCTATATATGTTCTCCCTAGGGCGCCAAGCACTTGTCAAACAGTTTCTCGCCAGTCGGGGGTCCTGAAACCTTTGTAGGGTGAGGAGTGGCATTCTCAGAATTAGTAATAATTCAGCCAATACTTGATGAGTTTTCTGGGAGTCCCCCCTGTGATAGGCCATTGCGTAAGCATTTCCCCATGTTCGATTCACGGTGTGATACGCGAAAATCGTCCAAACAATTACTCTGTGCCTTCTATGCACGGGGGTTATTCGGCAAAAACTGAGCGGGACACGAACTGGTCTAGCAGGCGGAATACCGTGCCCCAACACGGATGTATTCGAATTGCCATTGGACTGTGCCCGAGCGACAGGCACTAGACTAGGATACATCGGAACATGCTGCGCCAATTTCTGTCAGCGTCACTAGCATCAGATGACTCCAGGTAGTCGTACTTGCCAATCTGAGCGACAATGGTGAGCACGAGGATCGGTACTATCCAATCATTCAGAGTGTTCGCCTTCGGATAAACGACAGGACCGTGTATACCTTAGGCTTCAGTATTCCGTATTAGATCTATCAACAAGTGCTGCGATGTTGACATGTGTAAAGTCAGCCGTACAATGAAAAGCGGGTCACAAATGTGGCTCCATAGTTGACAACGCATTCTGATGCTGTCTATGACTACTCCATACCCTCACCACGCCTCCCAGCTTGTGCTGACCGCTAACAACGAACATGATGCACTGCGAGGTACGGACGGGGCTGTGCCTGAATGCAATTTGTTCGTGGGAAGGATTCCCGATCAGTATAGCCCGATATAGTCTACCTCAGGAAGGAAATCCATAATTGATTAAATTGTGCCAATTTGGGATGTGGAGTCGCAACTACGCCAAGCAGGTGCAATAGTTTCGTCTATACTCTGCCCATTCATACTGTGTATGGTTTCGTTTGCGCCTCCATTCGCTATATCGTGTGGTTATACAGGTCTTCTGCAGCATCTAAGCGGCAATTCCCCATTTTATTTTATTTTTAGCCTTGGCTCCTGATCCATAATACAACTCACCCTCTATAGAGACGACTCTGCAAACGATGTGATCCTTTGAGATTGGTCCCTGTCAAGATCAATGTACGCTGATCTCCGCAAATATGTGGTCGACAAATTCCCAAGTTCACACCAACGATGGATTGCACTACATAGGAGAGCATGGGAAATGAGGCCAAGGTCCATAGCTATCGTTATTAAGGAACACTACGCGCGGATCTAACGGCCGTTCTTGAGGTCACACTCCTGTGTGGAGGAGTTGCCGCCGCCATCACCGTCGCCATTACCGTCGCCATCACCGTTCTCATTACCGTTGTCGTCGCTGCCACCACCGCCGCTGCGCTATTTTTGCTTCATTTTATTAATAGGCTCGTCTGCTTGTGCCCCCGTGTGAACGTATACACGTGCCAACATGGACGGGAATGTTTTTGGTTCGTGAGGAGTGTGCGAGATCAACTGCTGAGGCTGTGTTGTTCCCTCAACAATGATTGGTAGCTTCAAACACTAGATAGGTATAGGATAACTAAGAAAGTTCGTAAGGGTAAAAGGGTACGATTTCAAACATGAATAAAACTTGTTGCGTGTGCAAGGGACCTAAATGCGCGTTTAGTTGGTAGAGCAGAGGTGGAAGTCGCCGTTGTTGTTGTTGTGGGCGACAACAGCGCAAAGGGCGTTGTTGTCAGCCGAGTAGATGGCGCGCACAGCACCGGGCTGCTCGCCGTGCTGCAGGTTGTAGGGGTGGCCGTCGGCGAAGATGGGGAGCTCAAGCATCATCGAAGCACCGTCGCAGTCGCTCGACAGGGGGATCTTCTCGTAGTTGTAGAACTGGTGGGGGTAGCTGTGACCACCAGTGCTCTGGGTGGGCGCGTTCTCGACCTGCGAGCGGATCTGGTCGACGTCAATGTCACCGCCGGTGCTCTGACCGCAGTGAGCAATGGTGTCGCGGCGGACAATGGGCGAGGCAGCGGCGAGGCCGGCGAAGGCGAGAGTAAGGGCAACAGCGAACTTCATTATGGAGGGTGTGAGGTTTGACAGACGAATCTCGGCTAGCTATATAGCATCCTACTTGGTACGCCGAATAGGAGAGTTACAAACGCCGAGCGCACGTGCGCGGAGTCTACCCCGGGTTTGGACGCCTAAAGATAGTCCGACGCAAGGTACTCGACACGCGCATCTTACCACGATGGATGGCGCATTGAATCGGGTGTTACAAGGCGAAGACGTGAATGCTGCCGCGGAAGCCGTGGCCAAGGCGACGGAGGATCCGTTTAAATTTTGGAACCAGTGGTTCGACTGTGCTGCGCACCACGCCGATGCCCAGGACCGCTTGATTGCTCTGGTGCAGGCGTTGCAGAAGCACGATGTAGGCACTATTGATGACCAGAAGCTCTGGGGAGACCTTCCTCGTCTTCCCTGGTCGATGCGCGAGAGCTTCCAACGTATGTCCTATCGTGCTGACCCTAGTGTATGACAATGAGGCCAAGCCCGAACAGCTCATCAACATTTCGGCCATGTTTGCCAAGTGCGCCCACGCTCATGTTGCAAACACACTCATGTTTGCAGTAGTTCTGTTCCGTGGTGTCCTGGAAGAAGAGAAGGAGCCAAAGGACCTCGATGCGCGCCTCCAGGCTCTCATTGCGTGGGTGGATGGCGCAGGCAAGGAACTGTACAACGACGGCAAACAGCACGGCGGATCTTCGGCAATCGCAAAGGGTGGTGATCTCTGGAAGGGCGCACCCGGATTCAGCAAAGAGCGCTGGGTCTTTTGGAAGGAGCGTCTTCAATCCATGCACACTGATACAAGCCAGAAGCTACTCAAGGCAATGGAGGCCACTGAAACTGCTTGAATGTGCCGCAAACGACACAAGGAAGGCTTTTAATGTGGCAGGTGGAATGGCGACGAAACGCACAAATGCCAAATCACCTCCGCACTTCGCACGTGCCACCTTACACTCCCTGGGCGGACGGTCTCTGTCGAGTCATCTGGCAGAATAAGGACAGCCCTTTCTAAGGACCAAAATATACCAATTTGACGCGTTATAACTTGAACATAGTACCATTTTCAATATTCTGTTTTCCAGTAACTCGGCCTCGGACGTACAAAAGATATAACATAGGCGACTGATTATTCTTAGGCAATACTTCCATCACAGGTACTTAATACTAAATATGTTTCATTCCCAATTGTACCCAGTTTGCGACTTCATATATACCACCCATATCCACAATCTCATACCGAGAAGTGAGCCATTCAAGGATACTTTCACGGTACTATTACCGATTTTGAACGCTGCTCAAATGGAACCATGTCGTCTCTGGCATCGCTTGAGTATTCCATTGAGAAAGGAACGATCACCGCCAGGCCAGTGGTAAGCATGTTGCATAATAAAGACGTAGGCTCCATTCCTTTGCCTCTCGCACCAGTTTTGAAGGGCTTTTCTTTTTTTTTCTTAAAAAAAAGGTCGAAGCCAAGCGATTAAGTTAAATTGTCCCAAACAGCCCGCAGAAAGCCTCTGGTCCGAGAGCACTCCGCTTTCGATGTCAGCTCGCCGGGAAGACTCGTTACCATAGGTTGTCCGTAGACATTTTTCCACAGCTCAGCCGTAGGAACCATGGAGAATGCGTTCACTAAAGGTTCCTCTTCTGGGGCATTGTCAACAATGAATCCCACATGGCGGGCACAGTCATTTCTGTAATCGGGGCACAACATGTGGCTGTACCATGCGAACTGAATGTCGCGAGTTGTTTCGAGTGAACGACGAGCAAAGCGCACCAAACTGAGCCAGGCACAGTACCGACGAGCACAAAAAGTATGAGGTGCAGTTGCTGGAGCAAGGAGCCAATTATTTTTCTTGACCGCCACAATCAAATCTAGGGTGCGCTGTGTCGCACGGGCCACATCAAAGCTCATGTCCACGACCGGGTTTGCTTTGCGATAGTAGCAAAACACGGCAGCGACAGTTTTCTCCAGATCCCTTTCTTGACTGCGACTTCGCTCTGGAGTCGAATCACGCATGATATGCAAGACATTGCGCTCAATTCGATCAATATCGTACGAATTGGCCATACCTAGTTCTGTGGGTGCCAACAGACCCGAATGGATCTTACCAAAACGGTCCGTATAGTAGTCCTTCAACAGTTTGCCATTCTTGTCCGTGTTTGCAATCAAAATGGAACGCTCGTGTTTGACAATACGCATCAGAACCTCCATATGGGAATCTTTGCTCTTTTCCCCCGCCCGGCTGACAACGCCGCCACGCAGCCGGTATCCGTCCCGGTCATTACCGCCTTCGGCCCAACGTGTGAGTTCATGAATAAACTGGAAACCAAGGACGTTACTTCGCGCATATTGCTTAAAACATTCTTGGCAAGTTGCGGTCCAATCCGAACCAACCGTCATCCAGGAGACCAAGTTCGAGGTAGAGCAGTAGGGGCAGATCATGGGGCATCCATCGGCAGCTTCACTTGTATCCTTCTCTAATGGATTGAATGGCATCCCGGTTAATTCCTCAAACTGCTTCGTGGCATCCGGAGCATACAATGTCCAGCTCGACACATCCAAAACGTCTACCAGTGGACACAGCGGGTACTGATACTGGCCCAACGTAGCACAGCTCGTAGAGCGTAGAACATCTTCTTGGTATCGAAGAGGATGCGTAAGGTATGTATCTACTGTTAACAATCAATGTACGTACACCAAATGAACGCGACGTCCAAGGGGGGAAGCAAGTCAGGTTGCACTCGCACGGGCTTTTCTGAATCTGTCTTGGGCAAGACGTGCTTGGCATAGGCAACGGTGCGGAACATGGCTTTGTGTACAAAAGCATCCCAGCTCACGCCGTCTCTTTTGGGCATATTGTCGTAGGACGGTGGGGCATCTGCGGTAACTTGTTGGTGCAGCATGTCGAAGCATTGCAAGAGCCACAAGTGACGTTCTAACGTGCAAGCCGAGGACATCACTGGAAGGCGCTTTGCGCGCTCCACTACTGGCACCCTACCAGAGAAGGGAGCAAGAGTATCCATGAGGATGGCCCTTGCTGGTCCCTGGGTATTTAAGTGCCCAATACGCATATGGCCCATTCGCCGCATTTAAGGTGACTCATTATTTGGCGTTCATTATCCGCCACCTTTATGTCCGGCCTGCAGGTCAAAGTCGTAATTACGCCCTCTCGCTTGGCATTCCTGTGGGGTGATTCTTGTTTTCGCTCCCAGGTGCAGTTCGAAATCACGAGTCATGGAGTTATACATAGCATGCGTCGTAACTCCTCACGCAGAACATTCAAGCCCAAAAAAAGGCCGCGGGAAGGGACACATGAGCACGGAAACATCGTTAAAACTACAAAATGGTATATAACACTTTAGACAAGTTTGCCCTTGAGGTCCTCGCGACGCGAGGAGCTGTTGGGGTCGTAGTAAGGGCGCTCACCGCACGAAACAGCACGCACGCCAGAGCGAGCACCAAGTTCAAAGTAATCAGGCGTAGCCGCGTGGAAGGTCGAACGGTTGTCCCAGATCGCAAGGTCGTTCTTGCCCCAGCGGTAGCGCAGCTGAGTAGTATGGTTCTGCGTGACAAGGTCACGCACATAGCGCTTGAGCATGTCGCTCTCGTCACGCGTCACGTCAAGCACGCGGTCAAAGTGGTGGCCAATGCCGAACACCGACTTCCAGCCGGTGACCGGGTTGGTACGCACAAGAGGGTGCTCAGTCGAAAGGCTCTGGCCAACGTTGTCAGCCGCACCACGGGGGCCCGCGTGAAGGTTGTAACCGTGACGGAGGGCCGAGTCGACAAACTCGTAACCGAAGAAGTGGCCGCGGAGACCCTCGAGGAGCTTCTTGAAGGGGGCCGAGAGCAGGTCGTACACCTCGTAGCCGTTGGCCCAGAGGGTGTCACCGCCCGTGTGAGGCAGCGTGTGCACCTTCAGAGAGGTGTAGTCCGCCGGCACGGGCTCAAAGGCAATGTCACTGTGCCACTCGTCAGCACCCGAGCGAGGACCGACATCCAGCTGGCGGTGCAGGTTGCTCGAGATGACACTGATCTCATTGTCCTTGTTGCTAGTGCCCTTCTCGTCGACAATCTGATCCTTGCCCTCGCGCTCGGCGTTGTAGACAGGGTGGATGTGAAGGCCCGAGCTAGCAGGCTTGCCAGTCAGGTGGCCCAGACGGTCCGTGACAAACTTCTGGTCTTCAGGAGAGAGGTCCTGGTTCTTGAAGAAGACCACACCACGGCGCGAGATGATGATGGCGAGGTCGCGAATGAGCTCATCTGCCTTCTCGTGGTGCACCAGATCGCTGAGCTGGAGAGTGGGGTAGGTGCGGCCGAGACCAGGCGTGAGCTCGTCAAACTCGTAGAGCGAGTCGAGGAGGCCCGACACCTGG
This sequence comes from Malassezia japonica, assembly GCF_029542785.1. NCBI lineage: Eukaryota > Fungi > Basidiomycota > Malasseziomycetes > Malasseziales > Malasseziaceae > Malassezia > Malassezia japonica. The sequence goes on along the minus strand of NC_083374.1, from coordinate 728,998 downwards.
AGTGGGGCACGAGGGCCAATGGAGGAGTCAGACTGGGGGGCGGTAGGGGCAGCCACCTTGGCACCCTTGGTAGGGGCGGGGGTCGCCTCAAAGCTAGGAAGAACTTCTGCTGCAGGTGCCATTGTGTTGTGATGTCGGTACTACCTACATTCTACCCCTTGTTTTATAGGTATACACTCATCCCCGGATCCCCTCTACACACGACCCGTCCCAACCGCTTGCGTGCGACGGACAGCAATGACAAAATTGCGAACGCGCGATAACACCATCGAACAAGTACATCCTCCACAAAAATATCAGCGCAAGCACGCAATTGCGAGGCGAATGGCTGCCCCTATTGCACCATCCCTCCACATATGTGTGCGGCTTTACTAGACTTGGTGCGTCCAAAGGCCAAAATGCGCGCACGGAGTCTCACCGCCACTGCGCTCAAGGCTAGATAGGGTCAGCTGGGTACAAGACCCAGTCCAGCGCTCCAAGGCCGATGACGTGCTTTCGCTAAACCCGTCAGTGCGGACGACGGATCGATATTGCGGTCATTAGTGTCGCCCCTCATGCGCGAATCAGAACGTGGGGTGAATGTGCGTCGTAAATTGCGCTCGCACGGCCGGCGGTTAAACTGTACTGATCGATCTCGATCCTACTACGCCTATTTTAACCATAGATTATCACCATGGTGCAATAACATTGACGATCTATGATGGGCGGTGAGACGAGCCTTTTCCAGCACAAGAGTCGATTGCGTGGTCACTTGTAGATTTTCGAGATTACCTTTTGCATTGGACTACACTTGTCATAGATGGATGGCACATACTATCCGATCCATACAACTCGTGCATAGCTGCTCCACGCCTTGCGCAGAGACGCGTCTTTCGACCTCCAGTGTGGTCCGTGCGAGTTGATTCCTTCCGACTTGGATGGATGCTAGGCCCCAGCTCCTTCACTAAGTCATCCGCAGCACAGGGAAGCACTTTTATGGGGCCCTACTCGGCCGTCAGTACGCGACTCCAGAGAGTGCTCCGCCGCGCTGCGCTTTGGGGACCTGCTCACACGCGGAGGGACATCTTCCTCGGCCGAGGGCCTCGCCAGTGGTTTGTGCGCGCCCCGCGCCCCTCGCCACTCAACGTTTCGACATCATGGAGTACGCCAACCTCGGAAACTCTGGCTTGAAGGTCTCTCGTGTCATTCTGGGCTGCATGACCTTTGGCTCCAAGCAGTGGGTGGACTGGATCTTGGACGAAGAAGAGTCGCTCCCTATTTTCGAGCATGCGTACAAGATGGGCATCAACACCTGGGACACTGCCGATGTGTACAGCAACGGCAAGTCGGAAGAGATTGTCGGCAAGGCGCTCAAGAAGTACAACATTCCCCGTAACCGTGTCGTGCTCCTGAGCAAGTGTTTCTTCCCTGTGAACGAGGATGGCGACGAGCCACTCTTCGGCCAGAAGAACGACGGTCCTCTTGTTAACCTTTCGGGTCTGTCGCGCAAGCATATCTTTGATGCTGTCGAGGCGAGTGTCAAGCGTCTCGGCACCTACATTGACGTGCTCCAGATCCACCGTCTGGACCGTGAGACCCCCAGCGAAGAGATCATGAAGGCGCTGAACGACGTGATCGAAAAGGGCTGGGTGCGCTACATTGGCGCAAGCTCGATGCTGGCTTGGGAGTTCCAGCGCCTGCAGAACGTGGCTGAAAAGCACGGTTGGCACAAGTTTATTTCGATGCAGAACTTGTACAACCTGATTTACCGCGAGGAGGAGCGCGAGATGATCCCATACTGCAAGGCGACCGGTGTCGGTATTATCCCTTGGTATGCCGTTGCCGCTGGCATTCTTACTCGCCCTTGGGACGACCACTCTACGGAGCGCGCTCAAAAGGATGATTTCATGAAGTCGATCATGCGCAGGACCTCGACTTCTGCTGACCATGAAGTGGTAAACCGCGTGGAAGAGCTCGCAAAGAAGAAGAACGTGGCTATGGCGCAGATCTCGATTGCGTGGCTGCTGAGCAAGGGTGCGAACCCGCTTCTGGGCCTGAGCAAGCCGGAGCGCATAGACCAGGCTGTAGAGGCGCTCAAGGTGAAGCTGACCGACGACGAGGTCAAGTACCTAGAGGAGCCTTATCAGCCCAAGCCCGTTGTCGGTGTCGGCCTCTAAGTAGGAGCTCTACGAGTAGGCTTTCCAAGCAATTTATCTTGGACGATTCCCGAAGACTTCCCGCACGGACCGCATGTCACTCCGTGGAGGCTCGGCCGAACCAAGCCTGAGACGCTGTCGAGGTGAATTTTGGTGCGTAGTCCAGGCTCTCGGTGCGAACTCTGTGGAGGCTCGGCCGAACCAAGCCTGAGACGCTGTCGAGGTGAATTTTGGTGCGTAGTCCAGGCTCTCGGTGCGAACTCCGTGGAGGCTCGGCCGAACCAAGCCTGAGGAGACGCTGTCGAGGCGGATTTTGGTGCGTTGTCCAGGCTCTCGGTGCGGGCTCCGTGGAACTGGTCTCATGTCGGCCGAAGAAAAGTCCGTGGATGGTCTGTGCAACCCCCTCGGGATGCCTTTCGAAGGCGCGACAAAGATCCCGCCCGTTTTGAGTCAAATGTATAAAAGATGATAGGAAATGTCCGTTTCAAACCCATCCACTCAACATGGAATACACCAACCTCGGCAACTCTGGTCTGAAGATCTCCCGCGTCATCCTCGGCTGCATGACCTTTGGGTCAGACAAGTGGCAGGACTGGGTGATGAACGAAGACGAGTCCCTCCCTATCTTTGAGCATGCCTACAAGATGGGCCTCAACACTTGGGACACTGCTGATGCGTACAGCAACGGCAAGTCGGAAGAGATTGTTGGCAAGGCGCTCAAGAAGTACAACATCCCCCGCAACCGCGTCGTTCTTCTTACCAAGTGCTTCTTCGCTGTGAACGAGGACAGTGAAGATGCCGTGCTGATGGAGAAGAACGATGGAGCGTACGTCAACCGCATGGGTCTCTCGCGTAAACACATCTTTGACGCCGTCGAGGCGAGTGTCAAGCGTCTCGGCACCTACATTGACGTGCTCCAGATCCACCGTCTGGACCGTGAGACCCCCAGCGAGGAGATCATGAAAGCACTGAACGACGTGATCGAAAAGGGCTGGGTGCGCTACATTGGTGCGAGCTCGATGAGCGCCTGGGAGTTCCAGCGCCTGCAGAACGTGGCTGAAAAGCACGGCTGGCACAAGTTCATCTCGATGCAGAACTTCTACAATCTTCTGTACCGGGAGGAGGAGCGTGAGATGATTCCCTACTGCAAGGCAAGTGGCGTCGGTGTTATCCCCTGGTACGCTGTTGCCGCTGGTGTCCTCACTCGCCCTTGGGGCGACAACTCTACGGACCGTGCCCAGAAGGATGGCATGATGAAGATGATTATGAGCGCCAATTCGAGCGCTTCGGATCACGAAATCGTGAACCGCGTCGAGGAACTCTCCAAGAAGAAGGGCGTCGACATGGCACAAATCTCGATTGCGTGGCTGCTGAGCAAGGGCGTGAACCCTCTGCTGGGTCTCAGCAAGCCGGAGCGCATTGACCAGGCTGTGGAGGCGCTGAAGGTGAAGCTTACCGAGGACGAGGTCAAATACCTCGACGAACCCTACCAGGCGAAGCCCGTGGCCAACGTAAACGGTTAATGTTGTACTAGACGATAGACGATGGAATACACAATGTTGCTTAAAAAAGCCGGTCCGTGCATAATCCCCCAAAAAGTTAATTGCCCATCCACCCCTGACCGACCAACCACGATGGAGTACGCAAAGTAGGTGGCCGGCGCTGACACTAGTCTCGGAAACTCTGGCCTAAAGGTGTCCAAGATTATCCTTGGGTGCATGTCGTATGGCACACCCGAGTGGCAGGACTGGGTGCTGAATGAAGAAGAATCGCTGCCCCTCCTGGAATACGCCTACCAGAAAGGCATCAACACCTGGGACACGGCTGATGTGTACAGCATGGGCAAGTCGGAAGAGATTGTTGGCAAAGCGCTGAAGAAGTACAACATTCCCCGCAACCGTGTGGTGATTCTGTCCAAGTGCTACTTTGGCGTGTCCGATGACGGTTCGTTCCCTCCCATCGCGCAGATGACGTCGAACGATGGCCCGATGGTGAACCGTGTGGGCCTCTCGCGAAAGCACATCTTTGACGCCGTCGAGGCCAGTGTCGAACGCCTTGGAACGTACATCGACGTGCTCCAAATCCACCGTCTCGATCGCGAAACTCCCAAAGAAGAAATTATGCGCGCATTGAACGACGTAATTGAGAAAGGCTGGGTCCGCTACATTGGAGCCAGTTCGATGGCTGCATGGGAGTTCCAGCAGCTGCAAAACATTGCCGATAAACATGGATGGCACAAGTTTATTTCGATGCAGAACTACTACAACCTGCTGTACCGCGAAGAAGAGCGCGAAATGATCCCCTACTGTCAGGCCACTGGCGTTGGCCTCGTGCCGTGGTCGCCGGTGGCGCGCGGCGTATTGACGCGTGCGTGGTCCGAGCGTTCCACGACGCGCGAGCAGTCGGATGCCATGCTGAAAAACATGATCCGTTCGCGCGAGTCGGAAGTCGACAAGCAGATTGTCAACCGTGTCGAGGAGGTGGCTGCGAAGAAAGGCGTCCCTATGGCCCAAGTGGCCATTGCCTGGAGTCTATCCAAGCAGGGCGTCTACCCTATCATGGGCCTGAGCAAGAAAGAGCGCATTGACCAGGCCATCGACGCTGTCAAGGTCAAGCTTTCTGACGAAGAGATTGCGTACCTCGAGGCGCCCTACCAGCCCAAGGTCGTCCAAGGCTATTAGCGCCGTAGTTGCCACCCCGCACAGACCACATAATTACAACATCTCATTGGTCTGTCTTGGCATAGAGTTCTACCGATACATTACGTCATCGTGCGGAGTGACACCCCCTGGCATTTTTGTCGCACACCGCCACCTTTCTCTCCATCCGCCATGAAGGCTTGGCTCGCGTTGGTTGCTCTGGTCGCGCTGCTCGTGCAGCTGACTGCCGCGCAGAAGGGTACGTTGTACTGACTTACAAAGACGCGGCCAAGTCCGCCTACGACAGCATCGCACAAGGTTGGGCGCACGCTACGGACAACCTCGGTGGCGCCATTACCACTGCGGTCTCCGACGTGAACAAGGGTGCCTCGAAAGTCGTCCAAGGCGTCCAGAACCACGCTGAATCTGCCTCGACGAATGGTATGTTTTAATACTAATGTAGCCGCTCCTACCTCGGGTGCGCCGGTCACGGTCAATGCCAAGGACCCCAACCAGTCCTACAGCAAGGCGATGGGCACGCTGCAGACCTATGGTGCTAGTGCCAACTCGCTTTCCCAATACGCTTCTTCCAAGTACTCTGGAAATGCCAACGCTGCGTCGAGCTACGTTAATTCCGTCTCGAACTCGGCCAAGTCGTCCAACACCATCAACGCTTTCAATGCCGAAGGCTCGGCCACGGGCACGTCCAACCCTACTGCCCCCAACGCGGGTGTCCGCACGGTGCCGATGAACAGTGCCATGACGGGTCTTGCGATGACTCTCTGTGTGCTTCTGGCCGGCACCTTTTTCCTGTAATTCCATAGCGTACGACCTCATGAATATTTCCTCGCTGCCCTGGCCAAGCCGCCGTGCGTCTTGCCTCCACAATGCCCGACGGGGCGAATTTACGCGTGGCGGCGCTCAAGAAGCGTGCCTCGGCTGCGCCTAACCCTCCCTTGGAAGAGGAGGAGGAAGAAGCGGATACCCTTGGCGACCTCCCTGGGGAGCGTCCTTCACGTGTTGTGAACCCTGGGCTGCTTGTCCCCCCCGCCCGCGCCCCCGCGGCCTATACACCGGAAAAGTCAGACGACTGCTTCGCGGCGGCTCTGGAAGTCGAGATTCCCGTGGACGGCGCCGAGGTCCCTGCGAAAGTGCGCACCTACTTTACTCCGCCCCGGAATGCTGCGCCGGACGGGAGCTTGGCGAATACGACGGTGTTTGTGTGCCACCATGGCGCCGGATTCGGCGCGCTTTCCTTTGCGCTTATGGCAAAAGAGGTAACGCGGCTCACGCGCGGCGAAGTCGGCGTTCTGGCGTACGACTGCCGCGGGCACGGGCGCTCGCAATATCCCGACAATGTGGTGCGCGACATGTCGCTCGACGCGCTCACCTCGGATCTCTGGTCGGTACTCTCGACCGTCTTTCCGGAGGAGCACAAACGCCCTGCGTTTGTCCTGATCGGCCACTCGATGGGCGGCGCTGTCGTAACATCTGTTGCACATGCCCTTCAGTCGCGCTCGCTTGCGCGGGTGAGCGGCGTGGCGATGATCGACATTGTCGAAGGCACGTCGCTGCGTCTCCTACCCCAGATGGGCGAAATCGTCCGGCGCCGTCCTGAAGGGTTCGTCAGTGTCGAGGCTGCGATCCAGTGGCACGTCGAGACACGCACGATCCGCAACCTGGACAGTGCGCGACGCAGCGTCCCTTCGCTCGTCCGCAAAGTGCCGTCGTGCGAGCCGCTTGCTTATCGCTGGTCGGCCGATCTTATTTCTACGGAGCCCTTTTGGCGAGGCTGGTTTACAGGGCTCTCGAGCCGGTTCCTGACGTGCCGCGCGGCGCGGCTGCTCATCCTTGCCGAGACCGACAATCTCGACCAGGAGCTGATGATTGGGCAGATGCAAGGCAAATACCAACTGAATGTAGAGCCCCATGCGGGGCATTGTGTACAAGAAGTGCGTATAACAACTAATGCAGGACCAGCCTCAAGCTACGGCACGCACCCTCGTCCAGTTCTGGGAACGCAACGAGAAGCTCTCGCTGCCCATCCCCGGACTGAAGAAAGTAGGCCAGGCGTAGTGGAGGCACGCTTATCTTGGGTGTGGAGGCGTCTGAAGGTTTATCATTCCCCATGTCCTTCCTGCCCATCTCGCTCGAGGAGCAAAGCCGTACGCTGGCCGTGACCTCTGTCGAGGTGTCGTCTTCCGCTCTTGGCGGCCAGGTCCTAGGATGCTCGGACGAGTGGTTTGCTGCTGCTTCGAACCTCATCAAGCCCGGCCCCGCCGAGTCACTCAAAGGCCAGTTTGGGCCGAACGGCGCGCTGTACGATGGCTGGGAGTCGCGTCGCCACAATCCCACGTACGACTGGGCGATCTTGCGTCTTGGACCTTCGGGCGGCGGTCGGATCACCGGATTTGATATCGATACCACGACCTTTAACGGCAACGAGGGCCCGGCCGCCGCCGTGTACGGCGCCCACCTGCCGGAAGACGCGCCGGCGCCCAAGGCGGACGACAAGTGCTGGGAGCCGATCCTGCCCGAGGTGCCGTGTGGCCCGCTTGCGCACCACGTCTACGCTTATTCGGACCCTGCGGGAACGCCCAAGACGTACACGCACATCCAGCTGCACATGATCCCTGACGGCGGTATCTCGCGCTTCCGCGTGTATGGTGTCGTGCAAGTCCCCCCGGTCGGTGCGGGTGTGAGTGAAGAGGTGGTGCCGGGCCATCCCGAGCTGAACACGCTCGACCTTGCGCATGTGCTCAACGGCGGTCGCGTGGTGTACACCAACGACCAGCACTTTGGTATCGGGCCCAATATCCTCCTGCCCGGCCGCGGCAAGGATATGGGCGACGGCTGGGAGACCAAGCGCTCGCGCACGCCGAACCACCACGACTGGGTGGTCGTGCGGCTGGGCGAGGCGGGCGTGCTGAGCCGTGTCGAGATCGATACCATCCACTTCCTGGGCAACTTTCCCGAGAGTTGCGTGCTGCACGGCTGCTACTACGAAGGGCCCGAGGATGTGCCGGGGGAGCACGAGGCGGTCGACTCGCCCAAGTGGTTCCCGATCCTGGGCCGCACCAAGCTCGGCCCAGGCAAGCAGCACTACTACGAGGTGGAAGAGGGTGCACGTTCGCGCGTCTTTACGCATGTGCGCCTGATCATCTTCCCGGACGGCGGAATCAAGCGCCTGCGCATCGTCGGCCGCCGCAACCGCGCACTCGAGGCGGCGGGCATCACGACGCCAGAGCAGCGCGCCGCGCTTCCTGCTGTCCCGATTCCCAGTAGCTAAGTCTGTTGTAGTCTACAGAGGGGGGTGCACGCTGCGCCAGTGCTCGGCAATCTCGCCACGCGTCGCGACCCAGATTCCACCGCCGGTTGCGCGCAGCTCGGCGTCCTTGCGCTGGACGTACTCGAGGAACTTGCGCAAGGCGCACGCGCGGCCCGGCCGGCCGACAATGCGGCAGTGGAGCCCGACGGTCATCATGCGCGGCGCCTCGTCGCCCTCGAGAAGGAGCGTCTCGAGCGAGTCGACCATGTACTGGTAGAACGAGTCGCTGTTGAAGAAGCCCGGCGTGTTGGCAAACTTCATGTCGTTCACATCCAGCGTGTAGGGAATGACGAGCAAGTGCTCGTTCGGCGTGCCGTCCGGTGCCGGCACATAGTACGGCACGTCGTCGTCGTACGCATCCGAATCATACAGCTTGGTATGCAGGCCACGCTTCTTGTACTCTTCGTACACCAGGCGGCGCGTGTTGAGCGACTGGCGGCCGGTGTACCATCCCAAGGGATACGCGCCCGAGGGGCTTGCGTCGTGGATCGCGTCTATCGCCTTGTTGATGTGCGCACGCTCCTCGTCCTCAGGCACCTGGACATAGTTGATCCAGCGGTACGAGTGGCTCGCGACCTCGCCGCGCGCATCCTCCATCGCCGCAACCGCCGCGGGGTTCTGCTCGACGGCACGTCCGACGGCCCACGAGGTAAAGGGGTAGTCGAACTTTTTAAAGAGGTCCATCAGCCGCCAGAACCCACGGCGCGATCCATACTCGTACGAACTCTCCACCGACAGGTTGCGCAGGCCATTCGGCGCAGGGCCGGTCGGTGCGCCGTACTCGGTCAGATACACTTCGGCGCCTGCATCGCCGTTCAGCAGCGTGTTTTCGCCGCCTTCTTCGTAGTTTACCACAAAGGAAATGCAGACTCGCGCATTTCCGGGCCACTGGGCCTGGGGCAGCGTCTGGCCGTAGCCGATAAGGTCGCGCTTCGCGTAGGGATCGTACGGCATCGTATCTACGCCTATCCTCCACACGAAAGCGCGCCCCGGATCGCCTCCACTTTTCTCCGACGGCGATGGACGCGAAGCGAGCTGCGTCGCTGAGCGGCGACGAAGCGTCGCACGCGGATGCGGATGAGTTCCACGATGCTGAGGTGGACGAGTATGAGAAGAAAACACGTGTGCCGGACGGCGACGAGACCGTCAAGGACGATGGATGGGACGAATGGGACGACGGGGCCGACGGGGAAACCGCGGGGGCGCATACTGAGCATGCCGTGCACGGCACCGACGCGCATGCCGCTCCAGCAATAGAGCCCAGTGCAGAGGCAGAGGTGGAAGCGACACAGGACCCGACCGAGGTACCGCTGGGCGTGCCGGCCGAGGCAAGCGCGCCTGCGCCGACCGAGGCCCTGGCTGCGCCCGCGGCCACAGCACCTGCTGACCCCGAACCGGCCGCGACGGCCGATGCAAAAGAGGCGGACGCGCCTCCAGTGTCTTTCGAGCCCACCGAGCTAGCTGCTGCGGTCGATGCGCCGATGCAGTCGCTTTCCGTGCAAGACGACGACTTTGGCGACTTTGACGACGACGAATTCGGCGACGACTTTGTCGAGGCGACGCCCGTCGCAGCCCCCCCGCCTGCCGCTGCGCCTCCGCCCGCGCCCGCGTCGCCTGCGCCGCAGTATGCATGTGTGGACGCGGAGTCGTCGCTGGATGCGCTGCGTACGACGATCCAAAACCTGCTTCCTGCGGAATATACGGATGCCTCGGCCGTGCCCGCGTCCGACGTCGAGAGCAATGTGTCGCACGAAGGCCTGCGTCAGATTGAAGGGCTGTCGCAAGTGCTCTCGAACGACAAGAGCCGCACGCTCTTCCGCGAGCTGCAGGCCCCCCTGCCGATCCCCAGCACGCCGCTGGACTGGACGCGGTCTGTGACAAGGCGACAGCACCTCATCTCGCTCGGCATCCCCATCAATCTCGACGAAGTGCACCAGCCGGCATGGTCGCGCTCCGCCCCCCTTCCGCCACTCGAGCTGCACGTGGAGCCGTCCAAAGGGGGTCCTGTGCCGCAAGAGAGCGCTGCTGCGCCTGCCGAGCGCGCGCCCGCGCCGCCCGCCGAGCCTGCCGCGCCCGCCGAGAGCTGGGGCGAGCGCCGGCGACGAGAGCTTGGCGGTCCCGCGCCTGCTGTGGACATGGACCGCGTCGAGCACCTGGCGAACGTGTCCAGCGACCAGCTCGCGCTCAAAGCCCTGCCTGAGTTGCGTGCGATGGCCAGGGAGATGCAAACACTCTCGCAGCAGACCAGCGACTTGCTGGCACACCACCTGATGATCCGCGAGGCGTTCAATGCGGACGCGGAAGTGTACAATGCGACGATCCGCGAGCTTGTGGCGGGTGCCTCGAATAAGCTCGCGACGAAGAAGACAGAGAAGCGCGGCCTCCTGAGCCGCGCCTCGTCGCTGCGCCGTTCGCGGCCGAGCACGCCGAGTGAAGGGACATAGAGGGTATATACTATCGACGCTCCTGGACAGGGGAGCCCCATGGAGAGATGGTCGTGCCTTGTGTAAGCGGCACGGGTGCGCTGCTGATTCCTGCTGAACTGTCGCCGCCCCGCCCCCGGGCAACGTAGGCGGCTGCGATGGCGTCTGCACCCTTCTCCTCGAACCAGATTTCGTGTACGGCTGGACAGCACGGGAGGATAATCTTCTTCTTCTTTCCACTTTCGTACACATCGTTGCGTACGAGGTCCTTGTGCTTGTGTTGCGAGACTTGCATCGTGCGTAGGATACAAATGGCCGGATCACAGATCTTGTGCTTCTCTGCTTCGTCGTAACCAATGAGCGGCCATGTGCCGTCGACATGCCAGTGGTGCTTGAGCGACTTGACTGCAATGCCTAGCGGGATGCCCCGCCTTGCGTCGGGCATCGCGACCGAACGGCCTGTATTCATGGTCTTGTACAGGGAGCCTAGCAGCTTCTGTGCCGACGCCAGCTCCTCGGCATTCGGCTTTGACTGCAATAGTGCATCGATACGCTCTACCGCCGCACGGTACTTTTCCGGCGTCAAGGGTGCGGGCCCTTCACGCGTTTGTACCTGTCCCATCCAAGCGAAAAGCAACGAGGGGGTTCCCCTGCGCCTCCACATGCGAGCAAGGTGCGTCCAGGCACCCCGAAATTGGCCAGGGTCCAGGACCGGCGCGCTGGCGCGGCCGCGGGCCGTGCCGGGGCTGGTACGAGGAGAGTGCTGTGCAGGCACATTGCCACAGCTTGGGGCGCCTCGGACGCGCGCCGCGAGCGGGCAATTCTTCCTTTCGGTGCGGCACATGACGACGATCGTCAAGGATACCATCTATGCCTTGTCGAGCGGAAATCCGCCGTGCGCCGTAAGCATTGTGCGCGTGTCTGGGTAGGTACTTTTGGCTCATATAGTCCCCTCTCTCTTGCTATTTATACCAGCCTGTGCGGCGAGCGTCCGATCGTGCCCCGCCGCGCGACGCTGCGTGCCATTCGGCATCCTACCACCGACGAGCACCTCGACGACGCGCTTGTGCTCTACTTTCCAGGTATGTCGCGAGTCTTATGTGCAGCGAACAACTCGTTCACGGGCGAGGATGTGCTCGAGCTCCAAGTGCACGGCAGTCCTGCTGTCGTGCGCGACGTGCTCTTGGCTCTGGCCCACGTCCCTCTTGCGCCCTTGCGCCCTGCGCTTCCCGGTGAGTTTACGCGGCGTGCGTTTGAGCACGGGCGCATGGATCTGAACTCATGCGAGGCGCTCGATGCGCTGCTGCGTGCCGAAACCAGCACCCAGCGCCGACTGGCGCTCCAGACGGGCGGAGGGCGGCAGGCGCAGCTCTATGCCTCGATCCGCAAAGAGCTGCTCGAGGCCATGGTGCGCGTCGAGGCCATGCTAGATTTTAGCGACGAGGATGAGATCGACGATGCGCTCTGGCGGCCGGTCTGTGCGTCCGTCGAGTCGCTCCGCGCGCGCATTCGGCGCGAGATTCCCCAAGGCAAGCACTCGTACCTGGACGCCGTGCTGCACGGCACGCGCCTCGTTCTGTACGGCCGGCCGAATGCGGGCAAGTCGATGCTGCTCAACCGCCTCGTGCGGCGCGAGGCGGCCATTGTCTCGTCCGAGCCGGGCACGACGCGCGACGTTGTCCAAGTCGCCTTGGAACTGCATGGCTTCCGTGTCCTGCTCACCGATACAGCCGGTCTGCGCGAGGCGACCGGCGAGATTGAGCGCATCGGCATCACGCGCACGCGCAGTACGTGGCTTGGCTAACGCAGCGCACGTCACCGAGGCCGACTTGGCCATCTTGGTATGCGACGCCCCGGACGTCTGCGAAATGCTCGGCGGCGTTCCGCCCAGTGGAGCATGGCATATACCCAAAGAGGCGCTCGAGCAGCTTGGCATGCTGCCGACCGACGCCGAGGTACTCGTCTTTATGAACAAGATGGACCTGGTCGACGCGCCGCCGCCCGCCGACCAAGGCGTCCCGTGCACAATCTGGCACGGAAGCGCGTTGGAGGACCGAGGCATTGACACGCTCCTTGCTGGCCTCGGCGAGCTGCTCCAGGCACGCCACGAAGCAGAGATGGGCGAGCCGCCGCTCGTGACCGAGGCGCGCCATCTGCACCTCTTGCGGCACGTCCTCGAGGCGCTCGACACGTTTGCCACGACATTTATCGAGGCGCCGCAGCCCGACTTGACGCTCGCTGCGGAAGAGCTGCGGCACGCCGCCTACCTCATCGGCCAGATCACCGGCGAGACGCTTGCTGCCGACGAGGTGCTCGGGGGCATCTTTTCGCGATTCTGCATTGGAAAGTAGCTACATGAATGTGGGAAACGCCATGGCGTCTTGTTCGTCATAAAGGCCAGGCACGCCCGAGGTCACGTCGCGCAGCGCATTGCGTGCACCGACGTACGCGCCTTGCGACTGCACCAGCGCATCGAGCGACTGCGCGGTCGCGCGGCTGCTGCCGACCGGCTGCGCCTGGGGATGTGGAATGCCGAGCATGTCGACGATTGAGGCGTGCACCTGCTCCTGGCTCGGCGCGTGGCTCGTCTCGGAACGCAGTACGAGCTCGTTGCGGCGCCCTACCTCGCCGTGGGTACTAGGGCGCGTTGCGCGCTCGCCCCGTGGCATGAGCGTCGTCTGTGCCTCGAGGCGCGTAGGCGCTTTCGGTACGTGCAACACGAGCACAGGTCCCTGCGTCCGGCTTGCACGGCCCAGCAGCACCTGCACTGTGTACCACACGTCCGCCGACGGTGGCGTGTGCCCCGGCGCGACGCCCGTGTCCAGGACACGCCGCGCGCGCTCCGGCAAGGCAAACACTTGCAAGAAAGTGGCTGCGTTAGTGCACCGACGTACCTTTGTCGACGCCGATCGACGGCCATACCATCGGCGTGCCCTGCCCCGACCACAAGAGGTATAGGCCCATTAGCGCACCGACCGCATGCAGGAGCGAGACGTCGGATTCGGCCTGGGCAATGGTATCTGGGTCAGCCGCGCAACGTACCAAGGAAGGCGCGGGCTGTGGACTCGTAAAATGCACGGCGCGTACTCGGATCACTTCCAAACAGGCTCGGAAGCTGCTGCCACTGGTTGCGCGTCCACACGCGCTCGAATACCAGCAGCGCGCCGTACTCCCACCGGAGGGGCACCGGCGGCGCAGGGGGCTGTGCCGTTTGGCCGTCGAGCCATGACCATGTGAGCGCAAAGGAATGCACTAGGATATTGACGTCGCGTAACAGCGCACCTACGAACGCCTCGGACGTCGCCAGCGCCGCGAACGAGACCGTGGGGCGTGGCTCGCGCCCAGCACTCATACGAAGGTCGCAAAGTGGAGGACAAAAAAAGGGCGGTGGGGAGCGTGGCGGCGGCGGCGGCGGCGGCAGGCGGAGGGCGGTGCGGCGCTGCTGTGCCTGTGTTAGCGACCGTATCACTTTCTGCTATAGTCTACTCAAGTACGCGCCACTCGTCGCCAAGCTGCGTCTCGTCGACGTAAAAGTAGCGCACCGGCGAACCCTCGCCCTCGCACGTTCCCGAGAACTCCATCGCCTCGCCGTCGGTCGGCGTGACACGCCAGCGAGCCCACCAGCGGCCAATGACCTTGCCACGCGTGACATCCACGGTCTCGGCAACGAGCTTCGACACAGTGTGCTCGTCGCGCTGTTCGACGCCCTGGTCAAGCAGCAGAGGCGGCGGAAGCGCGGGCAGTTCCCACGTCGCGAGCGGGCGCGTTGTCGCGCGCAGGAGCGACGGCGAATAGACCGTCGTCTTGAGCGAGCGCATGTTCCACGAAAGCGTGGCCATCTCCAGGTAGTACGGCTCGCTGGCGTGGATGCGGGGATCGCTAGGGGTGTCCTCGAGCACCACCTCATTGACGCCGTCCGAGATGTAGTGCATCGGCACCGAGTCGGTAGCCGAGCGGCGCAGCGTCATGTGCCCGACGTACGGCGATCCGATCCACGAGATCAGCGCGGTGCTGACCGAGCTGGCGCCCAGCGTCGTAACGGTGATGCCGAGGCGCGCAGCCATCTCCATTTTGTGCGGCCACAACATAAAGATCGGCGCAAAGATCGCCGCGACACTCAGCGACGAGAGTGAAAAGAGCTTGAGGCGGTAGTAGGCCATACGCATCGGACCAATGTACTGCGCAGTCATGTTTGTCTTGCTCTGCGCAGCGTGCATCTCCTGCTCCGTGCTGTACACACGCATAGGAGTGGCGGGCATCAGCGGCATGCGGGCATAACCCGGCGAGCCCAGGCGCATGTACGCGCCGGCACACGCGGTGCGCGGCACGCGCAGGCCCAGCTTAGCGACGCTCTGGAGCATCATCTAAAAATGGTGGTTTGAGGAATTATTTTGCACGAGCACAGACCACTACGAGAGCGCTTCGGAGCCTTTGCGGCGGGCGGACGCCGCGTCGAGCTTGGCGCTGCGTGCGCCAAACTGGATCGCACGTTTGGGGAGTGCAGACGCATGGGGGAGGCCGAGGCGCCGCGCAAGCTTGCGCAGCAGGCGCTTGTCGCCAGTGCCTTCGGTGCCGGGGGACAGGTCGGCCTTCGTAGAAAGCGGCAACGCACAGACTTGGACTAGGACTGAGCGCGCCAAGTAGGGAAAGCGTGCCTCGCGGGCGTGCGCACTAATTACGCGGTCGTCGCGCCCGAGATTGCGGGTAGGCAGCCGGTCGAGGTCGAGCTGGAGCTCGGCGCGCAGCGCGTCGTCGCCGCCCCGCCGAAAGGCCTGGCGGTGGCGCGAGTAACCCGCAAGCAGCTCGTCCGCGCCGAGGCCAGATAGGAATACGCGCGCAGGAGACGTATACGCACACCCGCCGACGCGACCTTGCGCACGCGCCGCAAAGTAGAGCGCCGCAGCAATGCTCAGGTCCATGACACTGGTGCATGGCGCAAGGAGCGCCTTGACTTGGTCCAAGTGCGCCTCGTACGTAGCATACGGCACATTGACCTCGATTAGGTCCCACTGCCGATGCGGCGCCATGGCACGCAGCTCCTGTGCACTGGCATACGCCGTAATGCGGTCTGGTACGGCATAGGGGTCGTCTCTGTGGTGCGCCGCGAGCGAGCGAGGATTCTCGAAAGCGACATTGATTAGATCAATTGACTGCTCCGGGGGAATGTGCGCATGCGCCAAAGCGGCGAGCACCGTGCAGTCGACGCCCCCAGAAAAGAGCACGGCGACGTGGGCGTCTGTTTTGGATTGCCTGCGTTAGGCGGGCGACGTACGTAGGATCCGGGCGGATATCACAGACGCGCCGCGCGACACTTTCAGATAGTGTCGCGTGGAAGGCATCCAGGGCGGGGGTATCATTGTCTTTCCACTCCGCGTCCGACACGAGGAGACGCGAGGCAAACTGCATTAGCTATTCAGCGTACCTCAGACGTGCGGTCCACCGCATCCGTGGCCGGGGTATCTAGCTGGGCACACCAAAGCGAAGCGCACGGCACTTCTTCCCACACCCAGCCGCTCTCGACCGACTCTTGCGTCGAGACCGAGGCGAGCGCAAACGGCGATGCGGACCGCAAGAGTGACCGACGCCCTAGAGGGTCGCGGCCGTAGTATACACAGCGATGCTCCTCCTGGGTTAGCCTCGGATACGCACGTCCACGAGTACAAACGCGTACGGCCCCTCGATCTCGGCGAGCGCCGCGACCAGCGCAGCACGCACGTCGCCTTTGCCGGCTTTTTCTACGATACTTTGAAAGAGCGCCGCGCCGTCATTTTCACTCGGCGCCCACGCACCATCGCGTCCGTCAAACACCTCGCCATTCCACACGAAATGCAGGCCATTTGCGGAAAACGGCTGGCGCGTCACGCCTTCTCCACGGAGACACAGCACTGACGCGCCGAGATGCGCCGTCTGTGCACCGACGGAAATCGCACTTTCCTGCACGGCGTCCGGCCCTGCATAAGCCAAAGGACCTACCTCGCCGCTCGATCGCGCGCAGGAGCGAGGCCCACACATCCCCTGCGCACGGCCCGCACACCAACGCGATGCCGCACATCGCACTTTGTCACGTGGAGGCCGGGAGTTGTTTGACCACCATGTCTTTGGATACGTTTGACCCCAACCAGGCCGAGAACCTCCCTGAAATCGAGAAGCAGATTGCCGTGCGCTGCGTCGAGCATGCACAGACCTACTGGAACCTGCTCGAGAAGGTCAAGGGCTCTGCGCTCCGCCTGACCAAGTACGTTGCAATGCTCACCTAGATTTGACGATGACATCATGGCCGACTTTGAAGAGATGTTCCCTGACACGTTCAAGGACGACAATGCGGTCCGCCTGATCAACGAGGACAGCATGAAGAGCCCCGCTGGCAAGCAAAAGTGGCGCGAGTTCATCGCCAAGTACGAAAAGAAGGGTACGTGCTTCTCCTTCTGACCCAGTCGCCGACTTCAACTTTGGTACGCTGATCCGTACAGATGCCTCGGACGAGTACACGCAGACGAACACGATCTTTTGTACGTGTTTCTTCTTCTTACACAGTGACGCGCTTCCAGTTCTACGTGTTCGAGATCGCGCGGTGCCGCCGCGGTATGAACGACTGGGTCCGTGAGCACGCCAACGCCGCGAAGTCGGTACGTGGATCGTCTAACGCAGTCGTAAACCAGGACAGGACCTTCCGACTAGGCCTGTAGACGCCTTGCCTGAGCAGTGTGCCGTGGGAATTGGGTAGCAGCGCAGCTTATTGGATAATAGCGAGTGCACATAGCATGGATCGCTCTGCCTTGCTTGCCCCATGTGAGCTGTTTGTTCCCGGTGGCTAGCGGTGACCCAGGCGTACTAGCTCGATGCTTGTGCACCGTGCACGACCACGGCAGTAAATGTGGCTAAATGTGGCTCGCGCCGAGCCACGCTCCATCCCCCTCATCCCACTCCCACGTACTACTGCATGTCCCTCATCGAGACCGAGGTCGTGTTGCTACATATCTACTGGCTGCCGCGCTCAGCAATCTTGGGCACCCAAGAGTACTAGGTCAGTCATGTCCACGTACCAGCTTCGGCTTCGTAGTGTTGTACGTCCTGAACGAGCCGCGCGTACCCGTCATATTCTCAAATGTGACCTAGGGTAAGCCACACAGCACACGTACCGATTCCCAGGGGTGCTCAAACTTCTGAGTGAGCGGGTCCGCGTTCGGGGGCAACATCCGGGTGTTGCACAGCCAGGCGTGCCAGATCGGCTCGAGCTGCGTCGTGTCGGGATCCGAGCTCTTGTAGTCCACCCAGCGCGTACGGCCGGGCTGCTCGTTGACGTTTTCCCAGTACTTGTTGCCGTTGCTATCATGAGCATTCGGAGGCGGATACATACCTGTCGATGCCGACCATAGTACCCCACTTGGCATCATCAATGTACTGCATGTCACGCCAGTACTTGGCGAAACCGCCCTTGCGGATATAGTCCACGGTACGCGCAATAGACATCGCTTTTTTGTCCTAGGCCGTAGGCGATCGATCCGGGAGCAAAACCGCGGCGGGTTTGCCAACGCGCGCCTGCGGGTTGGCTGGTTCTATGATGACTAAACACATTAGGCCTTCGCCTGGTAGTCGTAAAAGCCCTGCGTGAGTGTGGAGGCCTGCCTACCTTGCCGGACTTGACGCCGAGCCAGCCAGCCTGGACCATGCGCTGGAGCAGCACCGGAGGCGCAAACTGCGGCTCGCCTGTATCTTCGTAAATAGAATTGAGGACCCTGTGTGAGTGTAGAGGCGTACTGCAAGACGATATCCTGAATGAGTAAAAAAAATACGCACCAGTCCGACAAAGTCCGCGAGGCGCAGCGGCCCCATGGGCGAGCGCATGCCGTAGATCATCGCCGTATCAATATCCTCAAAGGTCGCGACCTTGGTCTCTGCCATGCGGATTGCCTCGCGCAGCGCACTGATGTTGATGCGATTCACGATAAAGCCGGGCGTGTCGGTGCAGCGCACCGTCTTTTTGCGGCAGGCGAGCGCAAAGTCGGTCGCGCGCTTTGTCACATCCTCGCGTGTCTGCAGACCTGGAATAATTTCGACGAGGCGCATCTTCTGCACCGGGTTGAAAAAGTGCACGCCAATCACGCGCCCTGCGCTCTCTGCCGCCTCTTCCTCTTTCGGGAAAAGTTGTGGGGTCGAGGCGGCGTTGGCCAGCCGCGTCACACTCAGCGACGATGTATTTGTTGCCAGGACCGTAGAAAGAGGCAGCTGCTGCGCGAGCTGCGCAAAGATCTTGGTCTTGATGTCGATATTCTCCGAGGCCGCCTCGATGACGAGCTGCGGCGCACGGTCGCCCGATCCGAGGTCCTTCATGTCGGTCACCAGGCGGAAGCTCGCGAGGATCGGATCGACAAGGCGCGGCTCAATCAGGCGGTACTTGGCCGTCTTTCGGATCTGGAGCTCGAGCTCGTCACGCGCCGTCTGCACCTGCTCTTCGTTCACATCAAAGAGGATGATTTCTTCGATACGCGCAATCACAGCCGCGACGTACGCAATACCGATACCCATCTGGCCGCATCCTAGCACGGCAATTCTAGAAAATGGCGATTCAACAGCTGGCATAATGCACCAATGGTTTCCTGGAAGCCGTGTCCTGCGTGCGACCAGCTGACCGTGCCTTGGCCGGGCCGTGCACTCTCTCCACCTCCGGAAAGGGCGGAGTTAGCTCGGCCGAAGGTCCCTCCCGCCGCTTACGCATCGCGCTG
Source organism: Malassezia japonica (assembly GCF_029542785.1). NCBI lineage: Eukaryota > Fungi > Basidiomycota > Malasseziomycetes > Malasseziales > Malasseziaceae > Malassezia > Malassezia japonica. Next base: position 709,750 of record NC_083374.1, on the reverse strand, counting down.
GCGATTGGGCCGCATGTCCGGCTGAAACTCCACCGGACCGGAGGTGACGTGCGGGGCGGGGCCTGCGGGGTGGTCCGCCCGTAGGGGACTTCTTCTACAACTTCATCATGGCTGATTTCCCTGCTACGGATAACGGGAAGATCTCGTTCAAGAACCGCGTCGTGGTTGTCACCGGTGCCGGTGGCGGTCTCGGCAAGACGTACGTACCCCTTTGGCTTACCTAGATATGCCCTCTTCTTCGCCTCGCGCGGCGCCAAGGTCCTTGTGAACGACCTCGGTCCTGCCGCCGACGACAAGAACAAGAAGGCTGCCGATGTTGTCGTCGAGGAGATCACCAAGGCTGGTGGTGAGGCTATCGCCAACTACGACTCGAACGTCGAGGGCGAGAAGATCATCAAGCAGGTGATCGACAAGTGGGGCCGCATTGACGTACGTCTATTCGAACTAACCCCAGATCCTCATCAATAACGCTGGTATCCTCCGCGACAAGTCCTTCAAGTCGATGACCGACAAGGAGTGGGATGCCGTCCAGGCCGTCCACGTCTTTGGCTCGTTCGCCTGTACCCGTGCCGCCTGGCCCTACTTCCGCCAGCAGAAGTTCGGCCGTGTGGTCAACACCTCGTCGGCTGCCGGTCTCTACGGTAACTTCGGCCAGGCCAACTACTCGTCGGCCAAGCTTGCCCTGGTTGCCTTCTCGAAGACGCTCTCCATCGAGGGTGAGAAGTACAACATCATCGCGAACTCGATCGCCCCTGTCGCTGCCTCCAAGATGACCGAGACGGTGATGCCCCCGGAGATGCTCGAGAACCTCAAGCCCGAGTTCGTCGTTCCCCTCGTCGCCTACCTCGTCTCGGCCCAGAACGAGAGCGTTCGTGGTGAGGTGTTCGAGTGCGGTGCCGGCTTCTACGCCATGCTCCGCCGCGAGCGCTCGCACGGTCACGTCTTCCGCGCCGACAAGACCTTCACCCCCGAGGCTGTCCGCGAGAAGATCGACGACATCCTCGACTTCGAGACCAACCCCGAGTACCCCCAGCGCATCACCGACGCCAACTACCTTGAGCTCCTCGAGCGCGCCAAGGAGGCGCCTGAGAACCCCCAGGGCGATGCGCCGGTCAGCTTCAAGGACCAGACCGTGCTCATCACTGGTGCTGGTGCCGGTCTCGGTCGCGCCTACGCCCTCCTCTTTAGCCGCCTCGGTGCGAACGTCGTCGTGAACGACTTCAGCGAGAAGAACGCCAACGCCGTCATTGACGAGATCAAGAAGAACGGCGGCAAGGCCACTGCCAGCATCGGCTCCGTTGAGGACGGTGACAAGCTCGTCAAGGACGCCACCGACGCCTTCGGCGGCCTTCACGTCGTTGTGAACAACGCCGGTATCCTCCGCGACAAGTCGTTCGCCGGTGCCACTGCCGAGGACTGGAATGCGGTCCAGAACGTGCACCTGCGCGGTACCTACAAGGTCTGCAAGGCTGCCTGGCCCATCTTCCAGCAGCAGAAGTACGGTCGCATCATCAACACCACTTCGGCTGTCGGTATCTACGGCAACTTTGGTCAGGCCAACTACTCGACCGCCAAGTCGGGTATCCTTGGTCTCACCCAGACGCTCGCCGTTGAGGGTGCCAAGTACAACATTCTGGCCAACACCATCGCCCCCAACGCTGGTACCGCCATGACCTCGACCATCTGGCCGCAGGAGATGGTCGACGCCTTCAAGCCCGAGTACGTTGCCCCGGTCGTTGCCTACCTCGGTAGCAAGGACAACACCGAGGTCACTCGCGCCCTCTTTGAGGTTTCGGGTGGCTGGGTCGCCGCTGTCCGCTGGGAGCGTTCGGGCGGTAAGGCCTTCAACACTGCCAAGGGCGTCACCCCTGAGCAGATCGAGAAGAACTGGAGCAAGATCAGCGACTTCGACCCTGAGCGTGCCTCGTGGCCCACGAGCCCCAGCGAGTCGCTCGGTGACATTGTTGCCAACTTTGGCGCTGAGGACGACGACGACGACGAGGGCGCCGAGGGCGACGACGAGTTCGCCGACCCCGCCGACCCCGCCATCGTCAAGGAGGCCAAGGCTGAGCGCCCTGAGCCCACCGAGTTCTCGTACGGCAACCGTGACGTGATCCTGTACAACCTTGGTATCGGTGCCAAGGCCAACGAGCTCGACTACGTCTACGAGCAGGCCGAAAACTTCCAGGCGCTGCCCACTTGGGGTGTCATTCCCCAGTTCATGGCTGGCTCGAGCCTGAACCTGGACTTCCTGCCCAACTTCAGCCCCATGATGCTCCTGCACGGTGAGCAGTACCTTGCCATCAAGGGCCCCATCCCCACGGAGGGCAACCTCGTCAACACTCCCCGCATCATCGAGGTGCTCGACAAGGGCAAGGCTGCTGCCGTCACTTCGCGCACCATCTCGGTCAACAAGGAGACCGGTGAGGAGGTCTTTGAGAACCAGAGCACCCTCTTCATCCGTGGCTCGGGTGGCTTCGAGGGCAAGAAGACCGGCAGCGACCGTGGCGCCGCCACCGCCGCCAACAAGCCCCCGTCGCGCGCCGCCGACAAGGTCATCAAGGAGAAGACCGACGAGTCGCAGGCTGCTCTCTACCGCCTCAGCGGTGACTACAACCCGCTGCACGTGGACCCCAACTTTGCGTCGGTGGGTGGCTTCGACAAGCCCATCCTCCACGGTCTCTGCTCGTTCGGTATCTCGGGCAAGCACGTGTACAACGCCTACGGTCCCTACAAGGACATCAAGGTGCGCTTCACGGGCCACGTCTTCCCTGGCGAGACTCTCGAGACCCACATGTGGAAGGAGGGCAACAAGGTCATCTTTGTGACCAAGGTCGTCGAGCGCGACACCCAGGCCCTCGGCGCTGCTGCCGTCACCCTGGCCGACAACTAATCGACCTATAGAATTGAAAGAGTGTGACACCGATTCGACCGCATAGAGGTGGGGGGGTTGCTAGCAAGGGACTAGAGAACAACGCGTACCGTATTGCAAGAACCGATGCTAATGCTGTGGACAAGGGTGCTACACCGACTTTGTGCGTCATTCGCACTTTAAAAAAACGCCAGATATGTTGCCCGGTCGAGTAGGCAGGCGGCGCCCCCGCGCCAAAAGCCCGCCCGCGCCAGTCTTTCGTGGAGGCGTGGAGGCAAATCGCGAACCTCGCTCCGAAGACATTCGAGCCACTAAGGGCGACCTATTGCGCAAGGAATAGCCTGACGTTATCTTTTACAGCCTCGTTCGGCAACTCATCGGCCCCCAACCCCAGTCTAGTTTCCGTAGCACGACCTGTCTCCTTTCGCAGCACAGTGCGTTCTCACTACCAATATACAGTACAGGAGTGAGCGCTCGGCCCGGTTACGCAATGTTGCGCAAGACTGCGTTAGCCTATCAACGTACCCAGCACCACCGAGTCGCCACGCAAAAACATTTTCGAGATAAAGCGGTCCTTCTGTTGTTAGTCGCACTACGCACGTTCACCGGCTTCTTGTTTTTGCTTTTTGGCTGTTGTCAGACAGGATACGTACCACCTCCGTCCACATCTCCTTCACGTTCTCCAGCACCATATTCGAGTGACGGTCGAACGCCTTGACGCGCGCAAGGAGCTTTTTGTTGTTCCGCAGCGAGATCAGGACCTGGGTATGGTTGCGCACCGACTGCTGGAGCACAGACAGCGGCCCCTGAGAGATCTCGTACTGCTCGAGCTCGCGAATCTGCGCCTCGTCCAGATCGGACTTGGGCACGTTGACGTATTGACTGCGTGAGCCTCGTCCACCTACCTCATCGTACTCGTCGACGCGGATGGAAAGTCACGTGACCTTCCAAAGCGCTTTTCCTCCCACAATGAGCGTCGTGACGGTGGTACTGGATCCGTCTGCGCGGCTTCCGTTTGTGTCGCCGATTGTACTGGTGAACGTCGCCGCAGAGCATGGCGATAAGGATGCTAAAATCGATTACGAAGTGAACCAGGGCCCTGCTGTGACCCTCAAAGACGGCAAGAAGGTCGAAGGTGGCCTTGCCGTCCTGCAGGCCCTGACCGAGCTCTACGCCCCGATCGGCCTTGCAGGCAGTGCCGAGAACCGTGCGGCGGTCGGCGCCTACCTTGAGCAGTCGGACAAACTCGCCGCGGCGCCGTTCCAGGAGGCGTCGCAGCAGGCTGACGATCTCGACCAGCACCTCGCGCTGCGCACGTACCTGACCGGACACCAGGTCACGGCCGCGGACGTGGCGATCTGGGGCGCGATCCGCTCCTCGTCGCCGCTGCTTGGTATCATCAAGAAGCAGGCGCATACGCACCTTGCGCGCTGGTACGCCCACCTCGATGCACTCCCTGCCTTCTCCTCGGCTGTGACGGCGATGGCGGATGCCAAGAGCAACATGTTCAAGCAGAAGAAGACCGCCGCTGGTTTCGACCTGTTCCTTAAGGGCGCGAAGCAGGGTGAGGTCGTGACGCGTTTCCCCCCGGAGCCGTCTGGCTACCTGCACGTCGGCCACGCCAAGGCCGCGATTCTCAACCAGTACTTTGCGCAGGAGTACAAGGGTAAGCTCATCGTCCGTTTCGACGACACGAACCCCAGCAAGGAGAAGCAGGAGTTTGAGGATTCGATCGTCGAGGACCTTGCGCTTCTCGGCATCACGCCCGATGCTGTTTCCCACACCTCGGACTTTTTCGAGACGCTCAAGGAGCTTGCGGTGCGCCTGATCAAGGAGGGCAACGCCTACTGCGATGACACGCTCCAGGAGGAGATGCGCGCGCAGCGCATGGACGGTCTGCCCAGCAAGCGCCGCGACGCCTCTGTCGAGGAGAACCTGGCGCGCTTTGAGGAGATGGAGCGCGGCACACCCGAGGGATGCAAGTGGTGCCTGCGTGCCAAGATGAGCGTCGATAACCCCAACAAGGCGATGCGCGACCCAGTTATTTACCGCTGCAACGTCGACACGCCCCACGCGCGCACCGGCACGCAGTGGAAGGTGTACCCCACCTACGACTTCTGCTGCCCTGTCGTGGACAGTCTCGAAGGCATTACGCACGCGCTGCGTACGAACGAGTACCACGACCGCAACCCCCAGTATGAGTGGTTCCTGGAGAAGCTGAACCTGCGCCATGTGGACATTTGGGACTATGGTCGCCTGAACTTTGTGTACACGCTGCTGAGCAAGCGCAAGCTGCAGTGGTTCGTCGACAACGGCATCGTGCCCGGCTGGGACGACCCCCGTTTCCCGACCGTGCGCGGTATCCGCCGCCGTGGTATGACGATCGACTGTATCCGCCAGTTTATCCTGTCGCAGGGCCCCTCGCAGCAGATCATCAACATGGAGTGGGACAATATCTGGGCGCTAAACAAGCGTCTAATCGACCCCGTGGTGCCGCGCTATGTCGCGCTCGACGAGGCGAAGCTTGTCAAGGCGTCGATCGCCAACTGCCCTCCTGCGGAGGACAAGCAGGTGCCGAAGCACAAGAAGAACGCCGAGCTCGGCATGAAGACCACCGTGTACGACAGCCAGATCTTTATCGAGCAGGCCGATGCGGCCTCGTTCGACGTCAATGAGGAGATCACGCTCATGGACTGGGGCAACGTCATTGTGCGTGCCAAGCACCTCGCCGAGGACGGCTCGGTCTCCTCGCTCGACCTCGAGGCGAACCTCGACGGCGACTTTAAGGCGACCAAGAAGAAGGTGACGTGGCTCGCGCAGCCCAACGCGACGCACCACCTCACGCCGGTGACGCTCGAGGACTTTGACTACCTCATCACCAAGAAGAAGCTCGAGGAAGAGGACAAGTTTACCGACTTCCTCTCGCCCCAGACGCGCTTCACCACCCTTGCACTGGCAGACGCGAATGTCGCCGAGCTCAAGGAGGGCGACGCGATGCAGTTCGAGCGCAAGGGCTACTACATCCTCGACAAGGTCCAAGGCGCGGACGGCCGCCGCGAGTTTATCCGCATTCCCGACGGCCGCGCAGCCTCGAGCGCGAGCAAGGCTGCCCCGGACGAGAATCCGGCGGAGAAGAAGGCCGCCGCGGCCGCCGCGCGTGCCCAAAAGGCCGCCGAGAAGGCGGAGAAGGCCAAGCAAAAGGAGGCGAAAAAGGCGGGCAAGAAGACCGCTGGTGCCGACCCTGTGCAGAACCTTCTCGAGGAGGGCGCCAAGAAGGTCAACATGTACTCGCTCCCGAACATTAATGAGCCGGTGGACACCAACCCGCAGAGTACGTCGTGACCCACTGACGCAGCCAAAATGTACCGCGTCAAGCCGATTATGTAGCCCATAGGCCACCTCCACTTACCATGACGCGCCCGAATCTCGGCGCGCTGCGCATGACGATTGTCGTCGCGGCCAGTCTGAAGAACGGGATTGGCGCAAAGGGCACGCTGCCGTGGCGCCTGCCGAAAGACATGGCGTACTTTCGTGCAGCGACGAGCCACGTCGTCGACACGCCGCGCGACGACGCGGCAATGGGCGCGGCAGGCTACGAAAAGCGCGCGGTGCCGATCAAAAACGCGGTCATCATGGGACGCAATACGTGGGACAGCATCCCGCCCAAGTTCCGCCCCCTGTCGGACCGCATCAATGTCGTGGTGAGCACGACAATGAAGCAGGCGGACCTCGGACTGTACGTATCGAACCTAACCCAGGCCTGCGCCGGACGCGGACACGGTCGTCGTCGCCTCGTTCGAGGACGCAGTGTCTCTTTTGCAAGAGCGCCGGCTCGCGCGGTACATGGACGTCTCGAGCGGCTCTGCACTGGGGCACACGTTTATTGTCGGCGGCGCAGCGATTTACCGCCACGTCCTCACCACGACAAGCCCGGCGTGGGCGCTCGAGAACCTGCTCGTGACGCGCATCATGCGCCCGCATGCGGAGAACGAGTTGTACGACGTGTTCCTCGACGAGTTCCGCTCGGAAAAGCAGCAGGCGTGGGAAGAAGATACCGCCAAGGCGTGCGTCGACGTGCTCCCGACCGACGAGCGCCTATGCCCAGACGAGCTGGACGACCGTGCAGTGTGGCGCCAGGCAACGTCTGCCGAGCACAAGACGTTCCTGGCCGACGCGCCGCACGCCGCACAGGTCGGCCAGATCTTTCACGACAAGGGCATCGCGATCCAGTTCCAGCTGTGGCGCCGCCGTGATCTGCCCAAGGACGGGGCCGTGTAATAGTACAGGTAGCTATGTGTCGCAGAGGGATACAAGAGACGCCATCGCATAAAAAAGTTCCCCACCGAACGCTTTTCGCTCCCCTAGTCTTGTGGAGGATGGTGATGAGCGACGCCAACGCATCTGCGCCGGCGTCCGCCGCCGCGTCGGCGGCGGGCGCGCCGTCCAGTGCGCCCGATGCGCGCTCGCGCGAGCAGGCCAAGCAGTGGAAGAAAGAGCGTAAGCTGCAGGCGCAAAAGAAAAAAGAGCAGCCCCCCGCACCGACCGAGGTGTCTTTGTCGAAACCCAAGCGCCCCCCCCGCGACGCGTCGCCCGAGGTGCAGCTCTCTAAAGCGCTGTCCTACTTGCTGCGCCACGGCGCCGAGAAAGAGTTTCTGTCTATCCGCCCTGACGGCTTCATTCGAGTCGATGCGCTGCTTGCGCGTCCCAAAGTCCAAAAAATCGAGATGCCCGACGGCGCCGAGACGCGCCCCCCCACGCTCGCGGATATCCAGGCGATTACCGCCTCGAGCGACAAGCAGCGCTTTGAGCTGAGTGGTGGCACGGCCGATGCGCCCGGCGCCGGCGACGTGTACTGGATGCGGGCCGTGCAAGGCCACTCGCTTTCGAGCGTGACGCAGCTCGAGCATGTCGATCTGACCCCCGCCAACGTGCACGAGCACCTTGCCGAGCGCGGCGGCAAGTACTATGCGATCCACGGCACGAACAATATGGCATGGGACTTGATTCTTGCGAGCCAAGCGCTGAAACCGATGGGCCGCAACCACATCCACCTCGCCAAAGGCCTGCCTGGCGCGTCGGGCGTGATTAGTGGCATGCGTACGTCGTGCACGCGCCATATCTATGTCGACGTGTCAAAAGCGCTGCGCGACGGCGTCCCCTTTTCCGTGTCGTCCAACGGCGTGGTGCTCACCCCCGGCGTGGACGGTGCGCTGCCATTGGCGTACGTGGACTGTGTCGAGGATGCGCACAGTGTGCAGATATGGCCCTAGTTCTCCTACACAGTAATCATAGGCTGCTCGGTCAAGACGAACGGATACACCTCCTGCTCCAGCAGGTTGGCGTACTCGCCCGGCGTCTCGTGCGTCGTCGGCGCCTCTTCTCCGTTCTGGTCGCTCTTGGACATATACTCGGAGAGGTGGCTGAACTCGGCAACGAGCGACTTGATCAGCTGCTTGACGCGCCGCGGGTTGGGGCGTACGACCGCCGCAAAGTAGTTTGCCGGCAGACCGAAGCGCAGGACGCTCTCGACAAACGTGCGCAGCACCTTGAAGTGGACTGCTGCCTGGTAGGCCTCGGCAAAGTTGGTGCGGCTCAGGCGGACCAGCTCGGTCTGGGTTAGCACGGCAACGTACCCAGAGCTCCTTCTCAGACGCCCCCGCCTCGTCGAGCTCCTTGCGCTCGCGACCGAGCGCCTCCTCGTCAAAGGTAAACTCGCGCACCTGGAACTTTTGTTCGCGCGCCTTTTGCACAAACTCTTGCTCGACCTTCTTAAAGACGGTCACATTGTAGAGCGCGTACTCGTCGTCCTGCGCGAGCTCGTTGGACGAGCGCGGGACGACCATCGACGTCAGGCGCTCGTACTTGTCCAGCCACTGCTGCTTCTGCGTCTTGGGCACGACGACCAGGAGCGTCACCAAAAAGTCCGAGTCGGCGTCCACGACGTCGTCCTTTCGCACGACGTCCGCCAGAGAGCACACGGATAGGTTGCCGCTGGGTGAGCCGAGACACGTACTGCTTCTTGCGCTCGAGCTGCTGGAGCTGGCCCTTGGCGAGGTTGTATGTGTTGAGCTTTTGCTTCATCACGTTGTCGATCGATTGCATTTCCTGTGTGAGCATTGCAACATACCTTGTTCAGCGTCTCGACAAGCTCGGGCAGTGCGCGGTCCGCTCGGTACTTGCCCGCGTTCCACTGCCAGTGCATCAGGTAGTCCTCGACGCTCTCTCCGTCGAGCACCAGGTGCTCGTTGAGCGCCTGGTCGTCGTCGTTAAAGAGCGCACGCAGCGTGTCCACAATGCGCGTAACGACCGACGCAAAGAACGCATCCGTCTTGGGCAGCTCCTCCGACAGCGCAATCAGCGACTCGAGCGTGCCGGTCTTGAGCTGCGGAAAGGCCAGCGGCGCGACCTCGGAGCGCTCGGCCGCCGAGTCGGACACAAGCCGCTGCGACAGATCCTTGTACATCTGCTCCGTGCTCTTCTCCTCCTGCACGGGCGCACTCACGATCCAGTAGCTCGACTCGGAGGGCATGGTGGCCGTGCGGAGTCGCGGCCCGTCGCCGGGCTGGCACGTGGCACCCACGCGCTCTCCACCGCGATGAAGTACGTAACGCGACTGACGCAGCTCGGTGCGGGATATCCAGCGGCGCAACGAGCAGGAGCTCGAGCTGGGGCTCGTCGGGTCGGGGTCATGGCATGAGCAGTACAAAGACTCGGCGTATATCTATGTCGGAGGGCTGCCGTTTGACCTCACGGAAGGCGACGTGATTACGATCTTTTCCCAGTTTGGCGAGGTCATGAATATCCACTTGCCCAAGCCGCGCGAGGAGGCGAAGGAGGAGCGGGGACGCGATGGGCGTCCACAGAAGCAGCCGCGGCATAGAGGATTTGGGTTCCTGATGTACGAGGACCAGCGCTCGACGATCCTCGCGGTCGACAACCTGAACGGCGCACAGGTGCTGGGGCGCACGCTGCGCGTCGACCATGTCGCCAACTTTAAGCACGAGCGTGTTCCGGACGCCGACGGCAACCTCGTCGAGCCGGACGAGCAGGCGTTCAACTGTGCGCCGCCCGAGACGGTCGTCGACGAAGAGCCAGAGGACGACATCGACCTGTCCGACCCCATGGCCGCGTACATTGCCGACGAGAAAAAGAAACGCAGGCCGTCCGAGACAGACGAGGAGCGCCGCCGGAGAAAGGAGCGCCGCCGCGAGAAAGAGCGGGGCGAGCGGGGCGACGAGCGGCGCCGCAGCCACCGCCACGACAGCGAGCGCCACCGCAGCCACCGCCATCACCACGACAGCGACCGGGGCGACAGCGAGCGGCGCCGCAGCCACCGCCACCGCCACGACAGCGAGCAGGGCGACAGCGAGCGGCGCCGCAGCCACCGCCACGACCGACGCGCACCCCCCGATTCCCCCGATCGCGAAAAGGAGCGGCGCCCGGATCGCAGCGCGTCGCCCCACCGCCGCACCCCGGCGGCTAGAGATACCCCCCGCGAAGCTACGCCACCAGGCGACGTCACACCCCCTTATCCCGCAGGCGACGCGACCCCGCCGTATCCCCGCGGCCTTCGCGCCGCAACGCCGTAGATGTGGAGGTAATTTCACGGGACTTGGTTTTGGCCGCGACGCGGATGGTGTGGTAATGCCGTTCGTCCAGGCGTCGGTGCGCACAGTGGCGCGCACTGTGCGGATGCGTATGCACGACAAGCGCATGTATCAAGACTATGTACGCACGCGCTCTCCCGGCGGCGCTGCGATGCGTGTGTCGCTGGCGACGGGAAAAACATACGGAGCGCTCCTCAGCCGCGGCGAGCGCGCGGGCCAGGAGGACGCCATGTCGATTTCATGTATCATGCTCCCCTGTGAGCAATTACGACAGCATATCCTTCACTCGACGCCCGGCGGCCAGGCCCGCGATCCGTGGTACGGCTGGACGTGCCAGGAAGCGGGCGGCGCCGAGTTTGGCGCGCAGGTCGTGTGGTTCGGCTGCTTTGACGGGCATGGCGGGCCGAGCGTGTCGCAGCTCCTGTCCAAGAAACTGCACCGGGTTTTCGAGGCGGCCGAGCCGGAGATGGTGACAGACACAGGTACGTCGCTTTTTTGACGCAGTACGATATACGCGCTCTTTGGGCGGCTACTTTGGGCGGTACTCGGGCGGAGTGCTCGAGCGCTGGGTGCGCAAGGACCTGCTAGGCCGCGGAAAGCGCGAAGCCGCGCCCAACTTTCGTTCTCTCTCGGAGCTCGCACAGAGCTCGTCGGAGCCGACGCCGTCCGCGCTCGAGCGTTACGATGCGCTTGCCGACGATGGCGACTCCAACGCAACGCATACCAAGCTCATTCCCCCGCCGGACGAAATGCAGGGCAAGGAAATTACGCTGAAAGAGCGCGCGACACTCGCATGGCTCATGGTACGTTTTGCTTGCGTCTGACGCAGATGGACCGCGAAGTGCAGCAGAACCCCGAGTACGACGGCGCGGGAAGCACCGCATCGATCCTGCTTGTGCACAGCCTCGACCAACCCGCCGTGCCGTGGTACTCGAGCAAGTACGTCTCGCTCACGACGATCCACGTCGGCGATACGCGCTTTCTGCTCTGTCCCACGTCCGACGGCAAGGCCGTGCCGCTCACTACGCACCACCACCCCGACGAGCCCGGCGAGGCCGAGCGGCTGAGCCGGCTCGGCGCGGGAATCGTCACCGACTCGTTCGGCGAGATGCGGTGGATGGGCACACTCGCCAATACGCGTGCTTTTGGCGATACCGAGGCGAAGCGGTACGGCGTCACGGCCGAGCCAGAGGTGCGCTCGCACATTGTGCGCGGTACCGAGTTTGCGTTTGCGATCGGCTTTAGCGACGGCATCAGCGACGTGATGAGCGACCAGGAGATTGTGGACCTGTGCCGCGGCGCCCAGCAGCCGCAAGAGGCCGCGAAACGCGTGCTAAAGTACGCCGAGAACTTGGGGAGCGTCGACAATGCCACCGTCCTCTGCGTCCCCTTGGCGGGGTGGGGGTCGATCGGCGGCAGCGACGAGACCAAGGCGCGCCGGAAGAAGCGACTGAGCCAGGTCGATCTGTATCGCGACAGACGTAAATAGACTATGAACGCTGTTTCTTGGCACGGCGATTGACCTGCGGTGCATTGCGCTTCACCGACGAGACCAGCGACTGGAGGTCGGGCGCAGAAGGGGGAGGGGCATCTTGCGACTGGGGGTGCTGCTTGCGGCCTTCCTCCAGCAGCTTTTGCATGCCTTCTGTCTTGACAAAGCCGGGGTGGTTGGGGTCGATTGCAAAGCGGTAGTCTTCCTTGACCGCCGCGAAACGGGGATCTTGCGTGTCCATCGCAAAGCTCGGCTGCGTGAGCGGCGTGCGCTTCGCCTCGCGGCGTGCCTCGCGCTTCTTTTGCTGCTTTGAGAGCTTCTTGTTCTGCAGCTTCTCGGCGCGCACAATGTCCTGCAGCGAAAAGTGCTGGTCCGCGTCTGAGTCGTGTCCGTCGGCGTCGGCCGGCGGCGACGGCTCGCGCACTTTCTTGCTCTTCTTGCTCTTCTTGTCCTTCTTGTCCTTCTTGTCCTTCTTGTTACCTTGCTCCTGGGCGAGCGCCTGCTCAAAGTCCCCGGGGTCGGACGCGAAGAAGGGGTCGTCAAAGCCGAGGTCCTCGCCGGCGCCCGCCTCCTCTTCTTCTTCCGCCTCTTCTTCACCCTTCTCCTTCTCTTCGCGCTGCGCCTTTTTGCGCTCGCGCTTCTCCTTTTGCTTGCGCATGTACTTTTCGATCGTCGTTTCGTCCTCGCTCGGCTTGGCGGGCTTGGCACCGGGGGCGAGCGCAGGCACAAACGTGATCTGCATGTCGCCGTCGCGCGACTTGGGCGCGTACATGCTCTCCTCGTCGTCCGCGTCGTCAAACGCGTTCGCTTTGGGCGCGGCAAGGAGCGAGCGCAGGCGGTCGCGGCTCTGTGCCGTATCCTCCTCCTCCTCCTCCGAGTCGGACGCGAGGTAGGTCTTCATATCGTCTTCGTGCACGTCTTTTTGGTTGCGTGCCGCGGCGTGCGTCACCTTCATACGGCGCGGGTCGTCCTGGTCCCACGTCAGACGCACACGCGAGTGGCGCAGCGCATCCGTCTTAAAGTCGAGGCCTTCGTAGTGCCCTTTGTCGTCGGTCGCCTCGTCGCGCCAGCCGCACTCGCGCCCGTCTTCGCCGTCCGGCAGCTCCATATCGTCCGGGACAAAGCGCAGGTCAAAGAGGTTTGCCGAGCGCTCCATCTCTGTGCCGTCGATCTCGTTGTATACAAAGCGCGCGCTCTCTTTCGAGTCAAAGGTGGCGACCGCGTAGTAGTAGCGCAGGCGCTCCAGCTGGTACTTGCGCAGCGCCTGCTCGTCAAACTCGGAGCCTTCGTCGACTTGGTACAGCGGCTCGTCCTCGTCCGAGTCTTTGGCCTCTTTAAAGATGGCTCGCGGCGGCCCTTCAATGTCCTCTTTTGCAAGGCGCTCGCGCCCAAAGTCGGAGACATACACGCGCACCGACTTGACTTGGCCACGCACGGCCGTCAGGGACTGGAAGCCGTTCTTGCCGGACGCCGGCAGCGGCTCATGGGGAAGGCGCGTCGCCTCGGGATGCACAAGCGACGCAAAGACCTTGTACAGGTCGCGCGCGTGGATATGGTCCCAGTCCATGTTCACCACCGCAAGGCGGCACGTATCGTCGCCACGCGCCACGACCTCGCGCTTCTTCGAGCCTTTGGAGCCGGACGCCTGCTTGTCGAGCTCGGCGACGACCTCGGGATCAAAGTCATCCTCCTCCAGATCGATCGAGTCGTCCGAGTCGTAGGCCTGTGCACGCCGCACGGCGTCTTGGCGGCCGATGACCACCGGCTCGTCCTCTTCCGACTCGTCGTCGTCGTCGTCTTCCTCCTCCTCTTCCTCTTCTTCCTCGTCCTCCTCGTCGCTACTGCTCTCGAGCTCGACCTCACCACGTGCGGCATCGCCACCGTCCAGGCGGTACAGGCGGCGGAGCTCTTCGGCCTCGCCTTCTGCCTGGCGGCGGCCGAACCGGTCGAGCTTCTTGCCCTTTGTCGGTTGCAGCACATCCTTAAAGCGATCGTCTAGCACGACCTTGGTATCATCGCGCTTTGCACGCCGGAATCGCGGGTCGCTTTGCACACGCGCAAAGCGCGCATCCTTCACCCCGTGGCCGTTCGCCATGAGGACCGAATTTTTTCTACCTCCACTTTTTCTCCACTATGCGAGGGCGAGCTGGTCGAGGGGCAGCTCCTGCGGCTGGCCGTCGCCCATGGTGCACTCTGCAATCTCGCCGTCGGCCGACTCAAAGGTGACGCGCGATCCGCGCCATGCACCGTCCGTCACGAGACACGCGTCGCCCGCAGACTTTGGCCGCAGAGGGGCGACGCAGCCGAGCGGCACGTCCGCCAGCTGCGTCCCCGCCTCCAGCTCCACCTTGCACGAGACGGGGTTGCGCGACGTAAGGTGGCCGACCGAGTCGTCGTACGCGCCGCGCTGGTATGACGTGCCCTGTGCGTCGCGCACGATACGCACGCGGATGCCTTCGAGGAGCGAAGGCGGCGCAGCAGGCGCGCCGCTCGCCGCCGACGACCAGGGGTTGGCGCTCTCGTAGGGGTTCGGCGTGGGGGCCGCATACGGGTTCGGCGTCGCGCCCGAGTAGGGGTTCGGCGTCGCGCCCATCCCGCTGTATGCCGGGGTGCGGCCGCCATAGGGGTTCGGCGTGCCCATTGCACCGTACGCCGGGGTGCGGCCGCCGCCGTAGGGGTTCGGCGTCGCGCCATAGGGGTTCGGCGTCTGGCCCATGCCGCCGTACGCGGGTGTCCGCCCGCCGTAGGGGTTCGGCGTCGCGCTGTACGGGTTCGGTGTCTGACCCATCCCGCCGTAGGCCGGCGTGCGGCCGCCGTAGCCCGGCGTCTGTGCGCCGCTGTACGGGTTGTACGCGGGGGTCTGTGCGCCCGCGTACGGGTTCGCGTACGGGTTCGCGCCCGGCGGCGGCCCCATGCCTGGCCCCGGCGGCCCGACGAGGCGGCGCGACTCGCCCGTGACCGGGTTCTTTTCGACCATCGAGTCGAGCGGCACAGTGAGGATCTTGCTCATGGTATGCAGCTCGACACGCGCCATGCCGCCGGTCGTCTCCTTGATAATCCCGCGATAGGTTTTGTAGGGTCCGCGCACGATCGCAACATGGCGGCCCGCAAAGATGTCGCGGCCGCCCTTGCGCGCGGCGACCGCATTTGCGCCGCCCTCGGTGCTCGGCTCGGCCAGGGCGGGGTTCATCTTGGCGAGGTCCGTGGAGCCGGTCTTGACCGTCGTCGGCGCGAGCGGCTCGACCTGGCGCGCGCGCGCGAGGAACACGCCGCCGTTCTCGGTATAGTCGCGGTTGTGGATAAAGAGCAGCGTCGACTGGTAAATGTGCAGGACCTGGCCCTGACGGAACTGCGAGAGCTGCCACTCGACCTCCTTGACCATGTCGCCGACGTGGACCTCGTGGCCGTTGTGGTCCAGCGCAACAGAGCGCGCCGTGTCGCGGCGCAGGTTGATCTGGTGCGGCTTGACCGTCACCACCTGGTTGTTCTGGTCGAGGACCTTGAACGACTCGCGCTCGATCTTGAAGATCACACCGGCCGTCTGTGCATCGAGCTGGACGAGGTTATGCAGCTCGTAGCCCCCAATCACGTTGACGCCCGAGCCGACCTCGGCGGCCTCGCGAATGTCCTTGGAAAAGACCGAGACTTCCTTCAGCGACAGGTCCGAGAGGAAGGTCGTCACGCCGTCCTCGACCTTGACCACAAGACCGGTCTCGTCCGCGTGCTTGCCGGCAAGGACCTTGACGTGGTCACCAGCGCGGAACTGCTTCCGGACGCTCTTGGCAGGCACTTCGATGCGCTGCCCGTCGAGCGCATCGTCGCCGAGATCAATCACGACGACCTCGCCTTCGAGCGACTCAATCACACCAGACACACCGGCCTGCTCGCCTTCGAACACCTCGACGTGGTCGCCGGGCTGCAGCGTCGCCTCGAGACCGCGCTTCGAGGCATCGGCGAGCAGGTGCAGGTCGACATTCGGCGCACTGCCGTCCTCGGTGTGCGGCTCGCCGGTAAAGGCAAGCACCTCGTCCAGCGACGGGTTCACGTCCTCCATCGAGAGCGCAGTCACTTTAAAGTCTTTTTCCAGATAGCCGTCGCGGAAGGTCTCGCCGCCAAAGACCCACGCGCCTTGGCGGTAGCTCGGCAGCTCATGGGGGTACGCACGCTGCACTTCCTCCGCATTAAAGAGGCGCTGGGGAGGACGGAAGCCGAGCGCAGTCAGCGCCGCGTTCACGGGCTTTTTGCGCTTGCGTCCCGCGCGGTCCGTGTAGGTTTCCGCCTCGCTCGCGTTGAGATCGAGACGGGGGACAAGCTTCACACCGACCATCTCGCCGTTCTCGGTGACATCGAGCACCTGGCCGAGGTCGCCCGCATACTTGCCACGCTTGATACGCACCCAGCCGCCGATCGGCACCTCGCTCTGCTTCTTTTGGAGCTTCAGGAGATCGGCCATCTCGAGAATCGGCACCAAAAAGGGCTTGGTGTTGGTCACATACGCGCCGGCCAGGCCGTTGAACGCGTCGGTTACGTCGTCTGCGCGGCGCGCCTCGACAAAAATCTGGCCCTCGAGCGAGTCACGGCAGAACGCGGAAAAGATGCGCAGCGGCTTGGCCGAGGCCTCCTGCGTGAGCGCACGCCGCATGAGCGTAGCGACCAGGTGCTTTTCGCGCCCGCGCTTGCACCGGATGCGCCACAAACCGGGGTCGTCCACACTGGGCATCAGCAGGCGCTGCGGAACCTCGGCATAGTCGGACTGCGACGAGTACCGGCTGTTGCGCGCGTGGCGCTGGCGGAGCTCTTCGGCGAGCGCCTCGGCGCTCATCTCTTCTTCCTGGCGCCGGAAGCGGTCAAGGCGCTGGTTATCGGAAGCCGTCTTGAGCTGCTCCTCGCGCGACTCGTCCAGCATATCATCGGCAATGAAGCCGTCTTCGCGCAGGAGCTCCTCGGCCTCTTCGTCGTCGACGTCCTCCTCGTCGTTATCGACTTCGGCCTCGACATCGAGGAAGCGGTTGCGCTTCTGTTTCTTGGCACGCCGAGGACCATCTTCATCGTCGTCCTCGTCGTCTTCTTCCTCATCCTCCTCGTCGTCTTCCTCGTCCTCCTCCTCCTCGTCCTCCTCCTCGTCCTCCTCCTTCTCCTCGTCTTCCTCGCCTAATTGCGCGTCATTTTCGGCGATGGCGTCGGTCGTGGCATCGGCCTGCACGCCTACCGGCTGCGCCTCGGACGGCACCGCGTTCCCGTGCTCATCCTTGATCTGCACCTCGGACACGGGCGGCGCGGCTTGTTCCCCGCCGTGCTCCATATTGTGGGATGCGACGGCGCCCGTTGGCCGCGTCCGCTTAGTCATCATCGGAAGACGACGGCAAACTTCGTGCTATCCTCGATGAGTGTTGCTCGTGCTGCTTCTATGCGTGCTCTGCGCTCCGTCGCCCCTGTGGCGCGCGGCATGCCTGTGCGTGCCGCTGTTCCTGGTATGTCTTTTTATGTGAATTAACGCAGCTCTCGCCCGTACGAAGCACACTAGTGCAGTGGCGAACCAGGCGCGGAACGTGCGTGGCGCCGCGCTTCCCCCGCGCGCGCTCGGTGCGCTGCGCACTTACGCCACGGAGTCGGGCAAGTTTGTGCGTACCAAGCCGCACATGAACATTGGTACGATCGGCCACGTCGACCACGGCAAGACCACGCTCACGGCCGCCATCACCAAGGTTCTCCACGAGAACTCGGGCAACGGCAAGTTTGTCGACTACGCCTCGATCGACAAGGCCCCTGAGGAGAAGGCGCGTGGTATCACCATCTCCACCGCCCACGTCGAGTACGAGACGGGCGGCCGCCACTATGCGCACGTCGACTGCCCCGGTCACGCCGACTACATCCGTAACATGATTACGGGTGCCGCTCAGATGGACGGTGCGATCATTGTCGTGTCGGCTACCGACGGTCAGATGCCCCAGACTCGTGAGCACCTGCTGCTCGCGCGCCAGGTCGGTATCAAGAAGCTGGTCGTGTTCGTGAACAAGGTCGACCAGGTCGACGACAAGGAGATGCTCGAGCTCGTCGACATGGAGATGCGCGAGCTCCTGTCGACCTACGGCTTTGACGGTGACAACACCCCGATCGTCTCGGGCTCGGCCCTTGCTGCGCTCGAGAGCCGCGACGACGAGATCGGCAAGAACGCCATCCTGAAGCTCATGGAGGAGACCGACGCGTGGCTCGACCTCCCCCCGCGTGACCTCGACAGGCCCTTCCTGATGCCCGTCGAGGACGTTTTCTCCATCTCGGGTCGTGGTACCGTCGTGACGGGCCGTGTGGAGCGTGGTACGATTACCAAGGGCTCCGAGATTGAGATCATTGGTCTCGGCAACCAGCTCAAGACCACGCTCACCGGTATCGAGATGTTCCACAAGGAGCTCGACCGTGGTGAGGCGGGTGACAACATGGGTGCCCTGCTGCGTGGTGTGAAGCGTGAGCAGATCCGCCGTGGTCAGGTGCTCATTGTCCCCGGCTCGGTGAAGCCCGTGAAGAAGTTCATGGCGCAGTGCTACATCCTGACCAAGGAGGAGGGCGGTCGCTACACCCCCTTTATGAACAACGTACGTTTCTATGTTCTAACAGCAGTACCGTCCGCAAATGTTCATCCGCACGTCCGACGTGACCGTCTCGCTGACGCACCCTCCGGGTACGGAGAACGCCGAGGAGGCCATGGTCATGCCCGGTGACAACGTTGAGCTTGTCTGCGACCTTGTCCACGACATTGCGCTCGAGGAGGGCTCGCGCTTCACCCTCCGCGAGGGCGGCAAGACGATCGGCACCGGCATCGTGACCAAGATCATGGGCTAACTCCACATCACTCACACGTGGCTCCACGTGGATAAACTATATAGCACACGTGATACAGTTGTATGCTTGTGTTCTCATTCAACCTACTAGGCTGGGGGCATGTTGCAGGGCTAGGGCTCGACCCAGCCGTGCACTCTTTCTTCTGTACGTGCCATCCACGACATACATCATGGCTCCCACGGACAAGTCCCAGAAGGGCAAGAAGACCCGCTCGGCCCTGAGTACGTACCATTGCGTGTATCATTGCTAACCATTAGACGATGTGGTGACTGTGAGTATTTCAGCACCGGCGTAAAAAGAACAGAATACTAACCTTACAGCGTGAGTACACCATCAACCTGCACAAGCGTATCCACGACACCGCTTTCAAGAAGCGCGCGCCGAAGGGTGTTAAGGAGGTGATCAAGTTCGCCCAGAAGACCATGGGCACCCAGGACGTCCGCGTCGACCCCAAGCTCAACCAGGAGGTTTGGAAGCTCGGTGTCAAGGACGCCCCCCGCCGTATCCGCGTGCGCCTCGAGCGCAAGCGTAACGACGACGAGGATGCCAAGGAGAAGCTCTACACTTACGCCACCCCGGTGCTGGGCATTACCAACTTCCACGGCCTCCAGACCGTTGTCATTGAGCAGGACGAGTAAGGATAAGCGTTGTGCTTGTTGTCACGACCTCATTCTCTTCTGTTAACCCAAAATGAAACTATATTGCTAGCGCAGATGAGGGCAGGCAGTAGTAGAATGCTGCTTGCTGTGTGAATGGCATGGCTTCTTCTGACTATCGAGAGCAGACGTCAGTTGGATTGAAGGGGGAAAGGAGCGACATTACGAGGGGATACAGTCAGAGACGTAGCGCTTGCTGGACACGATGCGAGCGAGGATCATGTCAGGAATTGGATGGGCTCCAAGAGGGCGGCAGGACTAGGTGTATGCTGTGCTGCCATGCAGAAAAAGACGACCATGTAGGCAGCAATGAGCAGTGCCCATCTTGCCTCGGCACTTTTTGCACCGTATCACTAGTCTACACGCCACGGAAACTCGGCACGACTGCCATATGCGGCAGACAATGACCCTCAGGGGTACACCGTGAGCCACAAAGCGCATCCTTCGGCCATAAGGTATCTTTTTCTGCTATACACTCTGCCTCGAGCACCTACTCCTCGCCATTCGCGCCCGGACCAAACACATGCCGCGTGCGCTGCGGATTCGGTGTCATGCGGCTGCCTCCCGACACACCGACCATCGTGGTATCGTCCGTCTTGCGGCCCCCCATAGGGTATCCCTTGTTGACGCCTTTCGCAGCAAACTTTTGCCACGCCATCTTCTTGTCGTCGTGCACCTTGTCCTTCTCTGCTTCGCGCCGCATCTTCTTCTCCTTCTTGGCCTTTTTGCGCTCGCGCTCGCGTGCGCGCTCGTCGTTCGTCATCATGCGCTGCGCCTGTGCCTTGACCGTCTTGGCATGACTCGGCTGGGGTGCGTTGGGATCGACTTTGCGGATGCGCAGGTCAGGAGCATGCAGCATCTCGGTCGTGCGTGTCTTGGTATAGATGATCGAGTACACGGCACTCTCTGCCGTACCTGCCACCGACGCAATGCGCGCAGGGTACCATTTTCCGTCCGCCTGGTGCCGCGCCATGACCTCGTCACCAGTACGAAAGGTCTGTGTGCTCTCGGGTGCCGGCGCACTTGGCATGGGCGCCTCGGCCTGCGCGGTGGCCGACTTGGTCAGCTCGATGAGGTTGGCCAATTCGGCCCGCAGCGACTGCAGCTCCTCATTTTCCGGCTCCGCCTGGAGCGCGGCATCCACCTGGCTCAGCTGGACTGCGTTAGTCACGTCTACGCACACTCATACGTCCGGAGTCTAGGTCAGCCAGGGCACGTACTCAGAAGCGTCCATCGTCGTCGGTCGCCACTTCTCCACATCCCTGATGGCGGAACCCCAGGTGTTTGGCACGAAAGACGGCGCACGGATCGGGTACCGTGTGTACGGCACGAGCGATGCGCACCTCCCCCTTGTGCTGGTGAATGGCATGAGCGCCATCATGCAGGACTGGGAGGAGCTCGCGCAGAGCATCTCGCAGACGCGCAAAGGTATGCACCCCGACTCACCCAGTTGTCCTCCTGGATCACCGCGGCATTGGCGCATCACACATGTCCGAGAACGAAGAGGAGGACTACACGATCGATATGATGGCGGACGATGTGCTTGCTCTGCTCCGTCATCTGCGCTTCCAAAAGGTCGACTTGCTGGGCTTCTCGATGGGCGGCCTGGTCGTCCAGGCGGTCGTGACACACCCCGATGCGAAGCCCGTCGAGGGCGGCGTGGTGATTGATGGCGTGGAAGTGCGACATGTTGTGCTCTCGGCGACCTTTGCCAAGATGCCCAAGAGCGAGTTCAAGCCGAAGAACATGTATGTTCACCATTCTGACGCAGTCCCACTGGTAAAGGTATGAGCCGCGAGGAGCGGAACCGCGCCGTGACTGAATTCATGATCAAGATGCAGTACCACGACGCGGCGATCGGTCCCGACGGTCCGCTCGCGAAGCGCGCCAGTGAGCGCATCGACTTGGCGCTCGGCACGCGGTACGTCTTCGCCCTAATGACAGCCGCCCCCAGATGGTCATTGCGCAGCAGGCTGGCGCCATTGCGCAGTTTGATGCGCGCGAGGGCTTGCAAAGACTTCCCCGCACGCTCCCTGTGCTCATTATCCACGGCAAGTATGACCGGATGGTCGACTATGGCGAGGCCAAGATCCTCGAGGAAAACATTCCGCAGGCCAAGCGCCACATTCCCTCTGTCCAGGGCGATGCGGAAGCCTTTGGGCACATGTGGTTCGACTACTTTGACCTCCAGTCGGCCTGGGTCCGTCCCCTCACCCACTTTCTGGACGGCCCTCCGGCCAAGTTGTAGTTTCGGCCGACACGGCCCGATTTCGATGGCGCACGGTGCAAGTATAGGAAGTAAACGCGCGTCACCTACGCGCGAGGCGTGCCGAAAGAGGTGCATTGTAGACGGGCACCGAATTCTGCCGCAGGCACGTTTGCTGCGAATTTATACATCGTCCGCAGTGGGGAGGTCTCTGCTCACCGAGCGACGGGATGCCATTTGTGAAGCGGAAGCCGGTGCTCCCCTTAGGGCTGCCCGACGCGCTTGTCAGTGCAACAGAGAAGGGACAGAATCCCAACGTCTTTTACTTGGCCGCGACAGGCGAGGTGTTTGCCGACTATGAGTATGTTGTGACGCTAATCCAGAAATTACGCAGCGCGTTTGAGCTATT
The DNA here is from genome assembly GCF_029542785.1 of Malassezia japonica. Taxonomy (NCBI): domain Eukaryota; kingdom Fungi; phylum Basidiomycota; class Malasseziomycetes; order Malasseziales; family Malasseziaceae; genus Malassezia; species Malassezia japonica. The sequence continues at coordinate 687,671 of NC_083374.1, read as the reverse complement.
ATCACCAGCGTATTTTTCAGTGTGAGCTCTCGGGAAAGTCCAACCTGACTTTCTTCGAAGCCGCACAGAGCGAGGCGCAGCACGCGCTTGCGATCCAAAAACGCTTCCCCGATGCCCTCCGCGCACCTGTTCTGCGTGCTGTGCAGTTCCAAGTCACCGGCCGCCTGGACAATTTGGTGGAACTGGTGGCCGAGCGGTTCAAGGACCGCTTCTTCAAGGATGAAACCGTCCTGGTCGAAGTGGATGGCGATCGATACCATGCTCTGGTCAAGGAGGTCTTCCCGCCCCGCCCTGCAGACGGCGGCGCGCCTGCGCAGTACGAGCACGAGGTCGGCACGCAGCTGTGGCTCTCGCAGGAGGACGCGGCGCGTCTCGACAACCCCGCTGAATACCTCTACTCCATCCAGCTCGTGGACAACGAAGGGATGTTCACAGGGAGCATCATGGAGGCACGCGCCAAGGTGCTCTCCCGCGATCGCCTGGTCTTTTCCAAGTCGATCATGCGCAAGTACCTGCGCGACTGTGTCGTGCGCGATCCGCAGGTAGGGAGCCCATGGTTCGTGCGCGAGAACCTGGCGCGGCGCTTTGATATTCCCCTGGAACCCACGGAGGAGATCATGCAGAGGAACGAGGATATCAAGGAGGGCAAGCTTTCGAAACGCCGCAAGCTCCTCGACGGCGACGCGTCGGTAGCACGGCGCAAGGCGCGTGACGAGCGCAAAGGTACGTGCCGCTGTTCTCACCCAGATCGCAAACGCGAGGAAGACAAGACGGAAAAGAAGCCGCTCAAGTTTCCGTGCGAGGATCTGCTCTTGGACACCATCACTGAGCAGGAGCTCAGTGCAGAGACGCCCGGCGAGCTCTCGAAACGCGCTCAGCGCCCAGAGCTCGATGGGCCTGAACTGCTGGGCGTGCCGCAGGACCACTTTGAGCCGTACATGATGGTGTACTACTTCTTCCTGTCGCTTGGGTACGTCACTTGCCTATCTCACACAGAAAACCGCTCGGTATCTCGGCCATCGCCTGGGACGACTTTGAGGGTGCCCTGCGGCATCCCACGCACGACCCGACTTGCGTGCTTCTCTCCGAGATGCACGGCGTGGTCCTCAATGCGATCGTGCGCGACGGCGCTCACTCGCGCGACCTCGCTCCTGCCGCAATTGATGCCAAGAAAAAGCAGGCGCTGCAGATCCAAGCCGCCGCAGTTGCGAGTCAAACCGCCTCGCCCCACCCCCAGGAGCCGGCAGCAGAGGACGATGGAGACATGAGCAGTGATATTAGCGAGCCCGACGACTTGGACGAGTCGCCGGAGAAGAGTGTCATGGATGCTGCGCACTCCATCGGGCGGGGTTGGGAGAAGAAAATTTTGCACGCCGACGACCACCGCGCAGGCTGGGAGAACCATTTGGTGGGCTGCCTCTCGCACGTACGTACCTTGGCTAACGCAGCGCGCCACGCCGGAATCGCTTCCGCGGATGTACGCCATCCTCTCGCTCTTGACGGGCGTAGAGCACGACGAGGCCGTCGAGGACGGCGTCTACCTCGCGCATACGTACAAGACGGCTGCCGAGCGCTATCCCCACCTCCCACTCGCGGACAAGATCCAGATCCTCTTGTTCCTGTGCCAGCTCGCGGTCGTGACACGCAACGTCAAGACGTACTACGAAGAGTGTGAAAACCACTTGACCGAGCTGCGCAAGGAGCGCCTGGAGCTCATCCGTGTACGCAAACGCACACAGGAGCAACGCCACGAGCTCGATGGCATCAAGAAGCAGGATGAGTCGCCCGTGCCTGAAGAGGAGGAGCAGGTCACGCCGATGGAGCAAGACCCCGAGTCCAACTCGGACTCCGACTCGGACTCGGAGCAGGACGAGCTTGCATCGGACGATGACGAAGAGGGCAGCGAGGGCAGCGACTCGAACGATTCGTTCGCATCGGACGCAGGTTCGGAGCGCTACAAGCGCTTGTTTGGCTCGCGCCAGGAATCACTGCGTGAAAAGGCGCTGCAGCGTGACGCCGAGCAGGCTCGCATGGCGGCCGAACTTGCCAAGGCCAAGGAGCAGCAGCGCGAGTCGAAGCAGATCAATGCCGAGCGCAAGCGTATGGAAGACGAAGATCTGCGGCTTGCGCGCCGCGAAGAGGCTATTGACCGCGAGTTTAGGCGGTACGCCATGATTCCTCGCCTGCGCCCGCTAGGCAAGGACCGCTTCTTGAACCGCTACTACTGGGTGGATGGCATCGGCACGGCATCGCTTGCGGGAAGCAGCGGCAGCGTGCTCTACCAAACCGGCCGCGTCTTTGTCCAGGCAGCAAGCATGCGCGAATGGAACGACCTCTGCAAGGGCTACTCCGGCGGCTCGCATGCCTTGACACAACGCCGCGCATCCGAGCTGCAGATACAGCCGGATGCAGAGCTGGGCGAGTGGAATGTCTACACAAAGCCCGAGCAGATCGAGGAGCTGATTGCTTGGCTCCGCATCAAGGGCGTGCGTGAGAACGCACTCAAAGCTCAGCTCCTCAAGTACCGTGACTACATCGAGGGGGGCATGCGGAAGCGTAACGATGACATCGCGCTGGGCTGGCGCGAGCCAGTGGTGGAGACGCGCCGCTCGGCCCGCGCACGTACAGAGCAGTCGGCGCAGATGCGGTTGCCGTACATGACATGGCGCAACGGCAATAGCAAGTAGTGCAATCGTCCTTGGTCTCATTGTGTGTAGCGGGAAGAGAGCCAAAAGCGCGATCAAACTTGCGAATGGCATCCCCATTGCTGACGCTGGGCTGGACGGGCATCGTCCCTGCGCCTTGAGCCTGTCACAAACCGACGTCCTCGTCGGCCAAGTCGTGGGCTTCGGCACGTGTCTGCATAGACTCGGCATGGCATAACCATTCGATTAAATGCTATGGGTTCCATAGCCAAGTGCACAGTTCGATGGCACGTAGCGCGTGCACTCTATACTAATACACCGCTGTGCACACGAGTGCGTCCAGATCCACCGGGCGCTTTTACGCTTCAGGGCCCTCGCCGCCCGGAATCAGCTGAAATGAGCCGATACTCTTACGTACCGCGCAAATATTGTTGCCATTAAGCAGCGTCTTGGACAGCTTCGTCTTCTTGTAGCCCTCCGGCGTGCCCTCGCTGCGGTCAGTCAAGCGGGCGACCTACTATTCCGTGACGTCTTCGAGCACCATGTCTGTGTGAGCGCGGTTGGTACGTACTGACGTAGTCGTCAAAGCCCAGCAGAGTTCCCACAAACTCACGCTGCGTCTTCATCACGACCCAGATGCTGCTGCCAATGCAGCGGTCCACCAGCTCCAGCGGCAGGATTGTCGAAGCGCCGGCCATCGTGTATGAATGGAGGTGTGCACTGCAAAGTGGAGATGTGATGGAGGTGTGTGTCCGCGCTCAGACCCCCATGACCCTGCTCGGGTCCGTAGTGACTTTAGCGATCGTGCTGCTCGGCATATACTTTGTCGAGCGCACGCCCGATCCGCATTTCGCGCGTCGCATTGTCGCAATTGGAGACTTGCACGGTGACTACGACCATGCTCTCGCAATCCTCCGTCACACGGACATCATCGGGACGAACACCACAGATTGGATCGCAGGGAAAGACATTCTCGTCAGCACAGGCGATACAGTCGATCGTGGAAATGATACCGTCAAAGTATACCAGCTCTTCCAGTCGCTCCGCGAGCAGAGCGCCAAGATGGGTGGTCAGGTGATCACGCTCCTCGGCAACCATGAAATGATGAATGCTATGCACGACTGGAGCTACGTTGCGCCGGGTGACATTGAATCATTTGGAGGCGCCGAGGCGCGCCGCAAGGCTATCTCCACCGACGGATGGCTGGGTAAAGAATGGCTTCACCATTATAATGTCACCGCTTCAGTCCGGCTGCTTCCGAAGGAGGCATGCAAATACGGCCCTATGGACGCGGCGGTCTTTGTCCACGGAGGAATCACGCCCGAGTGGGCTGCCATTGGTACGGACACTATCAATGCGCTGGGTCACTCCTTGCTCTCCAAAGCGCTTGCAGACCCTAATTCATCGGGAGCGCTACCAGCCAATACCACTGACGAGGAGCGCTCGTTATGGGAGAGAAGCGGGCCCTTTCGGTACCGCGGCTACGCCCTGGAGAAGAACGAAACGGCTTGTCCTACCATAAAGACTGCGCTCGACACGCTGGGATATGATCATATGGTCATGGGACACACTCCCCAGATGGACGGCATCGTCAAGCGCTGTAACGGCACTGGAATCCTCATTGACACGGGGATCAGCAGTGTCTATGGAGGAAAACAGAGCGCGCTTGTGTTCGAGTCCGAGTTAGGCGCCGGATGGACCCAGTCCAATGATGGATCCAAGGTTTATGACAGGTACTGGGCAGCATACCACCGTATTAGTGCACACCAACTGGGTGAACCAGCAAGAGTGCTCAACAGGGTTTATTACGTCCATCCTTGGAAGAAGCCGGCTGACCAAGGACTCCGTAGCTGGTTCGGTTTGTAATGTGGAGGTTCACCGCTCGGACCGTCTATGCCTTCCTTGCGCCGGATCGGTGCGCTGGCTGTGGTGCTAGTCGGCGCCTATTTTTGGCTGCTTGCTCCATCTTCGACGGAGAATAAAGAGACGCTGTTGTTTGAGCGTCGCATCATTGGCGTCGCAGATCTTCATGGCGACTATGACCACGCACTTGCCGTCCTGCGCAACACAGGTGTCATTGCACCAGACTCGACCAAGTGGATCGCTGGGAAGGATATCCTGGTGAGCACAGGTGACACAGTTGATCGTGGTGATGACACGATCAAGTTGTACACGTTGTACCAGTCGCTGCGCGAACAGAGCGCCAAGGCAGGCGGACAAGTCATTAACTTGCTGGGCAACCATGAAATGATGAATGCTTTGCACGACTGGCGCTATGTTACTAATGGTGACATTGATTCGTTCGGTGGCGAAGCGGGACGCCGCCGGGCCATGTCGATTGATGGGTGGCTTGGAAAGGAATGGCTCGACTATTACAATGTGACGGCAAATGTCGCACTCCTTCCAAAGGCTGCGCGTGGCATTGTTGACGACTGGGTAACAAACAGCTCAATTACTTTTGTTCACGGCGGAATTACGCCTCACTGGGCCAATATCGGTACAGACGCCATCAATGACCTTGGACATTCGCTCCTTCTCAAGGCTCTGTCAAGCCCTTCCGAAGAGTATGACCTACCGAACAACATTACCAAGCCAGAGCTTGCGCTATGGAGCTCCGATGGACCGTTTTGGTACCGTGGGTACGCTACAGACGACGAGACTACTGCATGTGCTTTGGTGCAGGATGCCTTGCACGGCCTCGGGTCTTATCGGATGGTAATGGGACATACACCTCACTTTTCCGGGATCCGAAGGCGGTGCAAGGACGACAAGATTTTGGTCATTGACACGGGTATAAGCAAGGCTTATGGCGGTGCCCAAAGCGCGATTGTCATGAAGTCTGCTCTTTCATCTGTTGCATACGGCAAGGTTAATGCATGGGTCGTTGAACACAATACTACCGCGCATTACGTGGGCAGGCGCCAGCAGCCATTGCAGCTGTATAGGGAAATGCACCCCAAGCCATAGCGTGCTGGTCAATGTGGAGGCCTATAGATCGTTGTTTCGTTATGGTGCGAAAACGAATAATTCGGACTATTTTCAAGAATGGAGTCGAACTCCCACGTGGCGCGCAAAATGGTAGCAGCAGCCACGTGGACTTTGCTCGTCGCGTTATCCAACGCACATCGATCACTAGTGAACCCTTCATTGGATGGCATTCGAAACTGCTGTTTATATCGAACAATAGAGGTATGCAAAGCTGTTCAATAGCCGATCGATTCTAAATTTCTCATACTGATTCCCACTTTACATAGTGCAACACGCTCAGTTAAATGGCGCTCAGCAGAGGGGGTTGTCACAACACTTTAAAGTAGAAAATGATATACATTTATATTCAAGATAAGAACCAAAGCAGGGGTATAGTACAATTTGTTCTAAGTACTGAGGATCCTAAAAGTAAACCACCCTTAAAAATGGTAGCCGTCTTGGGTTTTGTAATTTTCGAAGAGTTTGTGTGCCTGTCATCAATCTCATCGCAGCACTATCGTCACATGCTCGAGACAGTGCCACACCTAAAATGTAACAAGATTCATATTGATGATTACATGTAGGCACCCCACATCCCCAAAACGAACGACAAAAATCAAACCTATATATACTGCCCCCCCCCCCGTTACTCCTCTCCCTCACCCCACCTATAATCTTCCTCTTGCTCTATTTTCCTCAAGTATGGCTGAACCACAATGCTAGGAAATTAAATCCGGTTTTAATTTTTATGTATGTCGGTCCATTATTGACGGAAGTGTTATTACAAGAACTCCTTCGACTTTGAACAATGCTCCATCGAAGTGATAAAACAGGCTGGAGAGACTGACAAGACAAGAATTATAGACATCAGCTAGATTATCAAGTGTTTCTTAATGTCAGAAGTGGGATAGGTAGATAGTTCTGGAGGAAAAATAAAATAAAATAAAAACACACAGCCCAAAACGAACGCAATATATAGGCTGCCAACCAAGGTATCCTCTACAGATATGGAAATGGTGCAGGATAGTTGCAATGAGCCTCCTGTGCTGGAAAACATTTGGTAGAATGTAACCACGAAGAAGTTACGCCATTGCGGATTTCTTTAGAAATGAAATTCAATAACCGCTCAATCCTGACTGTGACGCTCACGGGGAAATCCAGGCGGGACCTTGCATTTAAGACTGGTTTTGACGGGTTACTATTGGTCCAAAGCTCCCCGGATGCCGTATACAGCGTAAAGAACAGCCACACTGCGATGCCAAAGAAAGAAGCTTGCTTTGAAGAGGCCTCCAGCGTTGGTTCTGAACTCATCGATGCAGCTTGAGATGGTAATGCGCCTAATGAACTCCAGTCCATCATAACAAATGCTTGTGGCAGTCTTCCTTCTGAACTTAGAGTTATTCACTGTCTCCTTCAAACAATCAACAAAATGGAAGTGTTATGGAAGTCTATAAAAATCTCAATTGGGATGCATTGAGTTCTTGCTTGATGTAAGCGACTGTAACGAAGCGACCTTGACCAACAGCACTGGGTGTGTTAAAAAGCCAACAAAGGAAATCATTGGAATGCTTGCTACGGTGGTATCTCTAAGCGAGGAATTACAGACAAAACTTGGAAGCCATTTTTGTTCCAAACCAGAGTAACTTGCTTCGTGTTCCCCTTACGGTGCATAAAGTGACATTTGCTAACCTTCGACATCTACAAATACTCTCTGGATGCATGTAGAAATACTAAAGGGATAGTGGCGATATTGTTAACGCACTCTAGCACTGGATTGAAGGGGAAGAAGAAATTGAATAGAAATCGCAAGCGCTTCTACCCCATAATCAAGACATTGCACCATCACCCCCCACACTGTAAAGCTGCGTACTGCCTGGTGTCTAAATTATTCTTTCCCCGCATGCCTAAATTATGTTTATGTTAATCTGCGATTTTTGCCTATACGACACGTGCATTTATCAGATTCTATCGCTCGCCGCGCATTTACTTGCGGTTGGGGCGCAGGCTACGGACAACGTGGCCGACGCGCCACATTTCCTGGTCGGCGATGGCGTCCGTCTCCTTGTCAAAGTCCTTGCGGTAGGTAGGGCGCGAAGCGAACTCGAGGGTGCGGCGAGTCTCGCTACCGTCGCGAACCGACTGGTAAAGGCGCTCAAACACGGGCTTGCAGGCCTTCTCGAACTCGGGGGCCCAGTCCAGGGCACCGCGGCGGGCGGTGGTCGAGCAGGCCTTGTACATGTAGTCCATACCGTTCTGGGCAACAAGCGGGTAGAGCGACTCAAGGGCCTCCTCGCAGGTCTCGTTGAAAGCCTCCGACGGCGAGTGGCCGTTGGCACGGAGCACGTCGTACTGGGCCTTGAACATACCCTGGATACCGCCCATGAGGCAGCCACGCTCACCGTACAGGTCCGAGTACACCTCCTTCTCAAAGGTGGTCTCATAGACGTAGCCCGAGCCGACGGCAATGCCCATGGCAACGGCCTTCTCGAGGGCCTTGCCGGTCACGTCCTGGAAGACGGCGACGGAGGAGTTGATACCACGGCCCTCCTTGAAGAGGGTGCGGACGGTGCGGCCCGAACCCTTAGGGGCACAGAGGATCACGTCGACGTCCTTAGGGGGGACGACGCCGGTCTGGTCCTTGTACACGATCGAGAAACCGTGCGAGAAGTAGAGAGTCTTGCCCTTGGTGACGAACTTCTGCAGCTCGGACCAGGTCGAGGTCTGGGCCGCGTCCGAGAGGAGGTTCATGAGGATGGTACCCTTGGTAGCAGCCTCCTCAACGCTGAAGAGGTTCTTTCCCGGGACCCAACCGTCCTCTTGCGCCTGGCGCCAGGACTCGCCGTCCTTGCGGACACCGATGATGACGTTCAGGCCGTTGTCACGGAGGTTGAGACCCTGACCGTGACCCTGCGAACCGTAGCCGAGCAGAGCGAAGGTGTCGTTCTTGAAGTAGTCCTGGAGCTTCTCGAGGGGCCAGTCAGCACGCTCGTACACCTTCTCGGGGGTGCCGGCAAAGTCAAGCGTCTTGTAGCCGCGGACCATGGCGGGCACAGCGGCGGTGCGGGCAGTAGCCGGGCGCGGGGCACGAGCGGCAAGAACGCTCATGGAGCGGGCGGGGGTCTGGCGCGAAGCGGCGCGCGTAGCGGCGCGCAGGCCGTTGCGGGGGATAGCACAAGCACGCATTGTAGGGGATAAGAAGATCCGAAAAGCGCAGCGGAGCCGGACTTCGGCGTTTCTCTCTCGGCCGAAGATAATGAGTCACGGCCGACGCTGACAAATAACCCAATGCCCACGCGCCGGAGCGCCTTGAACGATTTTGCCATGCTAATGTTCTTGCGTAGTGTGCGGGGCATGCAGGCACGCTCCGTGCGCGGCTTTGCCAATGCTGCAAAGGGCACACCGCAATCCTACATTGAAAAGGTCGTTCAAAAGTACGCTGTTGACTGGGACCCCACCGTGAAGGTCAAGTCGGGCGATTATGTCTCCATCGAGCCGGCGACGGTCATGACGCACGACAACACCGGACCGGTCATTAGCAAGTTCAAGTCGATCGGCGCGACGCAGATCCGCAACACAGACCAGGTCGTGTTCACGCTGGACCACGACGTGCAGAACAAGAGCACCAAGAACCTCGAAAAGTACAGCCGCATCGAGGCCTTTGCGCGCGAAAAGGGTGTCGACTTTTACCCCGCCGGCCGTGGCATTGGCCACCAGGTGCTCGTGGAAGAGGGATATGCGTTCCCCCAGTCTCTGGTCGTCGCCTCTGACTCACACTCGAACATGTATGGCGGTGTGGGCGCTGTCGGCACGCCGATCGTCCGCACGGACGCTGCTGCGATCTGGGCGACAGGCAAGACCTGGTGGCAGATCCCGCCCATGATCAAGGTCGAGCTCACTGGTGCGCTGCGCCCTGGCGTTACCGGCAAGGACGTGATCGTGGCGCTGTGTGGCTACTTTAACAAGGACGAAGTGCTGAACGGCGCGATCGAGTTTACCGGCTCGGGCGTCTCGGCGCTGTCTGTTGACGAGCGTCTCGCGATCTCCAACATGACCACCGAGTGGGGTGCACTGGCCGGCGTGTTCCCTGTAGACGACACGACCTTGTCGTGGTACGAGCAGCTGCTGCGCAAGATGGACAAGCTCAGCTTTCACGTTGGCAGTGCGCCGAAGCGCTCCGACACGCACCCGCGTCTGAACTGGAACCGTCTCGCGGAGCTGGAGCGCGAGCGCTTTGCGTCGGACCCGGACGCAGTGTACACCAAGCACCTGCGTCTGGACCTCAGCACGCTGTCGCCCCATGTCTCGGGCCCGAACAGTGTCAAGGTCTCGACGCCGCTCGCCGAGCTCGAGAAGCAAAACATTCCTATCCAAAAGGCATACCTCGTGTCGTGCGTCAACTCGCGCGCGTCCGACATTGCCGCCGCGGCTGCCGTCCTCAAGGGTCGCAAAGTGGCGCCGGGAGTAGAGTTCTATCTCGGCGCTGCCTCGTCCATCGCGCAGCAAGAGGCGGAGAACTCGGGCGACTGGGGTGCGCTCCTTGCGGCCGGTGCGCGTCCCCTGCCCGCCGGCTGCGGCCCTTGCATTGGCCTCGGTGTTGGTCTGCTCGAAGATGGCGAGGTGGGCATTTCTGCCACGAACCGCAACTACAAGGGTCGCATGGGCAGCCCGAACGCCCTCGCCTACCTTGCATCGCCCTCGGTCGTCGCTGCGAGCGCCGCCGAGGGTCGCATCTGCGCGCCCGAGTCGCTGCGCCCCCCCACCGAGCCCGCGACGCCGACGCTGAGCGTGGTCGACACGCCGGCGGCGCCCGCTGCGCCCGCGGCTGCTGCGCCGACCACGACGCTGGACCCCGCATTCCCCGAGTCGTTCTCGGGCACGCTCATCTTTGCGCCGCAGGACAACCTCAACACCGACGCGCTCTACCCCGGCAAATATACCTACCAGGACGACATTACGCCTGAGAAGCAAGCCGAGGTGGTGATGGAGAACTACGACCCTGCATTTGCCGGCGTCGTCGCGCAGGAACGCAAGCGCCTCTTGAACGAGGCCACGCAACCCAACTCGCAGCCTGGCGTAGTGCTCGTGTCGGGCTACAACTTTGGCACGGGCTCGTCGCGTGAGCAAGCCGCTACGGCGCTGAAGTACGCGGGTGTGCCTGTTGTACTTGCCGGCTCGTTCAGCGACGTGTTCAAGCGCAATGCCATCAATAACGGCCTAATCTGCCTGCAGTGCCCCGAACTGGTCGAGGACCTCACGACCGAGTTTGGTCGCGACGGCGTACGTGGCCAAGGCAGCAAGAAGGAGGGCGAGATTAGCGTGCTGCTCGACGGCGCCTCGCTCCGCCTCGACAGCCGTACCGGTGAGGTGGAGCTGCGCCATGCGAACGGCACCGTGTCCAAGTACACGACGCGCCCTGCTGGCATTGGCCGCTCCATCCAGGAGATCTATGTCGCTGGCGGCATGGAGAATTGGGTAGCCGAGCGTTTGTAGCACGTGGACTCCACATTCGTACACAATGGCGTTATTCCGCTTGGACCACCAGCATGAATGCGGTGCAGACCCGGTTCTGGGCGGTGCGCGACTATCTCGCGCCCGTCCTACGGGAATCCAAGTTTAAGGAGCATGGGCGTATCACGCCGGAGGAATTCGTCGCTGCGGGCGACTTCTTGTCGTACAAGTTCCCTACGTGGCAGTGGTCGGCGGGCGAGTCGTCCAAGGCGCGCGAGTACCTTCCCAAAGACAAACAGTTCCTCATAAGCAAAGGTGTGCCGTGTTTTCGACGTGTGAGTCAACTGCGCGAAAAGAGACGGCGCAGCCGTCTGATATCGTCGCCCAGCAGCACCACGAGTCTATCGCGCTTGGAGCGCGAGGCGCGCAGATTTGGAGGAACCTCGGACGATACCGAGCAGGTGCTGCACTTGGAAGGCGATGCAGACGATAGCGAGGACTGGATCCTGACGCATACCGGAAGTACGTGCTGCATCTCACCCAGACGATCCATTCGCTGCCCGCTCGCCACGGTCGACACGGCAGTCAACTTTGGACGACCCGCCGCACCGCGAGCTGTCCAATCGCTTGGCCAAGTTTTCGCTGAGCGAGAGCCGCGCAAGCTCGCGGAGAAGCAGTTTTCAAGCGCCGGTGTCCAATGGCGTCGGCAGCATCCCCGATTTTGACGAATTTGAAGACGCCGACGGCCTGAGCGGCTTTGCGCAAGGACTCCAAGAGAAGGAGGACCCTGCCCAGTTCAATCCCTCCTTGGGCGACAGTCTCGGGCCACTGCATTCGCCTCACTCCTCACCCCTCGTTGCTGTACGGACCTACGATTGCATGATCACGTACGACAAGTACTATCAGACGCCCCGTATGTGGCTCATCGGATACGACGAGAATGGGCTGCCGCTGCAGCCGAACCAGATCTTTGAGGATGTGGCTTCAGACTATGCCTTCAAGACGGTAACCATCGAGCCGTTTCCCCACGGCAGCCCCGGTGCAGGGGCGATGGATAGCCTACTTGCATCACGCAGCGAAGCACCACATTCGCCCCGCAACCTGTCGGTGCATGTCGCCAGTATCCACCCGTGCAAACATGCGAGCATGATGCGCAAGATGATCCAGCGCATGAATGACAGCGGGCAGTACCGTGAACAGGACTCGCCCCCGGATAGCCCACCCCTCGACACAACCAACGACAAGGACCAGGCGCCGTGGACAAGCGCGCTGCGTCGTGTATGGGGCACGGCCAAGGCCACGCCGCCCCAGGATACGGGGGGTGTACGCGTGGATCAGTACTTGGTCATTTTCCTCAAGTTTATGGCCAGCATTGTGCCCACGATTGAAATTGACGCGACACAGGCTGTATAGGTACGTAGGACAAAGGACAAAGTTGGTGATGTGGTGTCGACACAAAAAAGCAGGGTCCTGCAAGGTGCTTACTTATGCACGAAAGTGTTGCATTGGATGAGGACCGTGCACGCCCCTTTTCCGGCGAGGTACGCATAGACTGCCCCGCAAGCGGGGGTGCGGCAAGGGACTCACTGCTCTCTGTAGGTTCTATGCGCTCGAAAGCGAGCACGGCAAGCACGGCCTACGTCGTGCTGTTTTAAAAAACGCGGCAGAGCGAGCGCGGCACCCATTTCTTTCTCCTGCTATGGAAATGTCGGACCCTGCCATTGTGTGTATTGTGGACGACTCGTGCTGTGGGGAGATCAAGGAATGGTGTCAGGATATTCACGTTCGATGCCGAGTCCTCCGCAACAGGAATGCCACCAAAAAAATCCAACTCCAGCACGCTTTTGACGAACGCATGGATGAAATCAGGCAGATGGACAGGGTCCTTGGTCATGCGCGTGTCTCGGTCATGTCTTTGACCGCCCCAAACGTCCTACATGCCAAAGATGCCGAGGAAACAAACGAAGATACCGATGAATGCAATCAACCATGCTCGCACCGCTTGCACTACGTCAATGAAGTGCTACGTACGGCGCTCTACTACATTGAATTGCGAGAGCAAGATATCACCACCAGCATCAAGCACGAAGCCTTCTTTGTGGATACCCTACAGGCCGATGTACATGGGTGCAAGTACTCGATGCGCGTCCTGCACAACAAGATCTACACGCGCCGCCACACCTGCCTGTTTGATGCGTGGGGCGAGCTAAACAAGGTGGTCCAATCCGTATCTCGTCTCGACATGGAGCTGGTGCAAGCGATGGAAGAAGAACAGTGGCAGCACAGGACGTGCTTGGAACTGCTGCAGCAAAAGTCGTATGCGATTCAAAGTATTGTAGGGTATGCATGCAGCCTCGGCTGCGACTTGGCCTGTTGTGTGTCTATGGCGAATATCTAGCTTGAAAAGGCTCGTAGCTATTGTGTAGATTCTTTGCGCTGTGCCTCACGTTCTTTGCGTGTCTGCTCGCCATGCTCCTTGTGCTCGGCAATCCACGTTTGACGTGTCCTGCGCTTGAGCGCGTAGCGGTGCGTGCGGGACTGCAGGTGCTTCTCCCGCTCGTTCTCACGCACCCGGAACGGGCGCTCGGGGTCGCTCGTGCACACATCACACGTGTACATCTGGTTGCGCTCCAAAGAGCCTTGCGTCCGCTTCGCACCAGCAAGCAGCTCGGTCGCTGCTGGGCACACTGACACTGGGTCAGGCATTGGCTCATGAGCAAGAAAGGCTGTATAAGAAGTAAAACGTACCTTGTGTGATGGCCTCTGCAGGCTTGTGCACGCGGTCGTCCCATTGCGAGGGGTCGCTCGCATCCAGGACGTAGATGTACACTTCCTCGCCTTTTTCCTGAGCGCGGTGGATTTCCGGCAAGAGCTGGTTACGGATCCACGACGTCTGGCGCTTGGCATAACGCCGCGTCGCCACCTGCATCTGCGCAATTGCGTCGTGGAACAGTGCTTTGCCTCGCTCCCCCTCGCCTCCCGCGTCGCAGTGCGAAAGGTAGGCATCAAACTCTTTGTATCCTGCGTCAGTCTCGCAACGTACCGATAGCCTGGTAGATGCCGCGCGTGTAGTCCACAGGATCGCGTGCCTGGCTCGCAATCGCACGCAGCGTGCGAATCTCGTCCAGCAAACCGCGCTCAACCATCTTGCCGATACGCGCATCTAGGCGCTCGCATAGCACGCTCCGCTCGCTCCAGACCCAGAAAAAAAGGCGGCGCTCGCCAAACGACGGCGGCGACGCTTCCTCTCCGCTGGATGCGTCCTGCGCATGCACCCACTCGGACTGGCGTGTGCCCGTGTCCTTGAGGATGCGCAGGCTACGGTACACCTTGCGGTGGTCTCGATAGTGCCAGCGGCTTGCACTCTCGGGGTCCAGAGCGTTGAGTAGCGCCCAGAGCTCGGGCGACTCGACAGGCGGCGTCGCATTGGCGTTTGGCGCATCGAGTGCCTCCCACAAAGCACGCTGAGTATCAGGGAGGCGCGCGACCTCTGCCTCGAGCTCTTTGTTCTCCTTTTGTTCCGGCATCTCGCTCTCGCTGGCAGAGACGAGGCGACCAGGAAAAAGGAGGTGCTGGATATAGTACGTCGTGCCGCCCACGAGCACCGGCACTGTCTCTTTGCGCTGCATGTCCTCGCACTGCGTTAGCTTTGAAACGTACCAGACGCGTTGCATCAGACATGAACTGGGTAATGTCGTACTCGTGCCCCGGCTCGAGGAAGCTCATGAGGTGGTGGGGTATATCGCGCATCTCCTCCGGCGCTGCCTTGTTGGTAATCACGTCCAGACCCTCGTAGGTCTGCATGCTGTCTGCCGAGACAATCTCTGCGTCGCCAGACCGTTTCACGTATTCTGCCATCTCGACAGCGAGCTGCGACTTGCCTGCGCCTGTGCTGCCGACCACAGCCAGAATCGGCGTTTTCGTTGGAGCGTCGGTGCGCTCCATGTCCTAGATTTGTCAGAATTCGAACTAATTCGCTACAGCTCAAGGTCCTGAGATCGCGCTGCGTGTTGGTATCTGTCCAGGCGACCGCAGTCCCTGTGCCGCAATGCCGCGCACACTCTGTACTCACCTTGGTAATCATCGCCGCCGCAATCGGATGGTCTGGGTTAGTAGAAATACATACAGAAGCTCTTGTGTTCCTTGAACGTCTTGCGAGCCAGCTCGGGGTTCGCCTTGTAGAGCGCCTTGTAGATCGCACGGCAGTACTTCATACGACCCTGCGTCGAGACCTGTGTCAGAAGAAAAGAAAAGAAACGCACCCATTCGGCCGCGCGCTCCTCATAACCGCTGTTCTTCGCCGCAAGCGCGAGCTCAAAGAAGCGCAGGTTCACCTCGCTGTTAGCCGCGCCCGCCAGCTCGTACGCCTCGTCGAGCCACTCGATCGCAAACTTCGGCAAGGCCTTATCACTGTGCAGAGCCTCGAGGAAGACGACCTTTTGGTTCGCATTCCAGCCCTCCATGTCTTGCGGTCCAAACTTGTCGGCCACCTCAGCGCGCGACTTGGATTGGTCCACAGCCTTGACCCAGCGGTCGGCAAGCTTGTAGGCGTCACGCGCAAGCGTGTCGTCGTACTCCATGCGCACCGGCAGGTCGAGGCCCTCGCCGTGGAGCCAGCCATTCCAGTCAACCTGCTCAAGCTTGGCAATAATCTCGGGGTTGCCCGAGTAGTACGCAAAGAGGTGCTCCTTCCACTGCTCCGTGCTCACTGCGCGGTTGTAAAACGCGTGGAAGTACGCCTTGACGTACGGCACGAACACGTCCAGACCACCGACGACGCGCTCCAAGTGCAGGAGGAAGTTGGAGCCCTTGTCGTAGGGGATGGTGCTAAAAGCATCGTCCGGGTCCTCGCCCTCCTCGTACTCGGGCATCAGGCGCTGGAAGCGAGGCGTGCCGGAGAAACCGGCCAGCGCATCCTTTAGGCCACGCGCACCGATGATGTACGAGAAACCACGGTGGGCAGGTCCCTCCTCCTCGCCGTGTACCTTTTGGAGGAGCAGGCGCTCGAGGTAGACCGTCCAGCCCTCGTTAAGCCAGAACGACTCCCAGTTCACACACGAGGTGAGGTTTCCGCTCCACGAGTGGCACAGCTCGTGCAGAAGCACATCGGTCGCGCTGCGGTCGCCACACACCAGGCTCGGCGTGAGCGTGGTGAGGTTTGCATTCTCCATGCCACCGTACGGGAACGACGGGGGGAGCACGACACTGTCGTAGCGCGTCCACGAGTAGGGCGACACAAGCTTCTCGGCTTGCTCCAGGAAGCGCTCGGCGTCCGCCTCAAACTCCCACTGAACGGCATCGGCATCCGGCGGCTCGGCCCAGACACCGGTGCGGGGACCAAGCGAGCGGAAGGTCAGTTCGCCACCCACGATCGCGACCAGGTAGCTGGGAATGGCGACAGGCTGCTTGAACTTGTACACCTTGCCGCCCTCCTCGACGTCCTTCGGCTCGCCGTTCTGCAGGGCCGACATGAGCACGGGGATGGTCGACGTGACCGAAGCCGTGTACGTCACCTTGCGGCTCGGAGTGTCCATGCAGGGAAGCAGCGAACGGCCGTGGATCGCCTGGCACTGCGAGTAGAGGAAGGGAAGCTTTTTGGCGTGCGTCTGCTCCTTGGCCAGCCAGCCGAGCGCGGTGCACTCGTCGGTGGTCGAGTAGGCGATCTGCACCGTGACCTTGGCATCCGCAGAACGCGCACCAAAGCCAATCACCAGCGGCTCGCCCAGCGCATTGCGGCGCGGCTGCAGTTCGACGCTATCGGCCGGCTTGCCGTCGACGAGCACGTCACCGATCTTGAGGTACGACGTGTCAAAGGTAGCATGCGTCGTACCCTCCTGGAGGACGCGCAGGGTGTGCGTAACCGTTCCGTGGATACGCTTCTTGTCCCAGTCGACCGTCCAGTCGAGGTGCATGTGCTCGGGGCACAGCTCGTTAAAGTTGGCCAGCGAATGGATATCGCGGATCTTGCCCTGCACGGGTGCCGGAACAGCATCCGGCGCAGGCGGCGTCCACATTTTTTCACTCATCAGTAGATCAGGGCGTGAGGCCACCGGAAGGCTCGCTCTCGTGCGCACACAGTTGATCGACGACAAGGCACGCGCCAGAGATCGTAGCATCCGTCAAAGCGCAAAGTGATCACGTAAGCATCTTGGGCACGACCGTGCGGCTCGGTCCGCCGTCGGCCCGAGCCGCAGGAGGGTATATAGCGCGATGTAGGGGAAATGAACGGCATGTCGGCAAGCCGTAGTGCCCACTGTGTTTGGTAGGTATCGCTTCTTACGCAGGGTCGCCGCGACACTCGGCCCAGACTCGGCGCACGTCCGCTTGAAACGATCGGATGTATTGCGTGTGGACCTCGTACAGGTGTGGTACGTCGTCTTCCTCACCTAGCATCGTTGCACAAATTTCCACGACCCCTCGGATGCTCGTACAAAGCAGTTTTATGATGCTTGGGGCTACACGCCTATTTCAAATTCAGGTACGTCCTCACGCTAACCTAGCTGGAAGCGTGGATCAAAGACGCCCGACGCGCTATGCGCGAATGGAACAAGAGGGTAGGACACGTTCAGGACGAGGTGCGAACAACAGCTGCGCAGCTTGAGCAGATGCTCGAGACGCGAGGAGAGAGCCCGTTCACGTGGCCTCAAGGCGACGCAACGGCCCTCGCGTACGATCCCATCGGTGTTGCCTGGGAGCCATGTATCAATCCTCGATGGGCGTGCAAGGCGCCTCCTACGATGGATCCCGTAATGCCGCCCTTGACACCACTGCCTGAAGTGGACACGCGCGTTGCCGATTCGTCGCTGGCTTCCATCGACTTTCCTTCTCCGGTCATGCACCAAGGCCTGGACCTACTCCTCGAAGGACCACACGACCTCGGATTTGACGATACGTTCTCTTTTTCGAAAGAAGAGACCGCAAATTCACGGTACGCCGCCCACCTCACGCAGTCCCCATATTCGCGAGCCGCTGCCCCTTCCTGACGATGCCAAGAAAAGTTACCGTGAGCTGTGCGCGCTCCGTGTGTGTGCAAAGCGTCAGAAACGGTGTCCACTCGACACCAAAATTGAGTATTCTGCCAAAGAGTGGTCCGAGATGGGTCTGCAGCCCCCTCGACGCCTCGCCGCGTGGTACCCGTCCATCTCTCCTGTCTCCTGCGACCCTGTGGATGTCTTGAGCCAAATGTCGAGCATACACCTGCACCCTTTATGGAAAAACACGATCGGGCGCCGGCTTGGGGTTTTAGAGCGTCACTTTGCGCAGTGTACACAAACGAGCAAAGACCAATGGGCATCGGAGCGCCAAGTGCCTGAGCCGATGTGCGTCGAAACGTTCGATCTGCCGCCTGTTCCCGAACTGAGCGATATTCCCCCCTCGCCCGAGGTTGGGCGTGCACAAGACTCGAGTGCAGTATACGACGATGCGCAAGCGCTCTTTCCTTGGAGTCATCTCGGCGAGACCCGCATTGAAATGTCGACGCCAGTTCCTCGATCCGATTCTCGCATCGAAAGTTTTTCCAGTGCGTATGCAAGCGTTGTGCAAGCTGCTGCCGGATCCCTGCCCTCGCCCGACCTTTCTCGAGATTCCTTGAATGATGTGCGAATGCCGCGTGAGAGTGGCTCGTGGCGGAGTCCCCGCAGGCCGTCTACACCTCTTCTGAGCCCCCAGCGCTCGCTTGCCCCCGGCCTTGAAACGGATACATCAGTGCAAAATGGATTCAATTGTACGTGCTACGCCTCATGCAGTATCTCTGGACGAATCGGATCCAGCCGAGCACCTCTCTCTCCAAGCCGAAACTCAGGACTTTTTCCTCTACATGCGGCTCCTTGCACAGTCGACCCAGACGCGACAGCTCACTTTTGAGGACCTTGCGCCGCTAACGTCTACCCCCCGCGTCGCAGCAAAAGCATGTACGTACCCTCCGCTGATGCAGTTTGGCACGTACTAGCGCTTGCTTCGTGTGGAGCCTGTGCCCTCCACCAACCGGGGCCCTATAGGCGCATTCAGGTGCAGCTCTAAAAAGTTGGCAAGGGCGGGGTTCGAACCCGCGAATGGCGGATCTCACGAGCGTAAAACACTCGGCTGCTTAAGGCCGCTGCATTAGACCACTTTGCTACCCTGCCAATTCGATCACCGTAGTGGTCGTTCTGTGCTTACATCTGCAACTGGATATTGGACGTCCGTGCGCTGCTTATCGACGACCATGCATCATGCTCCCTTCCGAGCTGCTGCAATGGATCTTTGCTGAGGCCGCTTCTGGGGATCCAAAAACGGCACACACTCTTGCTTATGTCTCGCACCAGGCGTGTGAGTGCACGAAAAGCACACGATGGAGTACACTAGCCATCGAGTCGATCCACGCCTTGGCCAACCTCTTGCGCATGTTACACACGCTGCAGCACAGCAACGAAACGTGGCTCTCTATCCCGGGCCAGAAGCCGACTTGGTATACCCGCCACCTCTTTATTGACACGGAAATGCCAGAGACTGACCTGCTTTCGTACCTGAGCAGCCTCTCGGACGATGAAAAGAAAGACATGGTCAGCGAGCACGAATTCCTCTCGCTGTTTCCCAATGTCGACGTACTGTCCTTGGGCAGTGCAGAGATGCAGGCATTCTCTGCTTCGCTCCCAAGCGTGTCGCCCGTAAGCCTAAAACTCGTGTACAACGGAAACGAGACGCTCTTGCGCTCCCTCTTTCCCCCGTATCCCAGTGCGTCTAGCCCGCGAGGGGCGTACGCAGTTCCCCAGGCGTGGAAGGAATGTGCTCCAAACCTGCGCCGACGCCTACGGCATCTACACATTATCGGTATCGACCCACAGAGCGAGCTGACCGGTCTTCCGATGCCCATCGACGTTCTCGAACCGCTGTGCGCTGGAAGCACGAGTCCCGGCAGTTTTCTGCACACCTACCTCGTCCAATCTGCCGATGCATCGGTCGAGACGAGCTCGGCTCCTACTAATACTGACTGGACGCCGGGCGTGACGTACCTACGCTACGATACTCGCAAGTTTTCCTACCGGCCCACCGATATTATGGCGTCGCGTCTGCGCCCATTCTTTCAGCAACTCGATGCAGAAGGAGAGGGCGCTCTGCTGGAAGAGATGGGCGCGTCGGCAATGGTGCGCTTTGACATCTGCTGGCTCAGCGCAGGCTCGCCGTCCGCCCCCCAATCGCTCACCCCCGAAGACCGCGAACGGCTCAACTCGGCCATGTTCACCGGGGGCTGGCCGCGCGAGTTGCGTGGCGCGTGGACGGACCGTGGCCAGACGCACAGCACGCCACAGGAGTCGTTCCGGTACGAGCTCCAAGAATCCTTTTCCAATCTATACGGCTGGGAGGCGCCGCCGCCCATGCCCGGCTACGTCCTGCAGACCGAAGGCACATACGTCGACCGCATCGCAACCGGCTTCTCGGCCAAGGACCGCCAAGTACTCGACCGCGCCGAGACATATTTCTCGGAAGCAAAAATGGCACGCACCGCATCGGAAGCCGTTGTGCCTGCCTCGTTTCGCGTACGCTACCCCGCGACGTTTCTGCACCTCGGTGAGGCGGGTGCGCCGCTGTATGTACCTCCTTCTTAGTTTTCTACCGACATGCTCCCATCGAGCGACGTCATCACCTCATAGATGCGCTTGGAAAGCTGTGGCCCAAGATGGCGCGAGCTGCGTCCGCTTCGGCACTGCGTTAGAAGAGCCACGTACCTCGAGTGGAGCAAGGAGCACGGCGCCTTGCTCGGGTGTGCACACGGCATATGCCTCCATCAGCGCACGAAAGGTGGGGTATTTTGCGGTGATGGCATAAGTCGCCGGTGCAGTGCATCGCGGGATCTGCTCGAGCATCCCCTGGAACGTGGCGAGATTCGATGTACCGGTAATCGTACGCGATGCGCGGATCGGCGCGGTGCTCGCCCGCTCCAAGAGCTTGTATGGCCGGATGGATACGTCGCATGCAATCGAGTGCAGCCAGTCGACCGCATCGGATAGCGCCGGAATGCGCACGACGTGGCATGCATGTAGCATCTGCAGTTGCAGCAGGACGCGATCAATTTCTGCCCGCACGCTCTCTTCGCTCGGCAGACGCAGCGGCGCGCCGCCCGACTGCATACGCTGCCGGATACTTTCTGTGTATGCCCGGTTCTGTGCAGTCCGCCGCTGCTTTAAATGGGTATCGAGTCCAAGGAGAACGAGGACGTGGCGCGGCGGCCCGTCTTGCAGCACGTCGGCGCCGACTGTCGGAAGCGGCGCTTGGATACGCAACACGAGGCTCTGGTCCTCCATGGCTGCAAGGAACTCAGCAGCAGTGCAAATATGCAAAAGTGTCGACTCACGCAGTGTATGCTCCTCGTCGAGCGGCGCCCATAGCTTCTGGATCGCGTCGTACTCGGACCGCACTTTGCGCTCAAACGCGACGCGTCCAAACGCCGGCGAGGTCTGTGCGGTGAGCGACGCGGCAATCGTATGTAGTTGTGCGCCATCCGCCTCCATCTTTTCGCGCAGGTCGCTCATCACAGGCGCGAGTGCGCCATGCACAAGCGACGCGTCAACGCGGACGTGCAGGTCCTGCATGGTATCGGCGCGCCGCTGGCGGATACGGTTCGCATCGCGCCATCGCTGGCGCTCGGCCAGCGCCCGCACGCGTTCGGCCTGATTCTCTGCGCGCTCCTGTGCTGTGAGACGTGGGCGCCGCACGCGCGCGGGCCGTGGCGACGCGGGGCTCGGCGAGCTGGGCTGCTCGCCCAGAAAGAGCGGCGACGAGCACTCGGGCAGCGCTTCCCCCCGATTCTGTTGCGTACGCACGACCAGCGTCGGCGAGTCCATCACCGCGCGTGGACTCGAGTCGAGGCGCGTGCCGGCCAGCCGCCGAGGGCTTGGGAGCGACAGCGAGGTATCGCTGCCGTCCATGCTGGAAGTTCTCCACTCCCTCCACTTTTGGCATGGTCTCCGGCAAAGGGAACGTGCTGGACCAGTACCGGTGCTCGGACATTTACAATGCGCTCGAGACAGGGAATGATTCCCTGGCGCTGACCAAGGCGGATGTTTTGCTAAAGAAGGGTCCGCTGCCTCTTGCGAGTGCGCTTCGATCGATTGCGCTGGTGCGCTTGGGCCGGATCGACGATGCACGCAACGAGATCGAGGTGCTGCTGCGCGGCAACATCGATGCGGGTGTGCTTGCGCCGCTGTCGTTTGTCATGCCGCTTGTTGGAATGGAGCAAAAGCTCGCGGACCTGTACATTTTCGCGAGCCAGGCGCAGCCGAAGAACCAGGAGCTCGCCGAAGACGCCTTCCTGACGCTCGTAAAAGGCGGCATGCTGCAGCGCGCGCAGCAGTTCCTCCTGAAACAGTACCGCACTTCGAAAGACAAAACGGACTTTTGGCGGTACATGCAGGTCGCCGTCTTGCAGTCGCAGCAGCTCAAGCCGCCCGGCTCGACGCTCGCGCTACAGGTCGCGCTGCGTCTTTTGAACGAGAACCCGGTCGACGAGTCGACGTTTACAGAAGAGACGCTCTCGCTCTACCTTCGTTTCCACCTCTTGCTAGGCAAAGCGCACCTCGGCCAGGCACTTGCTATGATGCAAGAGCCGGTGCCGAAGCGCCTTGCTGAAAACAGTCTCGGTATCCAGTTCCTCTTGCGCGAGGCGTGGGAGGCGCATGGCGACCTGGGCAGCGTCGCGGACGATTGCCGTGCGCGCATCGTGGCCGGCGACCGCAACTGGGCGGTGATTTCTCTGTACATCCGCATGCTGGTCGCGTTGGCTACGCAGGCGTCCGAGGCGCTGCATGACGCCGACCTGGCCGTGCTGGTGGATGCGGCCGAGAAGGACAAGTGGGCAGACCGTGGCTCGTTCCTGGGCGTGCTCGAAATGTACTGCCAGGCGAATGCCGCCAAGCTCTCGACTGCGTACCTCGCCAAGCGCGGCGCCGTCTTTGACAAGCTGCTCGCCAAGTACTATGTGCAGTTCTCGACCAAGGCGACGTGCTTTGAAGACCTGTACCCCTACCTTTGCGAGCTGAGTGACGGGGACCGCACTGCATTCCTCGCGGCTGCGCTCCAAAAGAAGCCGCCGCTCACGTCCGAGGACGGCATTGTGCGCTGCGTCAATGCGGAAAAAATCAAGTACCTGCTCGAGCCGCATGGCAAGCAAGTGGCTGCCGGCCGGCTCCTCAACGAGTACGTCACGTCGCTGCGCTTTGCGCGTCTGCCAGACACGGAAATGCAAACGGGCGACGACCTCGCGTTGCTGGCGTCGTACATGTCGCTCACCGCGGCGGATGTGCCGACGCATTTGTGCGCAGCGGCGATTGCCTCGTACGGCGTTGCAGAGAGTCCGCGTGGCTACCGCCTGCGCATGCTCTTTATTCGCCTCTTGCAGGAGCTGGGTGCGATGAAGCTTGCTTTCGCGCAGTACACCGTCCTGGGCCTCAAGGCGGTGCAGTTCGATACCGCGTCGCACATCGGTCTCGAACGTAACGCAGCGTTTGGCGGCGCACTTGGCCCGGTGATGGAGAACGAGTGGTCGGATCACATGGCCAAGTTTTACGGGCAGAGCGACAGCGAGCTGCCGGAAGTCATCGGCCAAGCGTTTTCTAACAACAAGTTTTCCCAGATCGCCAGTCTGTGCGAGTTTGGGCACCGCCTCGAAACGTCTGTGACGCGCGCCTTGGTCAAGCTCGACCTGATCCGCGGCGAGATCATCGACCAAGAGCTGGACGCGACGCAGCGCACGCGGGCCATCAAGGCGGTCGAGCGCCTGCTGGACATTGCGAAGAAGAGCTCGTTTAGCGACCAGCGCGACACGTCGCTCCTCCCGTGTTATAACAAGGCGCACTGGGCGCCGATCCAGCAGACGATCGACGGCCGCCCCCGGCGTGCGTCGGCGGCGATCGTGAGCCTGCTCGAGGTCGTAACGCTCGTGCTGGATATTGCGCCGCCGAGCAGCGTTGACGCCAAAGACGAGCTTACCCAGGCTGAGCACGCACTGGTCGCCCTGGCCCGCACGCTGCGTGCCGAGCAGCCCGAGGCGGTGGCCGCCACCACGTTCTACCAAGGTACGTTTCGCTTCTGACCCAGCCATTGCCACGACGCTTGGCCAAGTGCCGAGCGCTTTTGATGCGCTGCACACTGCCTGGATCGGCATCGAGGGCCTGCGCATTTTCGAGATCCTCGCGGAGCGCAAGGGATGGGTACGTCGCTCTTCTCACACAGAACCTCGACACGGTCCTGGCCGACTCCTTGCCTCACCTCACCTCGGCGCACCAGACCCTCGCGAAGCTCGCTGCCGACGAGCTCCCGGTCAGCGTCGAGCCGTACTTTACCGGCACCGAGGCGCCTGCGCCAGTCGTCGATGCGATCCGTGCGCTGATTCCCCGTATTGCTGCCGACCGCGCCGAGGCAGTAAGAGACGTGCAGCTCCTGTACCAGAGCGCATGCAAGAACTACATGTAGGTTCTATAGTACATCACGCGAGGCCTTCGGCACGAAGCATGGTCAGGTATACAAATGCCATGCGCCGGCGGGGCTCGACGCCGGTCCACCCCACGACATCCGGGGTGTAGTTCGGCTCGTCGTCCCACGGCGGAAAAGCCTCGGGGTTTTGCGGTGCCTGGCGGCCTTGAGACGCGTTGCGCCATTCGCTCGTGCTGGCCGGGACGACCTCTTCGAGCTGCGACGGCGCTAGCATCGTGCGCGGCACGACCGAGCTCGGGAGAATCAGCTCATGCGCGGGCGCAGGCACCGGTGTAAGCAGCGGCACGAGATTCGGCGGCAAGAGCGCGACCAGCAGCGAGCCAAGCAACGACGAGCTCGGAGAGAGCCGCGTCAATGGCAGGTACTGGATCTCGACAATGCCGCCTACAACACGGTCTGCGCCGACAATGACGTTGCCGATGCTCAGCACCACTTCCTGCTCGGGCGCGGTACCGAGGAGCGACGCCTGCGCCTGCCCCAAGCGTATCCGGAACGAGAGGCCGTCGAATGCGATATTGGCGCCGCGCTGCATCCACGCACCCGGGCCCAGCGTACCTGCTGGCGTGCCGAGCGGCCCGGGAAGATTCGCATGGCGCAGAAGCGTCGCAAACTCGGCGCTGACGACGTGAGCGTGCCAGCGGCTGTGTCCTTCGCTCGACGTCGCGCGCATTTCCGCCCGTGTCGGCATCGCCGCGTCCTCGAACAGGAGAAACACGGCCTTTGGTTGCGCCGCGTCTGTCACCTCCCACATTACGCGCCGCTGGCGGCGCAGGTCGTCGGCAGGTTGCTCGGCACGCAACCCTTTGGTGTGCTCTTCCGAATGCGACCCACGGACCGTGCGATACGGGCGAAATCGCAGGCGCCACGGGCCGAGTGATTGTGCGCCATGTTGCGTCTGAAGATGCGTCGCGACCGATCCCAAGGCATTCGGGCCCAGCGTGGGGATCCGTGCCGTGCTGCGTAAGTTGGGCGACGTACCCCGTCACGGCCATCGAAGCGGCGGTTGGCTTACTAATCGGTGGCGGCACAGACCATGCCCTTGAAGCGCGAGGCGACGCATGAGGAGCGCGCCGCGGCGCTGCTCAAGCGCATACGCACCTCGTCCGAGCTGCCGAAGCGGAATGAAGGAGGAGAGCGTATAGACGGCGACGAGGTCCTGCCGATGCCGCGGTTGATCCACGCCCTACATACGCTGGGTGGCCAAAGCGTCGTCGATGCCATGCAGACCGTGCGCAACCTTGTCAAGGGAAAGTGTACGACGCGCGCCCGCCTCAGCCGTGTGTCTGCGCCCGAGCTTGAGGAGCTTGGTGTCGGAGGAACGAGCGCGACACGCGACAAGCTCGTGCGCGTCCTCCAGACGCTCGGTACGTCGAGCGCCGAGACGGAGATCGTGGGCCTGAGCCACGCCGAGGTACGTTCCAGCACTTATGCAGCGTGCGGGAAACCGCCAGAAACAGCAGCGTGAAGAGGCGCTGCGCCGCGACTGGGGCGACGCGCCACAGCGGCACGACGAGGACGAAGGGCACTTTGCGTTCTACCCTGTCCTCGAAGAGGCGTCGCTCCAAGGGCGGCATGTCGTCGTAAACCGTGCGCCGGTACTCACCGCATGGTGCGTCGTCGTGCTGCAGTATATGGGCTTTGCCGCTGCCGAGGCACTGAGCCTCGCACAGTGCTACGTAAGTACTACGGCGACCGCGCGTGCCCAGTCGCTGGGGCGCATTGCCAAGGCGCCGTCGGCGACCGTCAGTGCAAACCAGCCGCATATCGAGTTTATGGGCGTCACGATCCCGGTCATCTGCCTGCGCTCGGGCCGGTACCGCGGCCTGCACGGCGGCCAAATCGTGCCGCCGTCCAAAGCATTCGAATACCTGCGCAAGTCGATGTTTCAGACACTGCCGCAGGTCATGGGCGCCATGATGCTGCTTGCGAGCTCGTACGTCGACAAGGAATGGCGGACGAGTGCAGAGGATGAGGCGGAGCACTCGGCAGAGGCACTGCACAAGGCCGCATACGGACTCTATACCGAGTTCCGGCCCGAGACCGGCGGCGAGTGGGGCAAGCGCGGGACGCTGTACCTGGACCACATTCTCAAGCTGCGGCGGACATCGGAGGCATTTGGGTGGCCGCAGGGAGGAGAAGAGGCCGAAAGGGTGGCACAGGAGGGCGAAAAGAAAGGAGGAACCAAGGAAGAGATGCCCAAGGACGAGGGCTCGCAGCAAGAGCTTGGCACAAAAGCCGAGAGCTCTGAGCATGCCACTGCAGTTAAGCAAGAAGCACCCGAACGCAACCATCCGAGTGCATCCGAGCCCCAGCCACTGGAAGCACCTGTGCACCCAACGGCCTCCTCCAACGATGCCCCTCGCACCGCACCCTCTCCCCCCTCCCCATCGATCAAGCGCGAGCCAACATAACGCGTACAACACTAGGCCAGTTTTTCCTCTACAAACCGTTCCACCTGGCCCCATACGGCCGGCAGCAAATCCGCAGCGCTCGCCTCGTCCGCACGCACTGTATGCCCCAGTCGCTTCCCCGATGCCGACTGCTCGCCCCACGCATACAGCGGATGCTCCCGTGGGCACACGACAAGCGAGTGCGCAAAGTACCATGCCTTGAGCTCCTGCCGCCCTTTTGGCACGAGCGGAATGGGGTTGTATGCCATGAGCTGGACCATGGCAGCGATGCGCTCCTGCACGACGCGCCGCGCAATCAGCTGCACCACCGCATCGCACCCCGTGCCCTGTGCGACAAACACGACCTTTTTCGCGGGACTGAGCGCCAGGAAATTGTCCCATACATAAAGCAGCTGCTCGGCGAGGTTGCTCTTGAGCACACCTTCGCTCGTGCGCGGCATTGCCCTGTCGTGGTCGCGGTTGCGCAGCGAGCGCACTGGCAGCGTCGCGCGCGTGTTCATATCTGCCACCGCATACCCGCGCTCTGACGCCCAGTGCGCTACAAATGCGCTCGCATCCGCAAAGTGCACCGCCGGCTCGTTTGCATAGTCGCCGTCGAGGAGCGCGTCCGATACGTGGATCGGAGCCGAGTCGTGGACGTACACCAGCAGCACCGTGCTCTTTGCCTCCATCAGCGACGGAGAGCACACCACCTGGTTCGCTGCGAGAGACTCGGCGGGTATCGCAGGCAGCGGCACCATCCGGTGCGCTGCCCAGAGCGACGCGGACCGCTGCGCGGCCAGCACGTCGCGCGCGTCGAGCTGGGGCGCATGCGGCACCTGGTCCGCGGCGAGGTTACGCCAGTAGCGCGCCTGCGTCCGCACGACGCGCGCCACGGTATCGGCGCCTGCCGAGCTGCACGCCTGCCCCGGTGCGAGCATCGGCGGCGCGTCGCCGAGCAAGACGCGCGTCACGGCCAATGCCGAGTTCGCAATCGCATCCAGGTCGTAGCCGCCCTCGAGCGCGACGACCAGGCGCCCGTTGGCGAGCGCCGCAAGCTGGTGCGTGAGGTGCGCATATCCCGCCGGCGAGACGTGGCAGCCGCCGAGCAAGTCGCCCTCGGCCGCGTCAAAGCCGGCGCTGATAATCACCATGTCTGGCGCAAACTCGTAGGCGACCGGCATGATGCAGCGCTGGAAGGCGTGCAGGTAGTCGGCGTCGTCCATGCCGCCGCACGGCCACGGCACGTTGAGCGACGTGCCTTCGGCATCGGGGCCGCCGACCATGTCAAAGTTCGCATACGGTGTGCCGGGGTAGAACGACGCGTTTTCGTACCGGTGCAGCGAGACGTACAGCACGCTGGGGTTGTTCCAAAACGCCCGCTGCGTGCCGTTGCCGTGGTGCACGTCCCAGTCCACAATCATGATGCGCTTCACCGGGTCCACCGGTGAGGGATTCGCCAGGAGCGACGCGGCGGCGACCGCGACATTGTTGTACAGGCAAAAGCCTGTGCCACAGTTCGGCTCGGCGTGGTGCCCCGGAGGACGGACGACGGCAAAGCCGTTGCGGACGCGCCGCGTCGCGACCGCGTGGCACATCTCGATGACGCTGCCGCACGAAATGCGCGCGCTAAAGGTCGAGTGCTGGTTCAGGTAGAGTGACGCTTTGGCCTCGAGCTGCCGCGAGTAGAGGATCAGCTGGTCGAGGGGCATGCGCACGGTTTCTTCAAACTCGTCCCAGAGCTCGGCATTGTGCACGAGCGCGACTTCCGAGCGCAGAGCCTCGCGCGAGGGAATGCGCACCATGCGCGCCACGCACCCGTGGCGCTCGAGCAGGCCAAAGATCTTGGCAATGCGCTCGGGGCGCTCCGGATGCGACTCGCCGATCGCGGGCGTTGCATGCAGCATCATGCGGGGGTCATACACGAGACCCGTCCCCCGAGCCGGCGGCACCGTATCCTCCGGCAGCAGCGCAAGAGGATCCATTGGCAGCACCTCGGACGCGAGCGCGTCCGCAAAGCGCTCTGGCGTAGGGATGGACGGCGCCGGCACGTCCAGCGGAGTGGCCGGCGCAAAGCCGGCGGCCGGCGGCCACAGGTCGCCCGGCACGACCTGCTCGAGGCCGTCGGGGCCGTCCAACATCGCCTCGGCTTCGGCTATGAGCACAGGCTCGGCGGCTGCCGACAGCGCCGGCGGCGTCGCGTTCGGTGCGCGATCCGCCATGGTGGAGGAAAATCGATCGGGCTACATTACAATTCGCCGCGCGCGGCCAAAAACTGCTTGCGGGGCACGTCGGCGAGGCGGTTGTACACCAGCTTCTGCGCCGCGGCGCACTGCACAAGCAGCTGGGCAAGCTGCACTTCGCTCTCGCGAGCGGCCTCGGTTGTGCCGGGCAACGCGCGATGCGTGGGTTCTGTGTACGCCTGGAGCACCTTGGTCAGTGCGTCCAGCTCCCCGATCCGCAGCTCGGCGACCGCTTCGGGGGTCAGGAACGGCGCGATGCGCGTGCGCGCGCGCGTCTCGAGCACGGGCCGCAGCGCTGCACGCTCTTTGGGGCCATCGACGCTGGCACGCGCCTCGGGGGCCCGCGAGGGGAGCTCGGCCACGGCATCGGCCGGCTCTTGCGGCGTCTGGCCGCTCGACGCGACGCGGCAGTCGTTGCGGAACCACTCGATTTCGCACCAGAACTGCAGAGGGAGCGCGGCGTTACCCGTAGAAAGGAATGCAGAAAAGGCGCGGCGCAGCTTGGGGTCGTGTAGGATGTATGCGAGCGAGCCGGGGTCTTCGGCACGCGCAGCGGCCGCAGGCGCAGCGACCGGTGTGTGTGTTGCGGCCGCAGGTGCCGCGGCCGGTGTGTGTACTGCAGTGGCTGCAGGCGGAGGTGCCGCCGCGGCAGGCACCGCCGGTGCAGGCGTCGCGGCCGCCTCGGGCATCGCAGGAGCTGCACGCACCGTGCTGGTCCCTTGGGGCGCGTCGTGCGTCTGTGCCGCTCCGGGTGCATCGCCGCCGAGCTTGAGGCCGAGCCCCGTCGCTGCGTCGGGCCGCAGCGTCGAGCTCGGTGCCGTCTTTTCTTTCGGCAGCGCCGTCGACCGCGGCAATGGCGACGGGCGCGGCAGCGGCGACGTGTGCGGCAAGGGCGACATGCCCATGTACGGCGACATACCCTGGATTGGCGACGTGGCGGGCGACACCGCGCCGGGCTGATTCGCGTACGCGCCGTACAGCTCGAATGCGTCGAGACGCGGCGAAACGGCGTGCATTTCGTGCGCCTTTTGTGCATCCGACATGGACGTCGGTGGCCGCGGCGGGGCATTATTCGAGAGCACGGCCTCGTCCCAGTCGACGTGCCACGCGACGCTCGCGCCCCTCTCGGTAATATGGTATACCTCTCCTTCGACAAACGTGCCCTCGCCTGCCGCGCCATCCATCCGCAGCTCGTCGTCCACACGCACTGTTGCGACGCGGCTCGAGTGCTCGGGCGGCATGCCGAGCTCTGCCTCGATCCAGCCGAGGCGGATCATGTGTGCACAGAGAATCGCGGCCTCGTCGAGCGAGACGAGCGTCGTGTAGTTGACGAGCCACAAGAGCGCATCGATCGAAGCAAAGCACGCGGTCTCGTACGCCTGACCTGTCGCGTCGCGCGCCTGCGTCGTCTCTAATGCAAGGCCGAGCGCGCTCGGCTCCTCACGCCGCGGCGTGAGGCCCACGAGACGGTGAAAGACAATCCGTACGACATTATCACTCAGCAGCACGTCGTCCTGGTCATCACGCTCCAGAAACAGGAGCTTGTCACAGACGGGGTGCATGTTTAGCAGATTGCTCACCGATCGTGTCGCGATACCGTGGCGCGTCACGAAGCGGTCGACCAGGTGCAGGCCCTTGGGCGTCGGGGCGTATACGTCGCCGTCCGTGCGCTGGGCACGTTCGAGGAGGCCCGCGTCTAGGAACGCCTGGCATATCCGCCACGCCGTATCCGTGCTCATAATAAACGACGTCTTGACCTGGCTCAGCGAGAGCATGTTGTGCAAGCCGCCGGCCGAGTCGCGAACGATCTGCACAAACTGCAGCGCCTGCATGCGCTGCACCACGGCAGGGAGGACAAACGCAAGGCTGTACCGCCAGTCGGGCCAGCGGTCGCACAGCGAGATTAGCATCGTCGTGTACAGGCCGTGCAGGTCTTTGCAGATCGGCAGACCTTCGCGGTTCAGGCGCATCATCCACTGCTCATTCGACTGTACGGCAGCAGGCACAGATGTTGACGAAGGCCCATTTCCACCCTCGGCATCCTCTGCTTGACTTGTGCTGGGGTTGGCATCGGCTGGCGGCACGCCGCTCGCCGTAGCTCCACTTGCCATCGTGTTATGGTCGCGGCGGGTGAGATGTTACTTGTGGAGGTCGTCCTTTCGGCGAATCTGCCAAATTGGCGCATGTGGAGAAGATCGTCGTCGGGTGCCAAGCGCTGGTCCGAGGGGGTGGCAAGCGGCGACAGGAGGCAGTCTCTGCTAGCCTGTGCGTTTGATATACATGTACGCCTATAGCACTATCAATCCGACGAACTGCATCCACGGCAACCTGCGTCAGCTCAGTAAACATACCACAGTGGACACACTCGACAAACGTACCCGGCCGGAGCTGCGCCTTGGGCACGCGGCAGATGCACGTCGATCCCTCGTAATTCATGTCCTGCGTAAGTAGAGCGACGTACCCTCGACTGGATGCAGCGCACGCAGCACAGCTTTTCGTACCCCGAGCGCTTCCACTTGGCAATCAATCTGTGTGAGTAGGACGACGTACGCTGCATCCGCATACTGCTGCTCCAGGAGCCAGTCGTACAGCTCGCGGCTGATGGCCTCGCGCTTGTAGTACAGGTCGTAAATGTAGCGCGAGCGCATGTGTGTAATGCGCATGATCGGCCAAATCGACTCGGCCTTGCGCTTGCCCTCGTGCGGATCGTTCTCTGCGTCGCGCATTTTCGTCTCATACTCCTCGAGGATCGGCTCAATGTCCTCGAACCCCTCGGGCGGCGGGCGCGTACGGCTCGTCCGGATGCGCGGCATGGCAGAAGAGAGTCACGTGCAGATCGATCGGGCGTGCTCTCGACCATGTTCACTGGCCTGGGTACGTGGGGTAGCTGACGCAGTGGAGACGATTGGGCGCATCACCGAGGTGGTGCCGAAGGACGCCGAGAGCGGCTCCTATGCAATTACGATCGGCGACGTCGCGTCGATCCTCGATGACTGCCACATTGGCGACAGCATCGCCGTGAACGGTAGGTGATCGTGCTGATATAGGCGTGTGCCTCACTGTGACGCACTTTGACACGCCGCAGGGCTGGTTCAAGGTGGACATTGCGCCCGAGACGCTCTTCCGCACGAACCTTGGTGCGCTGAGCGTGGGCGACGGCGTGAACTGTGAGCGCGCCATGGCGCCCCACACGCGCTTCGGTGGGCACATTGTCCAGGGCCACGTCGACACGGTGGCGACGCTGCAGTCGATCGAGCCGAACGAGTCTGCGCAGACGCTGACACTGCGCCTGCTGTACGAGGTGCCGAGCGAAGGCAAAGAGACGCTTCCGCTGCCGTCGACGCTCTCGCCCTACCTTGTGCCGAAAGGCTTTGTGACGCTCGACGGCGCGTCCCTCACGCTGATCGACGTCTCGCCGCCCAACGGCGGTGCGCTGAGCGGAAAAGAGGACGGCACGCCGCCGCACGAGACGATCGAGTTCACCGTGATGCTCATTCCCCACACCCAGGAGCACATTGCGCTCCCGAAAAAGAGCATCGGCGCACGGATCAATATCGAGTTCGACATGGTTGGCAAGTACGTCTACCGCTCGATCCTCGGCCAGTTCCAGCGCCTCGACGCGTCCGCCGGCGCGGATGGTGTGCTGAGCTCCACGATGCTCGACCGTGTTGTGGAGCGCGCGGTGCGCCGTGTGTCCCATTCGTAGTCTACATATCTGCCTGTTTCAAATACCGCTCGGCCACGTCCACGTCCGCCTCGGCGAGCTCGAGACCGTCGAGCCATGTGAGCGTCGGGCACGCCATGCCGCACAGGCCACGGTACACGATGCGCTTCCGTGCGATGGGCTCGGGAAGTGTCGCAGCGAAGCGTTCGTCGGCGGCCGTAAAGAGCGCCGTGGCACGGGGCGCGGACGCGGCGTGGCGCGGCGCAGCGCTCGGCTGCGGCGGCACGAGCATGGTGCGCTTGTGGAACTGCGAGCGGTCGGCGAGCGCCTGCGCCGCCGCGCGCTCTGCGGCAAGCGCCGCGTCGGCCACCGCCGCCGTGTCTGGCTGCACGATCGCCGGATTCGGCACCGGCGGCAGCATCTCGTCTTCCGGCTGCTCGGCGCCGACCGGGATGAGAACCGGGGGGTAGAAGCCGAGCGTCGCGGGATTCGTCCGTGCGTCGAGCACGCATAGCGCCTGGTGGTCGGCGACACTCTGTACGAGCTCCTCGAGCGTGCCAATCTGGCACCCCACGCAGCTCACGCGCTTCAGACGCGGCCACGCGTCGAGGCGCGGCAGCGACGCGAGGTGGTTGTGGTCGACGTTGAGCGAACGCAGCGCGGGCGTCTGGCGCTGGAGGCGCGGCGCCATCGCCGTGAGCTGGCACCCGGCGAGCTCGAGATAGACGAGGCTCGGCGCGTCCATGCGCAAGACATCGGCGCCAGTCAGCGGATTGCCCGACAAAAAGAGCCGCTGGAGCGACGGGGGATTGTCGAGCGGCGCACGCAGGCGCACATGCTGCTGCCGCAACGAAAGGCGCTGCAGCTCGCTTGCGCTATCGAGGCCGTGCACGCTCGCGATGCTGCAGCGGTCGGCGTACAGCGTGCGCACGCGCGGCGTCCATGCGACGTCGACGCGGCGCAGGCCCACGTTGCCGCTCACGCGCAGCACACGCAGCTGCGGCATGCGCCGGTCGATCGCGAGGCGCGTCAGCGCATTGTCCTCGACGTCGAGCGTGTGCAGCTCCCCGAGGGCCGCGAGGCCCTCAATATCCCCGAGCGCGTTGCGCGCGAGACGCAGCGTCGCGATGCGCGGCCACTGCATCTTTTCCAGGTCGACGCGCCCCCCAATGAGATTATCGCTAACGTCCACGCCCTCCAGGCGCTCCAGGCGCTCGAGGCCGTGCAGGTGCGTGATTTGGTTGCGCGCCGCACGCAGCTCGACGAGGTGCGTCAAGTCGGCGATCGGCGCGAGCGACGTGAGCTCGTTGCCGCTCACATCGAGCACCTCGAGGCGATGCAGGTGGGCAAAGGACGCGAGCTCCGTGATGCAGTTGCTCGACGCGGTCAATACGCGCACCGACGCAGGCACACCCATCGCAAAGGCGACGCGGTTATGGTCGAGCCACACCTCTTCTGCGTTCGGCACATAGTCCTCGAGGCCGATGCACGACTCGAGGCGGCGCGCGCGGAAATCGACGCGCTGCAGCCGCGCCCAGTCCGGCTCCCACGGCGCGACGTCGGTCAGCAGCTCGACGAGGCGCTCGCGCGTCACGCGAAATGACGCCTGGCTCAGCGCGGAGCGGTCGCCGAGCGAGCGGTCCGGCGTGTTGGCCTTGCGTTGGGCCTGCGGCGACTCGCTGTGCAGGTTGAGCTCGGCGAGGACGTGCTCGAGGCGCGCGGTGCGCGGCGTAATGTGGGTATCGAGTTCACGGTCGGCGCGCCCCCCCTTGGCGCGGGGCGTGCGCTCGTCCGCAAAGCTAATCGAACGCGACGGCGAGTCAAAACGGTGCTGTGCGGAGCGCAGGATCGAGCGGGGCGCCTGTGTGCTTGCGCCACGGATCGCGCGTGGCGTCTCTTGGCTCGTTCCGCGGATCGCGCGTGCCGCCACCTCGCTCGCGCCGGTGTGCGCGTCCGCGTTGGTGCTGCGGTAGGCCATCGGGATGCGCTGGCGCGGCTCCCACTGGGCGGACGTTGGGGTATTTTCGCGCGAGTGCATGCGCAGCCGCTTGCTCTGGCGCGCGTTCTGCAGCGAGCTCACGTCGGTCACCTGCGACTTGTCTGCGTGCATGTCGTGCTCCTCGACGAGCTGCTCGAGGCCGTCGCGTACGCGCGCATCGTAACGGAGGCCGAGGCGCAGCGGGACGTGCGCCCCCCCCGGCGTGAGTGGCGGACCGTCCTTGGACACGCGCCGCGTATTTACCATCGGTGTACTCGCCGCGATCGGCGGCTGGGCGCGAAAGGTAAACGCGGACGGGCGCGGCGACGGCGCGTCGGCCGGCTCAAACACGCGGTCGAGTTTCATCGGTGAGAAAAAGTCGCCACCCGCGGCCAGAAACCTATCGCGAGCCTTCTCGGGCGACTTCCACGCCGGTTGGAATACTGGTGGAAGCGTCGACACGTCAGAATGGTGGATCACCGTCCCCGCCTCGGACGCCATCGTCGTGCGATCCCAACACGCAACACGATCACGTGACACGCGACGCGTCCACGTGAAGCAACACACTCCACTACGACGACGCACGGCGCGATGGATGCAGCGACGCTGAGTGCGCTGATTGACGCGTCGAGTGCGGAGCTCGCTGCGCTCCATGCGCAATTAGGAAGTCCTCCCGCCGAACTTGAGAAGGCGATGGCTGCGCTAAAGACGTGCATCCACGACGCAGTGCACGCACAGCTGCGCCTGGTCCAAGCGGACGTCACGCGCGTCGCGGAGCAGTGCACGCAGTACGAGAAGAATATCACGGCGCTGTGCGCGGCGACAGGGGCAAAGAGGGAAGGAGAAAAGGGCGACGCGCCGCTGCTCGCGCAAGAGGCGCATCTCAAGGACGAGCAAGGGCGCCTCGAGAAGGCGTACGACGCGCAAAAGCAGCAGTGTGCGGTCGTCCTCGAGCAGATCCGCACGCTCGATGCATGCATGTCGGACGCGGGCGGCAAGGTGCCGGACCCGGATGTGGCCCATGGAGAGTGGCAGGACGTCTCGGCGCAGTACCTGCAGCGCCTCGAGAGCCACTGGCAGCATGTGCAGCAAGTGTACACCGCGCGCAAGGTCCAGATGGAGGCGCAGCTCACCGAGATCGTGCAGCTCTGGTCGGACTTGCACGTCATGCCCAAGGTCACGGTGCTCGGGCGCCAAATTAGCGCAGACGCCTCGGAGCAGGCCCAGTTCCACCTGGCGATTTTGCGCTACATCCAGCAAGTGCCGTCGCTGGACGACGGCACGTTCCACGGCGAGTTTGTGCCGCTCGAGCAGGGCGACACGTCGCTGCTTGCCGCAGAAGTGACCGCGCTGAACGTGGACGATACGCCGGCGCCAACGCACTCGCTCTTGCAGCCGACGGACGGCGTAATGGCACAGAGCGAGGCGCTGCGTACGTCGCTCGAGCAGGAAAAGACGCAGCGCGAGACCAACATCCAGACGTACTACGACGAGCTGTGCGAGCTATGGGGACGGTTTGGCGTGCCGGACGACGAAATGGATGCATTTGTGCACGAGCACTGCGGCAGCACGCTTGGCGTCGTCGCTGCCTACAAGGAGGAGCTCGACAAGATGCGGGCGCTCAAGTCGCAGCACATGTCGCTCTTTATCGCCAAGACCCGCGAGCAGATCTGGGACCAGTGGGACGCGCTGTACATGTCGGAGGAGGAGCGGCAGTCGCTCTTTCCCGCCTACTTTCTTGAGCTGCCGAGCGACGATGCGCCGGCGACCGACTTTGACTGGGACGCGATCCTCGCGCAGCACGAGCAAATGTGCACGCGCCTCGGCGAGATGCTCGAGCAGCGTGCGCCGCTCCTGGCCAAGATCGGCGAGTACCGCAGGATCTGCGACGAGGCCATCCAGCTCGAGAACAGCTCGCACGATGCGGCGCGCCTCTTGGGCCGTGGGAACCGCGGCGACCCCGGGCGGCTGCTGCGTGAGGAAAAGATGCGCAAGCGTGTCAAGATCCAAAAACCGCGCATCGAGCAGGAGCTGCTGGGCCTCATTCCCCAGTGGGAGGAAGAAAACGACATGCCTTTTCTCATGGACGGTCGGCGCTACGTCGAGTACTTGCAAGAGCAGCTCGAGGCGGCCAAGGAGAACGCCAAGCACGTCCGCACACGCGCGCCGGTGCGCGACGCGAAGCCGGCGCCCGCGCACGGCCAGAAGCGGCCTGCGCCTGCATCACGCCCCGTGAGCCGCGCCGCACCGCGTGTCGCGGCGCCCCCGCCACGCCCTGCAAGCCGTGCCGCGCCCACGCCCCGTCCGCGCGTCGGTGCGCGAGTCGCCTATGCCGAGACGCCGCGCACCACGGCCCCCTACGCCGAGACGCCGCAGACGGGGTGTGCCAGCGACGAGACGACGCTCGAGACGCCTCTGCACAGGCAGCGCACGCCCAGCACGCTCCTTGCGTCCTCCTTCGCACAGCCGACGCCCAGTGGCCGCCACTGGTAGATACCCTGTAGTTGATAGTACACGCCTCCATTATTTTCCCGACCATGGCCGAGCTCGCTGCGCCGCTCGCGGAAGCGACGGCCGCCGCGCGGCGGTCGGTGCAAGAGCTCTCTGCCGATGCGCTCGTCCGTGTCGAGGCCGCGCAGGATAGCGCGTGCGAGGCGCGCACGCCCGCGCTGCGCGCGATGGCGAGCGACGTCCGCGCCGCACGCACGCGGCTCGACGCGATGCACGCCGAGCTGCAGGCCTTTTGCACGCAGCTCGATGAGGCGTCGCAGCACATCCAGCAGCTGCAAGACACGTCGACTTCTCTCGAAGAACAGCTTGCGACACAGGCCGGAAGCGAGGCGCAGCTCTCGGAATGGCTGCAGACGGCGGCGCTTGCGCCGTCCGTCGTGCGCACGGTACTGCACACGCCGATCGACGAGGACGTGCACGCATGGATGCGTGCAGTGCGTGCCATCGATACGCACCTGCGCCTCCTCAACGAGCGCGACGCGGCCGAGCCGCGCGCCCCGGCGCCGAACACGGCTCTGGCGCAGGTGCGCACGGTCGCCGAGCAGGCCAAGATTGCGGTACGTTGCGCTGCTGACCCAGGCCATTGCCAAGATCCGCCCGCACCTCTTGTCGCTCTTCCAGCCAATCCGTACGTCGGTCGCGACCACCTTGCCGATCCTCCAGTTCTCGGTGCTGCTGCCGCATCAGCAGCCCCTCTACCAGTTCCTTGCGACGCACGCGCCGCGCGCCGCCGTCGAGGTGCAGCTCGCGTACGTCAACGCGGCGCGGCTCTACTACGAAACGGCCTTTCGGCGGTACGTGCGCGAGCTCAAGCGCATCTTGCCCCGCTGGGCCGAGCCGAGCGGGAGCGTGGCGCGCGGAGTCAAGGACCCGCAGCCCTATGCAGAAGAGCGCCTGCAGTTCGCTCTGCCGAACGCGGCCTTGGCACCGGTTGTGCTTGCGTACATGAGCGAGGACGCGTCGTTCCGTGCCTCGCCCGAGCACCTCTTTCATACCTTGGCCCTGGTCTTTTCTGACACGGCATGCTCCGAGTACGCGTTCCTCGCGCGCTTCTTTGCAGGCGCAGGCATGAGCGATACGAACGAGGCGAGTGTGATGCCGGCCGCCAGCATGCTCTCGCTTACGCAGGAAGAAGAAGAAAAGCACGACGCACACGCCGCCATCACCGCCGAGACGTGGCGCCAGGTGATGGAGCCGGCGCTGTTTCACTTTCACGACTTTCGCGAGGCGGTGCTGGGCGTGCCGAACCCGCCGCTGCTCATGCTGCTCACCACCGCGACGCTCGCACAGGCGCTGCTCGACCTGGCGCGCGCGCGGCGGTGCCTCTCGCCGGAGCTCGAGACGGCGTACATGCGGCACATCCTCGGCACCTGGCCGCTGATTGCACGCGCGCTCGACGCAGAAGTCGGCGCACTCAAGGCGCTCTCGATCAGCGGCAACCGCACGGCGCGCGCTGCGGGGCTGCTCGAGCGCTGGACCGCGTCCGAGGTCCCGACGAACCTCGCGCAGGAGAAGCGCGACGTGGGCGAGCAGCTCCAGGGGCTGCTGCGCGCGTACGTCGACATGGTGAAAAAGTGCACCAAGCTCAATACGCAGGAGGGCACGCTGTCCAGCGGCCTCTCCCGCATGCGCGCCGAGCTGCACCGGCTCTTGCGCGAGTACAAGACGTACGCGGCGAGTCATGCGGCGACGCTCAAGCCTGCGGCGCTCTGCGCGAGTGTCGCGGAGCAATTGGATACCCCCGAGGCGCCGTCGTGGGCGGCGCTCGCTACCGAGCTCGGCGCGAGTACATAGTTAGGTATACGTCTCTAGCGCACGAATCAGCGTCGCAAGGCCGAGCGTGAGGCCCGGGTCCGGCTCACGGTCAAAGCGCGAGTGGGCGAAATCGATCAGACGCGCATCGCAGCGCTGGGGGGCGGACGCATCGACGACCAGCAGGACGCTCGCGCCACGCAGCTGCACGGGCACGGTGCGCATCGCTGCTTGGAGTGCGCGTATGCGGGGCAAGAGGCGCGTTTGGGCCGCGGCGCGGTGCAGGGGATCGTCGAGGCATAGCGCCTCGGTCAACAGCCGGCCGACGTCGTCGAGCGTCTGCGCGGCGCGCCCGGGCTCTTTGCCGGTGGTCGCAGATGTGCCGTCTGTCCAGACGCTCCAGCCCGTGACGCGCACACCCAGCGTGCCACTCGTCGTCTGCTGCGCCTTGGCGTGCATGCGTGCGATTTTTTCGGGGGTCGTGTAGCCGGGGCGCTCGTCGTACAGCAGCTGGCCGAGCTTGATGTCGCACACATTTGCATTTTCATAGCCATACGCTAGGTTCTCGAGCACGACGGCGCTCCCGTCGCCGCCCACCGCGTCGCCCCACACCGCACGGCCCTCGATTTGGATCGCAAAGCACTTTGGAATGCACTCTTGCAAACGGGCATGCGCCGCGCCGGCGTCGCGCCAGGCCTCGAGGTAAAACTCGGCCTCTTGGGTAGAGCACGCCTTGACGACACGCGCACCGCCGTCCAGCGCACGCACCGCGCCGGGGTGCCCACCGACCTGCTGCCAAGCCATCTACTCTACGTGGAGGGGCGTGGAGGCGCCCCGGTCTATTTCGCTGTGGGGGCGCAGGTGCGTCTTGCGGTGCCTTGTGACCTGGTCGAGGCGCGCAAAGGTGCGCTTGCATTCGGGGCATGCAAACGGGCGCTCGCCGCGGTGTACGCGCATGTGCTTGTTCAGATTGCTGCTCTCGGCAAACTGCTTGCCGCACCCCGGCACCGGGCACACAAACGGGCGATCACCCGTGTGCGTCCGGCGGTGGATCGTGAGCGAGCCGGCGACGCTAAAGGTCTTGTTGCATCCCGGGAAGTCGCACTTGTACGGGCGCTCGTTGGTGTGTGTACGCATGTGCTGCGTCAGGGTCGTCGCCTCGGTGAAGCGCTTCTCGCACACGGGGCACGCATACGGGCGGTCGCCCGTGTGGCTTTTGATGTGCCGAAGCACTTTTTGGCGCTGCGAAAAGGTGCGCCCTTCGGCAACGCGTGCGCAGCCGACCCAGCGACACTCGTACTGGTTCTTGCCGCTGCCGACGTGCACGGTCGCAATGTGCTCGGTGAGCTCGGCGTGCGTGTCAAAGGACTCGGTGCAGTGCTCCCAGCCGCACCCGTGCTTCTTCTTGCCAGGGAGCGGGGCAGGGCACAGGC
Organism: Malassezia japonica; assembly: GCF_029542785.1. Lineage (NCBI taxonomy): Eukaryota > Fungi > Basidiomycota > Malasseziomycetes > Malasseziales > Malasseziaceae > Malassezia > Malassezia japonica. The sequence goes on along the minus strand of NC_083374.1, from coordinate 647,173 downwards.
ACGCAGGCTCCAAATGAAGTAGTGATTCGAGGTGTGCATCACCGGCGATGTACGGCGCTTCCTCGCTCGGCGTCGTGCAGTCGGTCGCCCACGGCGAGTGCGAGCCTTGCATGACGGCCTCCCAGTGCTTGGCCTGCATCGTATGCGTCTGCTGCACATGCGCAGCAAGCGCCTCGAGCGTCGATAGGTGGGCATTGCACTCGTCCCACTCGCACGAAAAGACGGTCGGAACACGCTCGACGTCGTCAAAATGCAGCGGCGTGCACGGCGTGGTGTGCCCGCCAGTCGACAGCGAGTCGCTCCGTGGCTCGCTCTTGGGTGTCGCGGCGCCGCTCCGCACCGGCAGCGGCGGTGCACACATCGTGCCGACGCACGACGCCTCCTCGCGACACGGCACCGCACAGCAGTCGTGCGCAGGCAGCACATTCAGGCTGGGGCACCACGCCCCGAGGTCCGGCGGGGACGCGCACATGCCGTGCGCGCCGACGTACCCGTCGCACACGCTAATGCACTCTTTCGCGGGATCCACATGGGGCTGTGTGCAGGCCGATACGCATCCGTCGGCGCACGGCACGTCGACGAGGCACGGCACAGTACAGTCTGCAAGACAAGGCCCGGCGTACGCCGCCGGGACCGGTGGACACCGCGGCGGCTCGGGGTGGGCGCACGGCATCACACCGTACGTGAGCACGGATTGAAGCGAGTGCGACTCGCACGGCGGCATCGAGCAGTGAGGATCGTAGCAGATGGTCGTGTCGACGCCGCATGCGCCATGGTCCACCGTGCAGTCGTGCGCGCACGCCGCGCTGCACGCGTCGCTCGGGGGGTAGTACATTGCGTACATCAGGTCGGCACTTACTCCATGCTCGCCCGCCGGTGCTATCCGTGCCGGGCGCGGCGTGCTATATTCCATCCACGCGCAAGACAACGTCTGCACCCTGAAAACCCCACTGTGGCTTAAGCGCAGGTACCCTACAGGTTACGGCTCAAAAAAAAGGCGCCGAACGAATTATGATTCGCTGCGTTCCGGCGCGGACTCGCGCCGGCCCAGCGCCAAAATCGCCTCCTCGTAGGCGGCGGGGAAGTGGTCGAGGAACATGGTCGACTGTAGATCGGGTAGGCCGAAAAACGTCAGCGGGTTCGTCACGTCGAACAGCTCGCCTTTTTCCAGCCAAAGGATGCGGCCGGCCGGCACGAGCGGACCACCAAGCGCCGTCTCGTTGCTGAGGGTTGCGTCGTCGAGCCGCTGGCGGCGACTCGACAGGGTATGTAGGTCCACCTCGCCGGGGTTCTGCGCGGAAATCCACGGCGAATTGGGTGCGTTTTGTAGCGAGTGCGCTTCGTCAAAGCGGCGCTTGGCTTGCGAGTACAGGTCGTCTTCGACCTCGCAGCGGAGGCGCCAGAAGAGATCCTCGAGCCGGCGCTTGCGGTCGAGCATCACCGCGTCCGGCCGGTCGTTGCGGCAGATCGAGAGCCAGTCCCAGTAACGCCAGAGCACGTGGACCACGGCACTCTCACGCTCGGGCGCGTGGCCGGGGTTGCTGCTGATGGTCGTCGTCTCCATCGTACGCCGGCGGCGGACACGCGTAAGGGCACCCAGGACACGGCGCAGTTCACGCACCTGGCCGTGGCCGAACCGGGGAATAATGTCGCTCCCGTAGATGATAGTCGTGACGAGGGGCACGGCGCCAAACGACGTGCGTGCAGACAAGTTTACCGATAGCGCTGCGGGGTGCGCAAAAGTAATGGCTCGGATGCGGCGGTCGCCGGGGAAGCCGCCCGTACCGACCGTGCGCCAGACGCCTTGCTTGGGGTCTGCTTGGGTATCCTGCTCGTCCATGTGGTATTCGGACAAGAGGATCGCGGCGGCACTCGCAATCGCGCCACCCAACGAGTGACCGACAAACACAAGGCCAAAGTCGGGGTGGTCGTTGAGCGTGTCGCGCAGCTTGCAAAAGAGCGTCGACCCAGGCTTGACCAGCTCGCGTGCCGCACGCCAAATGCCGGCGTGGTAGGCAAAGTGCTCCGAATGCTTTTCGCGCTCCATGCCGCGCCATTCGGGGAGCTCCGAGGTGACGTCCTCCGTGCGCAGATCCAGATCCACGACAATGTCGGCAAAACTCTGCGTGCCACGCACAGCCACACACACCACCTTGCGCCGCATGTCGCGCACAATGTAAAACGTGGGCGAGTACGTCGCTTCCACGTCCAGTGTCTGGATATCGGCGTGCAGCACATCGTCGGCATCCAGGCGCGAAAGGTGCGCAAACGTCTGCTGGGGGAATTGGCGGCCGGACGGCGTAAAGACGGGAGGTAGATCGACAATCAGGACCTGCAGACCGTACGCAGACATGGCCAGCTGCGACGCCCACTTGACATTGCGTACCAGCATGCCGTTGTCCTCGTCCCATAGACCCCGTGCGTGATCCTGCTTCTGCAAGGCCGTATCGTTCTGCAACGAGGCACGGCGCGCCTCGTGTGCTTTTGTCGCGGTTCGCGAAATCTCGAGAATGTCGTTCGTACGGCTCGTCACAACAAGGTCGTCGTCATCGTCGTCATTTTCTTCTTCGGGCTCGTCCTGCGCAGGCATGGCAGGCGTGGGGGGACAAGTCGTCGTATGCTTCCGCCAGCCAGTGAGCCGCTCGAGACCCGCACCTTGTTCCTGGAATCGCTCGCGCGTAACAGCCTGGATACAGGCCAGCTCCAGTATACCGCGAATTACTTGAAATGCGCTCAGTCCACGGCGCTTCCGGATCGCGGGAAGGCCACGTATGTGCCGGCGACGCTCACTCCGCGCTTCGTGGTCCTCGCGCGCGACGTACGCCCACTCGGATTGGAAGAATTTGTACGCTTCGTACGCACAGCGGCCCAGCACCGTCTGGCCCGTACCGTTCAGCCACAGCCAACGCAAGAACCACACCGCTTGCGACACAACTTCGTACATGTCCATGATAACGTCGAGAATGTGCGCCAGGAGAAACACGACAAAGTCGGGCACAAAAGTGACACCCACAAACAGGAACGAAATCCCGACCCACGCCGCACTGAGGTTCGCATCTCGAGCCGAAACTTCGGCGGTGATCGTAGGCGTCTGCTGACGGCTCGTCGTGTCGCTTGATGATATACTGCGCCCCGACTTGCTCGTCGCAGGCGAGCTGAGCGAATCGGACTGCGCACGATCCAGCATCACCTGTGGCGTCAGGCGGTACGTCGCTTGGGCGGCTGGCTCCGATACAGGCTCGTCTTGCTTTACAGGGCGTGGCGAGACGGGCGCGCTGACCGGCACCGCTTCGATCTCTTCCTGAATCGCGTCGGGCTTCGCCTCGTTCTTTACAGTAACATTGGGCAACGTTTCCTCCTCAATCACGCCAAACTTCTGATTGGGCTGCACCGTCGCACGGCGGCGCATGGACGGACGCTCCGCGTGCAGAGCCGACGTCTTGACATGCGACTCGTCATCGGATAGCACGCCTTGGTCTTCCACCTCGGGCTCCTTTGCCGAAAAGAGCCTCGGCGCGCGCCACTTGGAAGACCGCAAAGCGGCAATCGCTTCCTCGCGCGTGGGATTTCCTTCGTAGTTACGCTGGGAGTCGAAACCGATGCCGAGCCGCCGACGGCGCGTGGCATTGGATTCCACACGGTGCTTCTCGGAAGCCTTGGCGGAGCGCACAAAATTGGAAAAAGCCGTAAACATATCCACACGGTGCGCAGGACGATTTCGCTCGCGCAGCGAATCGAGACGCTTCTTGCGCTGCTGCTGCTCGCGCATGCGCCGAACGCCGAGCAGACCCTCAAAGCTGCGGGGGTCGCTGCCTTCGTCCAGCAGCGGAGGAGGAAGGAGCAGCCCATCGTCTACACTGTGAGCATACGAACCTGGCATCGCGACAGGCGTCGAGGGCAGCTCTTCGCCGCCCAACGGCGGAGTGGGGTGCATCTTGGGCACCTTTTTTTTCTTCTTCGCCGGCTCTTCTTCCGAAGCTACCAGAGACACAGCACGGCTCACCCAGTTGCGCACCGAGAGCAGCATAGCCCGCGTCTCGAACATGGTCAGCCAGAGCGGCATGTTCAGCGGCCAGCTCACGACCGACGTTCCTTTACCATTGCGGGCCAAACTCAGCTGGTCCAGCCGGCCTGCGCTGTCCTGGCGCAGGAACATGGCACCAATCGCCTCGAGCGCACTACCTGTGTGCTTCCTCCCGTTCTTTTGTTTGTCCGAGGGTGGGGCGGTGTTGTCGTTCCAGAGATCCTTGAGCACGGCCGGCATGGGAGGAAAGTACGAGTCCGCCTCCTCTTCTTCAGGCATGTGTTCCTCGCCTGTTTGTCCCTCGCTTGCAGCTGTGCCTGATTCAGCCGAAGACGCGCGGCGCATGGCTGTAAAGTAGCTCATATCCCCGCTACCCACAAACGAGTTGGAGCGGCTCGAGCGGGAGCGTGGCAGGGGGTGCAGATGTCCCGAGCGCGACAGGATTGCCGACGCCGTTACCACTGATGTCTTTCCGAATGCATCAGGGGGAAGCTGCATCGTGGGCTGCGGCCGAGGCGCTGCTTCGGGTGCTAGATTCGCGCTGCGTGGCGAGTGCGGCGGGGCAGCCGAGGGCTGGCGTGGCGACGCCGGATGGCCTTTTGTGGGACTTGCGAGACTGGGAAGGGAAAGAGGTTCGACGTCAGTCATGTCATTGTGCGTGGTATCTTGACTGAGTGCCGTATGAATGTTCAGCGTGGGTTTCTCAGGTTGGATATATACAGTTGGCTCGCGCCCTGCTTCCAGGTTCGGTGATAGCGACAGTGGGGAGGGCGCTCCGAGAGGAGACGCAGACCCCACCGTCGTATCGTTATCCCCTTCACCCATCCGCACAGTAAGAGCCTAGGAACGGGCAACGCAGTTTTACCTGTCGGGGTTCGGTAAGTGGGGCGAGGCGGCTCTCCCGATTCAATCGGGGCGCACAAGGGACCAAAAATTTAGGCCAGCAAGGCACCAGTGCAGGGTCTTGGCTCCTCGTCGGCCGAAAGCAGAGCGCAAAAGCATGCTGCGCCTGCCGCAGCCCTCCGGCTTGGCGGTAGCAGCTAGCTACGAGAGGGTTTGAGCGCAGTGCACGCCAAGTCTAGTTCCAGAAGGTTTTCATTGCCGCACAGATACACGCGCTAATAGTGTGTGTCTATGTGCAAAGAGACTCAGCATCATCAGGGATGCAGGCCGACAGTCTCACACCGTACTTGATACAGAATTACAAGTAGGAAGAGCATTGTTGGCGCGCCCAACGGATACGCCAACACTTTTCGCAGGGAATCATCAAATTTACGCCACAAGAGTCGAGGCGGTCGACGACTCGTACTTGAAAGTCGGCGGGACAGCGCCAGTGGTCTTGTAGTAGCGGGTCAGACGGTGGATCGTCGACTCGATGAGAATGAGGCGGAACTTGGCGTTGACGTCCTTGCGGCTGCGCTCAAGGTGCTTGCGGACGCTGACGGCGCGCTTCTGCATGGTTAGCATTGACTCCGGCGAGGAATACGTACGATGAGGTGGTAGAGGTCCTCCGGGATCTCGGGAGCGAGACCCTCGCTCTTGAGGATACGGAGGATCTTGTTACCGGTCACGAAGCGGACCTGCGCAATGCCGTGCGAGTCACGGAGCTGAGCGCCGATCTGCGAGGGGGTAACACCCTTGCGGGCGAGCTTCACGATCTGCTGCACAACCTCCTCGGGGCTGGTCTTCAGCCACGAAGGGGGAGTGCGGCGGTAAGGAAGCGCAGACGAGCTAATGCCCTTTCCCTTGGAGTACATGCGACCCATGATGTCTGTCGAAGCAAAAAGCGCCGGTCAGTATGTGCTCAACAAGAGTTTGGGTGCTTGTACAGACATTGCTAATACCATAGCGTTTGATCGCACGCCTTGGCGCAACAATCCATGCACAACACCCACTGCTGCAACGTACCAGATACTTGTCAGAGTTGAAGACCTGAATATGGTAAGGCGAACACCCCAGCGGCGCCTTCGCGAGAGGTGCAAACGTACACGTGACTTTGTACTGCACGTGAGAGAATTATAGTACAAACTGCACTGCACGTGATGAACTTGGTGCTGGCCAGGTTTTCGGGTGATATGCGCCAGGCGAGGCTCTTTGCACATCACACTTCGAGTGCAACCTTCGCAAGGTTGGTAGAAGCCGTTTGCTTGAGCAGTTGCTAACTACGATTCTAGATGAAGCTCAACGTTGCCAACCCTGCCACGGGCGCGCAGAAGTCCTTTGAGTTCCTTGACGAGCGCAATGTGTACGTGCTTTGCTTTCCGCGTAACTTGTACTAACACTTTTTAGGCGCTGCTTCTACGACAAGCGCATGTCCCAGGATGTCGAGGTCGACACCCTCGGTGACGAGTGGAAGGGCTACGTCCTCCGCATTGGCGGTGGTAACGACAAGCAGGGTTTCCCCATGAAGCAGGGTGTCCTGCTGCCCTACCGTGTCCGCCTCCTCCTCGGTGAGGGCGACTCGTGCTACCGTCAGCGCCGCACTGGTGAGCGCCGCCGGAAGTCGGTCCGCGGCTGCATCGTCGGCCCCGATATCCAGGCCCTTCACTGCATCGTCGTCAAGCAGGGTGAGCAGGAGATCCCTGGCCTGACCGATGCCGAGAGCGCCGTCCCCAAGCGTCTTGGTCCCAAGCGTGCCAACCGTACGTATCGCTTTGTGAAGTGTGGTATACTAACCTACAGACATCCGCAAGTTCTTCAACCTCTCGAAAGATGACGATGTGCGCAAGTACGTTATCCGCCGTACCATCGAGCCCAAGAAGGAGGGTGCTAAGCCCAAGACCAAGGCCCCCAAGATCCAGCGCCTCATCACTCCCCAGCGTCTCCAGCGCAAGCGCGACGCTCAGCGCGTGAAGAAGCTCCGTATCGTCAAGGCCAACCAGCAGAAGGCCGAGTACGGCGACCTTGTCGCCAAGCGCATCAGCGAGAGGAAGCAGCGCCACCTTGCCGCGGAGGCCAACAACTAAACGTCTCTGTTTAGATCTTTGCCTCTATCCAAAATACTACCGCAGCTGACTCGTGCTGCTGTTTCATGGTAATTGGCTATACGCCAATGATTTGGTCTAGGGACGATATCATCCTGGATGTAACAGTGTTACACTAGTTCCTCCTGTAGACTACGTGTCGCAGAAATGTGATGCTTTGCCTCGATTCGATGCGTGTGAGGGGGATTGTCAGAAAAAAAGGATAGAGACGTACGGCGCTATGCGTGTCGATGGGACGGAAGTACAGGCAGATGTGGCATGGCAACGGTGCATGTGCTTGCTATCTATGTCCTGCGGCCGACATCCTCATCTGGCCCTGTCGCTCTCTCTGTACGCTCCGGCTACTGCTGCTGCGCTGCTTATCCATGCACAATATGTGAAACACGACGCTTCTGACACATGTCCATAACAACCCCTCTTTCCTTCCCTCGTGTTTCAAGCAAAGAGATGCGCTATTGATGCTATTGCAATAAACAACAAAGCACGTCTCTTTCGAGTGGTATTCTTGCACACGCACGCCCGCATGTCCAGCCATGCTGTGCGGCGGCCAAGAAAGTCGATCCATGCGCCGAGCACGTAGCATGTCGTGTAGAGGCATCTTGGGGGTTATCACACGCCATGCTCAGAGCAGAATCCACGAGCGCTTATGCCAACCGGCGCTCCGTGAGCTCCTTCTGCTTCTTCTCCAGCAGCTCCTGCTGCGAGATCTTGACGCCGTGGAGCCAGTAACCAAGCGCACCAAACGCACCCGCAAACGCGGCGTGACCGCCAAAGTCTACGGCGTCAGTATCCTGTGTTTCGCGCCTTGTACGTACTGTCGAGAATGTTACGCTTCTGGATACCCAGGGCGTAGCAGCGCGCCAAAAAACCAAAGCTGGCGTAGCCGAGTGCACTCAGAACCGCAGAAGCCATGTTGGTATGTATAAAACCTCAGGTACTTTCACAGAAAAACAGCTGTGTCTTGCACACCGAGAGCCTGTGGATCCGCGACGTGAGGGGCGAGGCGCCGAGCGGGCCGCCCTGCCGACACGTTCTCTCGGCCGAATGTGGAGGCTACGGCGAGTGGCCCACCTGCTGGAGGGCCCAAGCTATGGCCTGCGCGACGTAGTACACCTCTGTGTAGGTGTTGAATGCCGCGAGCGGCGCGACGCGCAGGACATCGGGGTATCTCATATCACAAATTACACCGCGCTTCTTCTCCATGAGGTGGACGACCTGGGCCATGAGCGTGTCCTTGGAGATGGACCGTGCCACGGCGTCGCTCGCATCCGCCTCGCCCGGACGCTGCGGAGCGTTCTCGAGGAATTGCACGCAGAGCTGCGAGCCGCGCTGCTCGGGGTCTTCCGGTGTAATGAGACGTAGCTTTACGCCATACTGCTCAAAGTCCAAACCGTCCTTGCCCATGAGCAGCTCGAGGTAGGCCGTGAGACGCTGCGACTTGGCCCGCATGTGCGGCATGATGCGGCCGTAGCCCAAGGAAGAAAGCGTCTCGCGGTGTTTTGTGTCCTCGTCCGTACCGATCGTGTCGAGCTCTGCGGCGTCGTTCGGCGCGGCGGCCTTGACGCCCTCCCATACCGTCTCAAGGGAGCCGATGAGCACAGACACGTCGAGCACCGATGGGTTAGAAACCTGCCAGCCGGCAGCGCCCGGAATGGGGTCAAATTCTTCCGGCATGGTAAAGCGCGTGCTGCGGTTGTGACCCCACCAGCCAGAAGGACGCACAAGGTCCTGTGTATGCCACTTTTCGTGCAGAAACAGGCCGGCGATGCCGCCTGGGCCACCCGAGCCGTACTTGTACGAGCACCACACGGCCCAGTCGATGCCCCAGTCGTGCAAAGCAAGGGGTACGTTGAGGAAGGCATGCGCAAGGTCCACGCCCATCACCATACCTGCGTCGTGCGCCGCTTTGCAGATCGTCTCGAGCTCAAAGAGCTGGCCAGTAAAGTACTGCACGCCGCCCAGCATGATCATCGCACCCGCGTCGCCCGTGTCGGCAATGGCTTTTAGGATGTCTTCGGTGCGGATATACGACTCGCCCTCGCGCGGAGTGAGCGGCACGAGGCATGCGCGCGGATCGAGGTCATTGAGGCGGCACAGCGAGTCGAGCGCATACTTGTCCGACGGAAAAGCGCGCTTTTCGTACAGAATCTTGGTCCGCGCCCCGCCGGCCCTCGGCCGGTAAAAGGTAGCGAGCATCGTATGCAAGTTCTGCGTGAGCGTCGCCATAACCGCGACTTCGGAGCGCTTCGCGCCGACGATCTCGGCCGTGAAACGCGTCGCGCGTTCGTCGATGCTGGCCCACGGGCGCCCGTGGATATGGTCAAAGTGCCCATTGACCCCCACCGAGCCCCAAACATCCAGCTCTTCCTGCACGTACTTGCGCGAGCGCTTCGCAAGCGGGCCCAGCGAGTTTCCACAGAAGTAGTAGGCCGGTGCGTCGGCCGGGACAGAGGCGTCGCCGGTAATGTCGCGCATGCGCGGCAGCTCGTAGCCATCGCGCAGCTTGCCTAGGGGGTCGCGCTCATTGAGCTTCTCTGCGAGTGCCGCACTGTCGTATTTGTGCGGCGCGGCCGCATCGTCGAGCAACCCGTCAAGCTCCGCTCGGAACTGCTCCAGGGAAAAGGGCATGGTGGTTCAATGCAGGTGTGTTCCTTGCGCACTGTCCACCCATGGTCCTGCAGAACAAATACAAAGCGCGTGCGTCGCGGCGGTACAAGGCCAAGAAAGGCATTCCCCCGAAAGAAGGACAGCAGAAGCCGGCACAAGAGCCAGAAGAAAGCGGAGATGAGAGCGGCAGCGTGGCGTCGGACGACAGCGATGCGCCGGCGCCTGCCCAGTTCCGGCGCAGGCGGGTGCAGGACAACAGCTGGCGCTACCAAGAAGAAGAGGTCGATCCGCACGAGGGTGCGTCATTGTGCTAATGCAGAGGTTGAGCCCGAGCCCGAGGTGGACCTGAGCAAGCTGCGCGACAAAGTCGCGTCGCTCGACGTGGACGCCAAGCCGCAGTTTGACGTCGGCTCCGAAAGTGAAGAGGAGCCGGACTGGCTGCGTGATCCCCGCGCGCCGCCCAAGATGTCTAATGATGAACTCGAGATGATACGGCGCGATAAGGAGGCCGCTGATGAGGCACGAGGTAGGTCTTGCTCGCTAACGCAGCCCTCAAAGCACGCTTGAGTGCAAGTCACGTCCCCAAAGGCGGTGCGGCCGCGTGGCGGCGCACAGTACCCGGCGCGCACTCCGCCCCCCGCCCGCCCAAAGGCAGTGCGACGCAAGACGAGCACGCCACTCGCGATCCGCTGGACATTGATGCCTTCCTGGCGTCGGTCGACGAGCCACCCCCGCCGTCTCGAGTGCCGTCTCGAGCGCCATCTCAGCCACCGGCCGCATCGTCTGGGGCCATGGAAGACTACCTTGACGAACTATTAGGTGCGTAATTACATGATGTGGCAACCTTCTCCCGATTCCTTTGCAGACGGCGAATTGGGATCGTATACCTCGGCGAATAGGAGAAGGGTAGTCTTGATCGTGTCCAGGAAACGTACAACATACTCCTGCGAAAAATGATCCGAATGAATTACAGAGAGGTGCATCTGGCCAAGGAAAGTCCAGATATGGAAAGAAAAATTGAGGCTGAAGCGGTGTTTTGACATGGTGAGGCCCACGAACCAGTCCGTGACACGGATCGGCTCGTCGTGCCCCGCCACGGGGTGCTCGGCAGGGAGCAGGCGTTCGAGCACGCCCACTGAGCTGAAACCCTCCGGCGCAAGGTCCTGCGGGGGATACTCGGGGCTGAACAGACCGCCCATCATGAGAAGGGGCGTCATGCCGTCGATGCGGTCTTGCCAGTCGAGTTCTGCCTCGCGGTACATGCCTGCGAGGTTCTTGGCGAGCTTGCAAAAGACGCGCACCTGACTTAGGTCTTTTTTGGCGCGCCAGAAGCGCGTATAGCGCTCGACGCTCGCCGGGACGTAGTACGGCTCCATGACCGGCATGGTTGTTACGAAGCCCGACGTGCCGTTTCCAGCAAACTCCTTGCCCTTGTACGGCTCGACGAAGCGCGGGCGGCCGTCGACCGGCATCAAAAAGTTGGTCTGGAGCGTCTCGGGAATCGGCTGCTTGCGCCTTTTTTCGAGGTATGCGCGGCGCATCTCGATGTATGCCATGTGCCGCGCGGCATCCACAGAAAGGGTCACGGTCCAGCCCTGCGCCTTGGAGGCTCGGTATACCGAGTCTGTCTCCTCCTTGGACAGCAGAACGGTAGTATGGTGGGTGTCACACGGGCCGACGCCCGCCTCGCGGCCTTCGTCGAGGCGCAGCGAGTGCCCGCTCATAATTTTTCCAGAGCTTTTGATGCCCTTTTCGGGATCGAACACGGTGACGTCGGAGCCGTACAGCTCGTAGAGCGTCGGCGGAAGGCGCTCGACCTCTTCCCCCCACGGGAGTTGCGACGGGTGCAGCTCGTGGGTACGGGGCAAAGGAAAAGGCGCTTGCAGGCACTCGTTCACGTACGCGAGCTCCTTGCGCACGACGAGCATCTCGGTGTGCGCATCAGAGATCGAGTGCGCACAGTGCACCAGCACCGAGACCCTGTTCGTTTCGTCTGGGCGGCCCGAAAGCACGAGGTGCGTCACCTTGGCGCACTCCTCGACCTTGAGCTCGGTCAAGCCGAGCTCCTTGCGCACCGCCTCGGTGCGCTCCTCGATGGTCTGCGCGTGCTCCGCATCCGTCTTGGGCTCGTGGACGACGATTGTCTTCTCGGCCCAGCGCTCGATCTGCTCAAACGACGTCACCGGCTCGTACACGAGACACGGCAGCATCGGGATGGCGAGGTGCCCCGTCTCAATCGTCACCGCCAGGATCGGAAAGTCGAAACGCGCGCGCATGCACGCGAGCGTGAAGAGCTCCAAAAACGTCTTGCGGTCCAGCGTGCTGGGCAGCGCAAGCGTTGTTCCGGTGATCATGTCGTCGCCGCGGTACGTCCCGTGTGCGCGGCGCTCCTGGTACATCTCGCCGCCCCACAGACCGCGCGAGTACTTGCCCTGTGCCGGTCCCTCGTTCCTCTTGCGCCAGCGAAAGTCGTCGGGGTCCAGGCGGTACGGCCCCATCTCCTCCGAGAACGGCGACGGGAGACTCGCCTTGAGACCGGCCTCCGATTTAGCAGGCTTGACTAGCACCTCTTCTTCGTTTGCCATGGTATCCTCCGGCATGCTAGGGCCCGGGGCTGACACTGCCTCAGTGTTGGTCATGCAAAGCGCAATTTGGTTGGCTTGGCATCTGCGCCCCGCAGCGCCGGTGTCTCATGACCGATGCTGACCTAATATGTAGTCTGTTTTGCCGGCGCGCGGCACGCGTCGGACGCGTCTCAGCGCGCGTCCCGCGAGGGTTTCCCAGCCGATCCATCCGTGCAGGACGCATCGCACCTCGGAGAATGGAGAGCACCGCGTCGACGCCGCCGGCAAGTACGAGCGGTAGTCGCCTGCTCCCACCAGTACCTGGCCCGATATCCTCTACGCCAAATACCTCCGAGTCGTTCCGCAATGTGCGGCCGCTCCAAACAGCGTTCGCATCCAACGGCCTCGTGTCCAAGCGGCGCCGTGGGACCATGGTGGACTCCAAGTCCGAGGCGACCGTGCGGTATGGGGGCTCGGACATGGAACGTGCCTCGTCGCTCGGCTCCATGCAAAAAGAAAACAGCTTCCACCACCCGCGCCCGCTCCGTGAGGTGGTCGAGACCGCGATGGCCGAGCGCTCCTTTTCCAAAAAGAGCGTCGCGGTGATGCCCGACACGCCAGTCAAACCCTCCTTTGCTATTTCAGATGCCGCATCCGCTGCACGCGTGCACCGCCGCGGCCGGTCCATGGGCGGCCCGTTTCCGACGCGCTCGCCGCTGTTTCCCACGCCGCCCCGCTCGACCTACTTCAATGCACCGGGCACCGAGGCGCCGCGCACTCGCACCGTGCACTCGCCCACGCTGGGCATGGGCTTTCCCCGCTCCGAAGGGCCGCGCCGGCACAACCGCTCGGCCTCGGAACGCGTCCCAGCCGCAAGCGGGCTGCTCGGCCACTTGCTCGAAGAGCCGCGCCCAGCGATCGACCCGAATGACGTGTTCGAGGCGCCAGAGTCGCCGCTGCGCAACGCGCCCCCGTCCGAGAACGAGTACAATCTGCCGAGCCTCAAGCGTGAGCAGCCCGTCCGCCGCGCACGTACCGGCCACCACACGGGCGCCTTTCCGCTCCCCCGCGCCGTCCCTATGGACGAGGTGCCCGACACGCCTATGACCGAGGTGCCGACGCCTGCGCCTGCATCGGTCGCGGTCGCAACGCCGTCGGACGTGATGAACTCGCCGAACAACTGCTTTGCATCGCCGCTCATGGCGCGTGCACCGAGTGCGCGTCCTGCGCCGCTCGCCGACTCGCCGTGGATGAACACGCCGATGACGCGCGACGCGAATCCCCCGGTGCTCAACACCGGCTCGCTATACGGCTCGGAGGCGAGCCCGTCGCTAGCGCTCGGCGAGCTATCGCCGGAGGAACAGACACCGATCACGCCGACGCGCAAGCCGCCGCACCTCAAGTGGTTTGAAGCTGCGCATGCGCATTCGCCCTCGCAAGCCTATGGCGGCACAGCCGCGCGCAAGCACAAGGTGCAGCGCCCCCGGCACTCGGAGCCGGTCGACCAGTGGCAGACGCCGCCCGCGGTCAAGGTCAGTGCCGTGGCGCAGAGCGAGCCGGCTCATGCGCGGCACCGGCAGTCGACGCAAAGCATATTTGAGGACCAGTTTGTGACCGAGTCCACGCTCGGCCAGGGCGAGTTTAGCGAGGTGGTAAAGGTGCGCGAAAAGTCTACCGGGCACGTCTCTGCCGTGAAGCGCATGAAGCGCGCGTTCCTCGGGCCAAAAGACCGCATCCGCCGCCTAGAGGAAGTGGATGTGCTTTGTCTCTTGAGGCAAAACCGCAGCACATGGCACGACCCCTTCTTTGGCGCGGAAGGCGTCGTGGATCTGCTGAGTGCATGGGAAGAGGACGGGTTCCTCTATCTCCAGACGGAGCTGTGCCCCCTCGGCTCGCTCGCGTTTGTCCTCGCCGAGTACGGCCGTCAGGTGGGCGCACTCGACGAGGCGCGCCTCTGGAAAGTCCTGGCGGAGCTCGCCGCGGGCGTCGATTACATCCACAGGTGCGGCGTGCTGCACCTCGATTTGAAGCCCGCCAATATCCTCATCACGGAAATCGGCAGCCTGAAGATTACCGACTTTGGCATGGCAACGCGCTGGCCTCGATGCACCGCCAAAGAGATTGTCGCAGGCGCCCATCTCGAAACCCGCAAGTTTATGCCGCGCGACGGCGAGAGCGCGAGCGATCTGTCGTTCACGCCTCCGTCCTCGCCCCTGCACCAGGCGCCGGCGCCGTGGGGCCTCCCGGCGCAGGCGGGACAGGGCACGTTTGCGTTTAGTGCGCCGCAGAGCTCGTGGGGCGACGCGCCCGAGCGGCCGCGCCGCCGCGGCATGCGGCAGCACCGCAAAGGCTCGCAGGTCCTCTCGCTCGAGCGCGAAGGCGACCGAGAGTACATTGCTCCGGAGGTGATCTTTGAGTCCAAGTACGGTAAGCCTGCCGATCTCTTTTCGCTGGGCTTGATCTTGCTCGAGGCTGCGTGCAGTGTCGAGATCCCGGACAATGGCGAGCCGTGGCACAAGCTACGGTGCGACGACTTCTCCGACGTGCAGCTTGATATGCTGAGCCCCGCGATGCAGAGCGTGATTACCGCGCTCCTGTCTTCGCAGCCCTACTTACGCCCGACCGCAGACGACCTGATGCAGCTCCCGACGCTCGCTGTGGTGCGCGACCGAATGCGCCGTGGCCTCAAAGCGAACGAGCTCGACCAGCTCCCGGCGTTCAGCGCCGAAACAGAGAATGGCGCGCCGTACCCCCTTCCCGCCTCCAAGTACTATGCCCCCCCTGCCTCGCATGACCTTGATAGCGAGCGCATGGTCGTCCGTTTCCGCGGCGCAATGATTCAGGAGGACGAAATCGCGTTTATGACCGAGGTCCTCCGCGCCGCCGACCACGCCGACCACGCCTCGCCGGATACCTCTACATCGCTCATGACCGAGGACGCTTTTGAGGAGCCCCAGACTGTCGATACGTTCCTGTCCCCCAGCGCGTGCATGCCTGATACCCACCAGGGTATGGACATAGACAAGGTGTCCTTCTTGGGCGACCGCGCTTTGTAGATCTAACGACGACTCCACATGGACGCGTTCCGCATCGCGGTGCCCCATTGCCCCGACGGGGGTTTCTTGTACATCCCCGAGTTTGTGTCGAGCGACGAGGAGGCGTACCTCGTGCGCAAGGTAGGCCGCACGGCTGACGCAGATCGACGAGGCGCCGCGGCCAAAGTGGAAGCAGCTCGCGCACCGCAGGTAGGTAGCTGCCCCCTGACCCAGGCTCCAGTACTGGGGCGGCCAGATTGCCGAGCGCTCGGGCATGCTCGTCCCCGAGACGCTTCCTCCCTTCTTTACCCAGTTTCCTCCGCTGGTTGAGCGCCTGCGTGACACGGGCGTGTTCTCGGGGAGCAAGCACCAGCAGCCGAACCACTGCCTCGTGAACGAGTACGAGCCGGGGCAAGGTATCATGGCGCACAAGGACGGCCCCGCGTACTTCCCAGCCGTCGCGACCATCTCCCTCTGCGCCCCCATCCTACTAGATTTGTACGAGCCCAAAGTGGACGGCACGTTGCCCCCCGAGCCCGCCTTTTCGATCCTGCAAGAGCCCCGCAGCCTGTTGATTACCTATGGCGCGGCCTATACCCAGTACCTGCACGGTATCGCCGAGCGCGACGTCGACACGCCTGCGGACCTCGCGCGCGTATGCAATGTCGACCGCCTCGGCGACGCGGCGCTGCGGCAGGTCATCGAGCGTGCACAGGCCACGTCGACAAGCGTGCCGCGCGCCCGCCGAGTGAGCCTTACCTTTCGTGATGTAGAGCGTGTTGCGCCGTCGCTGCGCCTACGGTAGCTACGAAAAGAGCAGCTTGAGCTCCTCGTTCCTGTTGCGCTTCGCATCGTCGCCCGTAAGGCGGCGGGCGCCGACGCGGTTGGCAAGCTCCGTCTTGCGGCGCTGCAGCTCGAGCATCTGCTCTTCGATGCTCTTGTGCACGATAAACTTGGTCATTACGACCGGGCGCTGCTGGCCAAGGCGGTAGATACGGTCCAATCCCTGGTTCTCCACCGCAGGGTTCCAGTAGGGGTCCATGAGGTACGCGCGGCACGCCGACACGAGGTTCAGACCAAAGCCACCCGCGCGCAGACTCACGAGGAACACCTCGACGCTCGGATCGGATTTGAACGCCTGCAGCGCCTCTTCGCGCTGCCCGCGGCTCATCGTACCGTCGAGCTGGCGGTGTTTGATGCCGGCGTGGCTGAGCGCGCCGCCGATCTTGTCCAGCATGCGCGTCCATTGCGAAAAGACGACCGACTTGACCGGGTGGCGCCCTTTCTGGTCGACGTCTTCCACGGCACGCACCTCGACGAGCGGCGATTGCTCGTCACTGCCGGCCGCGATGACATGCTCGAGCACCGGCGCCTCGGGGTCGTACAGCTGCGACGAGGGATTGCACTTGGCAAACGGCAAGAGGTCCATCATCAGCGCGCGTACCTTGGTGCTCCACGTTTCCGGCCACGATGCAGGGTCGTCCGGGCGGAAAAGCGCCGCAAGCTTGGGTTGCGCCTTTTCGTCGAGCGCGGCAAGGAGGCGCGAGCCGTTTTCCTTCTCCGGCGCAACACCCGACTCGGCAAGATCCGCGTCGGCGGGCGTCAGCGCGACCGCGTCGAGGATCAGGTGCAGCTCTGTGCCGCAGCACGGGCATGGCTCGCGCGTCTCTTTACTCGGCTTCGGCCAGCCGTGACCGACCTGCGACTGGAAGCACTGCGAGCAGAACGTGTGTTGGCACCGCGTCACGACCGGGAGCTTGGGATCGTTCTTGCGCGGCGCGCCGTCCATCTCGTCGGCGGGCGCGGCGAGACTCGGGAGCTCCGTGCCGCAGTTGTTGCACTGTGCCAGCATGCTGTCGCTCAGGAGCATGAAGAACTCGGCGGCGCGGCGGCGTGTGAGGCCGTCGTCGCGGATCGCACTGGAAAGGTCCTCCATGCCGAAGCGTGCGCGGCCCGAGTCCATCGAGTCCTCGACGAGCTCGGCGTGGTCGCACATCATGCGCAGGATCAGAATCTCGTGCAGGATTGTTGCATAGTTCACGCCCACCGTTCCATCGGCAACGTGCTCCTCAAACTCTTCGCGGAAGCGCGAGTGCAGGCGCTGGTACTTGGTGCGCTCCGCCTCGCTCAGCGCAAGCTTCACGACACGCGAGGCCTTGGGCGGCAGCGCAAGGATCAGGCTGCCGTCGGGGCGGCGGTCCGTCTTCATGCGGCGCAGCGTAAGGAACTTCATAATGGTCTGTACACGAACGAGCGACGTAGGGTCCAGTAGCTCGTCGTCCTTGCTGCGCGATTGGTTGAGGTACAGATGCTTTTTGTCCCGGCAGAACCGGTTCCACACCGTCCTGTCCGAGAAGGGATCGAGACGCAAGAAGAGGATCAGTGCGTACAGGTCGTCGAGCTTGTTCTGGATCGGCGTACCCGTGAGGCAGATGCGGCGCGGTGCCGACAGGTTGCACACCGCCTTGGACTGCCAGGTGCGCGACTCCTTCACAATGTGCGCCTCGTCGAGCACGATGCGGAACCACTCGATGCGCTGGCAGGTATTCGGCGCCTCGTTCATCTTGCGCCGCTTCTTGGTGACCGGGGCGCCATCCGCGTCGATCTCGAGCAGGTCGTCGTCCTTGTCGCCCTTGCCCGCCGCTGCGGCCCACGTCGTCTGATTCGAAAACTCGGAGCCGAGCGTAGAGTATGTCGTGATCACCACGTCGTAGTCTGCAAGAAGATGAGGATCGGTGAGGCGGCCGCTGCCGTGGTATACATAGATCGAGGGCTGGTTCTGGGGGTCCCAGTGCTCGCGGATCTGCGACTCCCAGTTGGAGACGATCGACAGCGGGCAGACGAGCAGTGTCGCGCGGCTGCGGCAGCGCAGCTCTTCGCGCCGTGCCTGCTCGGCCGTGCGCCGGTTGCGCGAGTCGCCAACGAGCTGCGGCTCGTCGTCGCTCCAGACGTCCGGCGCCAGCGGCGAGTGCCCAAACACATGCGCCTCGGCCATGGTCTTGGCGATGACCGAGATGACGGTGATCGTCTTGCCGAGACCCATATCGTCGGCGAGGATCGCTCCGCGGCAGATTCCCGGCGTGCGGTTGAGTGTCGTCTGCGTGACAATGTTTTGGAAGCGCTGAATACGTCCGCCAGCCTGCTGCGCGACGGTCCATAGGGAAATGTGGTTGGTATCGTCGGATCCATCTGTATTCAGCAGTTCTTCAAAGCGGCGCTCGCGCTCACGCTCAAGCAAAAAGGTCAGTGCCTGCTTCTGGTGTGTAAAGAGCTTGGCAGAAATGAGGGGCCCGGGATCCGTCTCGCCGAGATTCTCGCTGCCCTTCAGGCTGTCGTACACCGAGTTGATCTGCGCCTTTTGCTCTTCCTCGAGCATCTCTTTCGACATGGGCGTGCCGCCCAGCGAGCCGATCGAGTTGTACGTCTCGGCGGTGCTCATGTACGGCGTGTAGAGCGGCGCAGTGTACCGCGGGCGCTGGCGCCGCGGCTGGATCTCCTCCGGATTGAGTAGCTTGGGCATATCGGGAAAGTCGCTCGCGTTGTACGCGTCCGGCGTCTCGAGGTAGATATCCGAGCGCGTGAGCGAGCCGACGACGATCGGGACGCTAGCGTCCGGAACAAAGAGCAGCGTCTCGATCGACTGCGTAAAGTTTTGTGCCTTGGTCGGTGATACGAGTTTGCAGCGCGAGATCGTCATGAGCTGGTCCTGTCCAGTAAAGTACTCGACGATCTTGCTGTACTTGTCGGAGAGCGTGCCAAACTCGTTCAGGATTTCGGGCTTGTTGTTGGGGTCGCTCGGCGCGAGGTCCGACGGCCCCGGGAGCAGCGTCGATACAGACATTCCCAGGCGCTGATTGCCAGTGATCGCGCCCTGCTTGGCGCCCTCGTGAATCGCCACAGGGCGATAGCCTGGCTCGCCCCAGAACGTGAGACTCTCCCATTCCGGGTCCACGTCCGGGTACTCGCCCGGGAGCCCCTGCAGCTGCAGCTCGGGCGGCAACCCATACATGCACAAGACCGAAGGATAGATGATCCCGATGCACACCCACTTGGGCGGCATGTGCGCCCCCCGCTGCGGCGGCACGTAGGCATTGCGGCGCAGCGGCGGCGTCGGCGCGATGCGTGTCTCGACGAGGATCGGCTCATCGATATCGTCGTCGTCTTCCGTCGTGAGGTCGATCGGAGTGCCGTACGAGTTCTGTACATACTCGAGCTGGGGCTGCCAGTCCTGTCCCTGGGCAGCGGCTTCGAGGAGTTTCTGGGTCGCTTCCAGCGCGTCAAAGGATTGGTCCTGCCATCCTGTAGGCAAGAGATTGGCGTCGCTCGCACCAGCGGTGGCGTCGAACGGTAGCTGGCTATTATACTCGTCCATCCTCGTCACACCCTCGCCAATCGCATTCTAGCGCCGCGACGCGACACTCTCGTGCCGCGGCCGTCGACGACGCCACCCTTGCGGATCACGTGATGCAAGAAGCGGAGGTATCACGTGGATCTACCCCATTCGCCACCGCCACCATGCACGCCCCGAAACTCTGGGTGGCACTTGCGCTGTGCACTGCGCTGAGCCAGGCGCACGGCGCCTACGCTGAAAACTCTGTCAAAGACTCGCTGCTGGGCGGCGTGCGTTCGTCGCTCGGGCTCGTGTGGCAGTCCGCCACCGGCCTGTCTGACCGCCTCACCGCCCCGCCGTCCTGGGTCGATAAGGTGGCGGATGCCGAGTACGAGCTGGCGGACCGCATCAAGTCGGCCTTTGGCGAGGACACGCCCGATTGGATGATGAAGGGCATGGAGATCGTTGATGGCATCAAGTGTACGTATTGAGAGCTGACCCAGTCCAAAAGCTCGTCCACCCCGCATTTCCCGACTACCAGTTGCGTGTGAGCGAATCGGAGGACAGCAAGGCACCGTTCTGCGACCCCGATGTGAAGCAGATTTCGGGCTACCTCGACATTCGTGAGGATGCGCACCTCTGGTTTATTCTGTACGAGAGTCGCTCGCAGCCCCGCAAGGACCCGCTGGTGATGTGGCTCAACGGCGGTCCCGGCTGCTCGTCGTCGACCGGTATGCTCTTTGAGCTTGGCCCGTGCAACATTGCCGACCAGGGCGATTCGCTCGAGTACAACAAGTACTCGTGGAACTCCAAGGCGAACCTCTTGTTCCTCGACCAGCCGCTGCAGGTCGGTTACTCGTACTCGGACTCGGGCGAGGTGATCGACAACTCGGTCAAGAGCGCCGAGGACGTGTACGCGTTCCTCCAGCTGTTCCTCACTCGCTTCCCCAAGTACGCCGACCTTCCTTTCACGGTCGCCGCCGAGTCGTACGGTGGCCACTACGCCCCCCACATTGGTGCCGAAATCCACAAGAAGAACAAGGAGCTGGCCGAGAGTGCCGCCACGAGCAGCGCTACGCCCCGCGTCCACGTCAACCTCGAGTCACTGATGATTGGCAACGGTCTCACGGATCCTGCGGTGCAGTTCCTCTCTGTGCCCGACTTTGCGTGCTCGGAGAAGAACAAGTACCGCCTGTTTGAGCCGGGCAGCGAGACGTGCGAGTCGCTGTACAGCAAGGCCAACACCTGTGGCACGCTCATGCAGCAGTGCGAGCGCTTCCAGTCGCGCATTGTCTGTGTGCCTGCGGCGCTCTACTGCTGGGGTTCGCTCTACGGCCCGGTGCAGGACCTCGGTGTGAACATGTACGATGTGCGCATGAAGTGCGACCGCGAGGTGGACGGCGATCTGTGCTACCCCCAGATGGGCTACATCGAGACGCTGATGAACAAGCCCGCGATCAAGAAGCAGCTCGGCGTCCCGAGCTCGGTCGACTTCCAGAGCTGCAACATGGAGCTCAACCAGCAGTTTATGATGCAGGGCGACTCGATGGTGAACAGCGCCGCGCTGCTGCCCCCTCTGCTCGAGGACGGCATCCGCGTGCTGATCTACGCGGGTGAGACCGACTTTATGTGTAACGCCATGGGCAACCACGACTGGGTGCTCGACTTCCCGAACGCCTTCCACGAGGAGATCAACAACGCGACCGAGGTACCGCTCTACACATTCGCCAAGGGCATCAAGCCCAAGCGCGCGGGCTGGGTCATCAAGGCCGGCGACCACGCGGGCAACCTGACGTTTGCCTGGATCGAAAACGCGGGCCACATGGTGCCGCACGACCAGCCCGCGGTTGCGCTCAACATGCTCAACCGCTGGGTCGCAAACAAGGACCTGACTTCTTTCACGCCGTAGGGACATAGCACAGGGTAGGATCGGGCGATCGGGCCTATGACGACCATGAGCAACGCAGCGCCGGCCTTTGGGCTCGCCGCGCTGCTGGATACCCTCGCTGCCGCGACGTCGACGTCGGACGTGGCGACGCTGCAGCGCGCAAACGAGCAGCTGGATGAATGGGAGACCGACTCATCGTACTGGGAGGCGCTCGTGCACATTGCACTCGACCGGAATACCACGTCGACCCACGACGACATTCGCCGCCTCGCCATCATCCGCTTCAAAAATGGCGTGCTGAAGTACTGGCGCCCGCGCATCACACGCCATGGTACCGTGAAGATATCGAATGAGGCCAAGGAGCGCATCCGCTCAGCGCTCCTCAGCGTCCTGCACGAACCGGACCGGACGGTCGCGCTGCAGGCCGCCGTTGCCATCGCCAAGATTGCGCGCATCGATTACCCCGGCGAGTGGCCGAACCTGATTCCCCTTGTGCGCGAGGCTATCGAGTCCGCCGCGCACACCATCCACGAAGCGGCCGCATCGAACGCTGGGATGGACCATACGGCGCCGGCGACGCTGCTCTTGCTGCGTGCCTCGGACGTGTTGCGGCAGTGCCTCAAGGAGTTTGAGACGGTGCGTGTGCTTGCAGGCAAGATGCGCATGACCGAGCTCGCACGCGCACTCCTCCCGGCGCTCCAGCCGACGTTTGAGCAGTTGTTCCAGGAAACGTTCGCCGTGCAGGGCGACCGCAGTGTGCAGGCCGTCGTGCAGTGGGCATTGGTGCCGGGTGCACACGAGCGCATCCGCGCGAGCCACCTGCTCTTCAAGGTGCTCCAGCGCCTCGCACTGGCCGACACCGGCATGATCTCGGCGCAGATCCAGCAGAGCAAGGGCAAGGGCGAAAATCTCGCCTACCTCTTTTTTGTGTGCACGCCCCGCCAGCTCGAGAGCATCACGGAGCTGCGCCACTTTGTCGTCGAGGCCGCGCCGCGTCATCCAGAGCTCGCACCACTTGCCTCGCCACTGACCAAGCACATGGTCGTCTACGCAAAGTTCCACCTCGCGCTCATCGCCAAGATGCACAACAAGGTCGCCAGCTGGCCGGGCTGGGCGGACGTTGCGTGGTGGTACTGGAGCGTGCTGCGCTCCGCGGCGCAGAGCGGCGCGGCGACGGCCCTGCGCAAGCCCGAGGCGGCGTCCGACGACGCAGACGCGGTGCCGTACCCTTACCGCTGGCTCGTGCTTGCGCTCGTGCTCCTGCGCACGACCCTTATGGCATGGCGCCGCAACCGTCCGGCAGACACGCCCTTTGTTGGCGTGCAGGGTGCGCAGTTTGAACTCGACGCGGTCGATGTCCTTCTCGGCACGTACCTGCGCCTCACCCCGGACGACCTCGCGCGCTGGGAGGAGAACGCAGAAGAGTTTGCGATCGAAGAGACGCAGGCGGATCCTGACCTGGACATTCGGCCCGCTGCCGAGCGCCTGCTCATGGCGTTGTCCGAGTCGTGCATTCGCAGCGTGCGGGCGGGCGTCACGTCCGATATGCTCCCGAACGTCTCCGAGACGGTCTTTCAGCGCTTCGAGGCATCGGCAAGCTTGGATACGCGCACGCTCGATGCGGTGCTCCAGCGCGATGCGATCTACACGGCGCTGGGCCTGTGCCGCGACCAGCTCGACCCTAATCTCACCGAGGACGACGAGGAGCTCGGCGGCGCGTCGCTTGGGCCCCATAATATCAACCGCATGTCGGACGCAATCGGCACGCGCTTTGTCCCGGAAGCTCTGCTGGGCCCGCCGGCGGTGGATGCGACGTGGGTCGTGATGCGCCGCCGCATCGCGTGGCTCCTCTGGGAATGGAGTGAGCACGTCTTTACCGAGACACGCCCGGCCGTGTACGGCGTGCTTGTCCAGCTCCTCGCCAAAGATCCGGGCCGCACCGACGCGGCAGTGCAGCTCGCTGCCGCGCGCTCGCTCATGGCACTCGCCGATACGCTCGAGTTCGACGCGGACACCTTTGAGCCGTTCCTCGGCGACGCACTCGCTGGCCTCGTGTGCCTGATCGCCGATAGCGACCTCACCGAGGTGGGCAGCATTCGCACCGTCGCCTCGACGCTCTCAGTACTGATTGAGCGCGTGGGGCCGCGTGCCGTGCCGTATGCACCCCGCCTCGTGCAGCTTGTCCCAATGCTCTGGGGGCACGACGATCCGGAAGCGCGTGCCAAGCCAAGCATCCTCGAGTTCCTCAGCAAGCTTGCAGCGGCCATCGGGCCATCGCTCAAGGACGCAAACGACGCCGTGCTCCAGCAGCTGCATGCGACGGTCGCGTACGTTGTGCGCGATAGCCTCACGCCTGCGCTTGCACCGCTGCTTGGCTACGATGCGCTGCTGCTCTACGTGCACACGCTGCAGTCCACGCGGCACCTCTCGCAGGAGCTTTTTACGCTCGCCGAGGTCGCCGTGCCGCTCGTACTGCAGCCAGACTACTCGCCACTCGTGTGCCGCTTGTGGGAGGAGCTGTGTCTCTTGGTGCCCATCGATGCGCTCCAGCACTATGGTGCTGCAGTCTACGGCGCGCTCGCGACGCTGTTTGCCGACCGGGATAGCCCAGTGGTCGTCGCACCGCTCGGTGCGATCGAGTGCCACTTGCGTGCGCTCACTGCAGCCGAGCGCCCCGAGGTGCTGCGCTACTTTGTCGAGCTCTTGCACAGCACCAACCTTTTTGCGATGCTCCTCGCGACGCTGGTGCGTGGCGAAGAGTCGGCGGTCATTGCGACGCAGTTTGTGTGTGTGCTGAGCCGCCTCGCGTACGCGCTCCCTGCGCCTTACTTCCACGAGCTGGTGCGTGCGAGCGCGCCGACTGTCGCCCAGACGCTGCACGATATGCCCAAGGTGCAGCAGTGCCTGCAAGGCGGGTTCGCAGGCGGCCTCTGGACGCTCGTCCTTCCGGACATGATCCGACGCGTGGAAAACATGGCGACGATGCGCAAAATGAAGATCACTGCCTTGGGCACCGCAAACATCCTGCGGGGTGCGACCGCTGCCGAAGATGCACCGATCCTTGCGCTGCTGCCTGATATGGTCGGCGTGTGGACCGACGTGCTGGGCCAGGTCGTGGAAGATGCGGAGGGGAACTCGACGATGTACGAACGCGAGCTCTCACCGGACCGTGCGTTTGGCAACGAGGACCTGGAAGAAGAGCTTGACTTGGGCCTGACGGGTTCGGGCTTCGGCGCGCTCGAGGACACGACGCCGGCAGCACGCCGCTCCGAAGAGCTCCTCGCGCGTGACCCGGTGGTCACCGAGCCGCTCCGCCCATACATCTCGTCTGCGCTCAACACGGCGCTCGCCGACCACCCAGAGCATACCCAGAGCGGTGCTATTTTGCACCAAGCGCTCGCAAGCATCGATCCTATGGTGCTCGACGTGCTGCACAAGGACCTTGTCCAGCCGCCGGTGTCGAGCTAATACATAAAAAAGGTGCTGTCAACCGTCGCGTAGGCACGTAGCCCACCTGCGACATTGACAATCGTCCGCTCAGGGAGCACAGTCTGCAAGAGGTGCACGGCCTCGCGTGAGTCGTTTCCAGAGCGGCACACGACCAGAACAGGCTGTGTCCCAGGGAGCGCACGCGCAGCTCTCGCCACGTCCCTGCGCAGGGTATGGATGGGTATATGGACCGATGGCAGCGACGAGAGCGCATACTCGTGCTCCGGGCGCACATCGAGCACCAATGCGTCGCCTTCAGGCAACGATCGCGTCTGCAGCATGTCCGGGGGGACGCTGCGCACGTCCCACGTAGGTGCAGAGGTGAGCTGGCAAAACGACACATAATCTTCGTGGGTCAGATCCGTGATACGCTTGACCAGCGCCGGATCGCCACATGCCCGGCACTTTTTGAGCTGGCGGGGGCGCACACGCACCGTCCGAAAAGGCGTCGCACCGAACGGTGACGCAAAGAGCATCGTCGGCTGCGTCTTTTCGCCCACACCGGTCAGCAGCTTGATCGCTTCGAGGGCTTGCAGTGTGCCAATGAGGCCCGTGACAGGGCCAAGCACCCCTCCATCGTCGCACGACTGTGTGTGCTCAGGCCGCGGCGCCTCGGGAAAGAGACAGCGGTAGCACGGCCCCCGCACCTCGCCGCAGTCCTTGTGCAGGACGACGAGCTGGCCGTCGTAGCCTTGGGCGGCGCCGCTGACGACCTGCTTGCCGGCCAGAACCGCGGCATCGGACACGAGGTAGCGTGTCATGACATTATCCGTACAGTCCAGCACCAAATCGTGCGCCTCCATAAGTTCGCATGCATTTACCGCCGTCAGCAGCGAGGGGTACGCAGTAACGTGCACGTGGGGATTCAGGCTGGGTAAGAAGGACGACGTACACTGCGACCGCGGCTGCAATCGATGCAGCCTTGTTCATTCCAACCTTTTCATCCGTGTGTAGAACCTGGCGCGCGAGGTTGCTGGTCTCGACCACGTCCGCATCGACGACTGTCATATGGCCTGCATGAGCCACGCGACGTACCTACGCCAGCCGACGCCAAATACTGCACCGCAGGGCAGCCCAATCCGCCAGCTCCTATAACCAGTACGTTCGCCTTCTTTAGCGCGTACTGTGCATCGAGCCCAAAGTCGGGCAGCAGCATCTGCCGCGAATACCGCGCATATTCGGCCGCACCCAGCATGCTTTTTTTTTGGCCTCCACAAAGGAGTGTTGGGGTAGACACGTGCAAATGCACGTGGGATGCCACTGCGACAGGGTGTATTTGGGTTGCTCGGCACGACAACCGGTGATCAAGCGTGCCGGTATGGCGATGTCGTATCACGATGTGGCACCATACGTGGAAGCCGCTCTCGCGAGCCCTCACTTCCATTCCTTCGTGGTGTCGACTCTCATGATTCAGTTTGCGTACCACCTTTTTGCCAACACATTGTACGCTGGGAAAAGCGACGAGCAACTCCGAAAGCGCTCCTGGATCATTACGACGTTTTCTGCATTGGTTGTGTCGACATGTTCGCTTCCCTTTGTCTTTGACTTCTTCTATACGGGCATGGACTGGCGCAAGATGACTCCTCATCGCGAGAGCATTGCGGACCCCATTTGCGTCTTTTTCCTCGCTTATCTCATTTCGGATCTGTTCACGGGTGTTACTTGCTACAGGAAGTTTGTTAATATGTCTAGCGGATGGATCCACCACTCGGTGTATGCCATCCTGTGTGTTTTGTGGATTCGCAACCGCTGGTCGCACTGCTTTGATGCTGCGGCCATCATGGAGATTCCGACGTGGATTATGGGTATCGGTGTACTGAACCCCAAGCTGCGCTCTTACTGGGCTTTCACGCTTTCCTTCCTGTTCACGCGTGTCGCATTGCACTTGCTAATGTTGTACTCTTTGGTGATTCCGTCGGGCAGGTGGGTCGACCAAGGGCGGCCGAGCTGGTGGCCGTTCGTGTTTGCCTCGGGTGCGCTTCCGATGCATCTCGTGTGGGCGTACAAGAGTGTTCGCGGCCTACGCAAGCGTATGATCAAGCTTGCCGCCGAAAAGAAGCAGCGCGAGCTCGAACGCCAGTCGGTCATCGACGAGGCGACCAAGCTACTCGACAGTGCCGACGAGCTCGAAGAGCGCGATGCGCTTCGTTCGCTCGGCGCGGATATCTCGCAGACGGAGCGCAAGGCCCGCGCGCGTCGCCTTGTATCCAACGCGGTGTACAAGCTGTGGTACAGTGCACCGCAGGCGTGGCGCAAGGCGTACATGGACGAACTTGACTACTGCAAGCAGCAAGGACTCGACGTGTCTAATATCCGCCGCAGTACGCTCGTGCGTCGTGCGCTGGGCCGCCAGCTCCTGCAGGGCAACAAGCGCGGCCACAACCTTCCTCCCGTGAACGAGGACGACGAAGACGATCTCGAGGACTGGATGTCGGTTACATCCATGTCTGGACCTGCTCCGGAACAACGCCAAATTCCCAAGGGCGGACGCAGAGTGTCTCTGGGCAAGGGCATCAACATCAACATGCCCCGCGAGCTCGACCCGATTTTCAACGGCCAAAACTACATCGTCAGCGAGTTCCCTGTGGACCAAGAAGCCAGTGGCACTCGCCGTCAGCGCCTGATGGGCCAGATGCGCAGGCGCTTTGAGATAGCACGCCGTGACATGGTGGTGTTCTGAGTCCTGTACATGTTTTGTAATTTATCTACTACCCACGTTATTCGTCAAGACTCGAAATAGACTGCAACACGCTTTAATGATTTAGAAGTGCATCACATTGCCAGGATTATTTATACATGATCATATCCTATAGACCCCATTAAATAAATTTGTTGTAGTCCAGGTTGTCCGGACGACACTCGATACGCTCGCCGGTCGTACCAAACAGCGAGTCCCAGACACGGGACTGCTTACCATAGTTGTATGAGTCCTTCCAACCGTGGCGGTGGTGAAGGTCGTGGTCCTCTCCCACAATTTCCAGGTCAAACATGCGAAGGAAGGGACCGGTAAGCACGGTGCCGTAGTGCAGACGCAGACCACTGTGGCCATGGATCTGAATCGAAATGTGAATAATAATCCAAACAGTCATTGTGTCAAAGTCAAGAGGGAAGGTGAGCCAGGCCATGAAGGGGACAATCACCACATCAAAGCACTCCTGAATTTGGTCGGCATAACCAAGAAGCAGGCTCGTGGGGTGCTTGGTGGTATGGTGCAGACGGTGGAAGCGCCAAGCTCCCTCGCCCACATGGCACGCACGGTGAAGCCAGTAGTAGTAAAAGTCTTCCACGAGCGTGAACACGCAGAGCTGAACGGGCAGCCAAAGGCTCAGGTTCGGCGCGGCCTTAGGGTCGTAGGTCAAAATCACCGCAAGGGCGGGACGGAGCGTAAGACCAGCCAGTACCTCCACGACCACCTTGCCCATCTGCGAGTAGGGGATCGTGTCACGGCCAACGCCGCCATCCAGGTAACCATAACGGCGCGCAAGACGGTTCAGGCCACGCACAAATTGGGCGCCAAAGACGAGCGTGTACGAAAACAGGAACACCCACATCGTCCAGTGGCTGGGCATCGACTGCTCCACAAAATTCCAGTATACATAGCGCACAATGAAGGGCGCCAGGGCAGCAGGCACCAAGTAAGGAACCTGGTTCAGTTCCGAATACACGGGAACTTTATCAGTAGGCTTGAATTGAGGCACTTCATCAACCGCGGGCGGGAGAATATCGAGCCAGCGGATAAGGAAATGAGGAAAGGGAAGCCTCTTCTCCTTTGTCCAAGTGTCCGCCTTGGGACGGGGACGGTTCTGGTTCGTTGCAACCGCACTCATGATGGGGTGGCAACGACCAAAAGAATTTTGGCACTTATAGGGCTTAGTGCCTGCCCCGGATAAACCGCATGTGAAACTCGTCGCTGCGTTAATGGGGTAGCACCGCGTGAATGCAGCAGGTCAGTCAGGAAATAAGCGTCAGGCAGCGAATCAGAGCTTACAAAGCTCCACCTAGCCCGCGACAAGCAGCCGGACAAGCGATCGAATCTCAGCCCCGCGGCCTCGGAGGCGCCTCCACATGAGCTTGGCACTTGTTCAGTGGACAGAGTCAGTCGCGATTTTGTTGAATAACATCACTTCGATAGGACACGACGACTTTCAACAACGAGAAGCAGCAAAGTTCACCCCAACCCTGCGGTATCGGGTGATCCTATCGGGACTAATCCATGCCAATAAGTAATTACAACCGCAGATTCTACAAGAGGTAGATAACAGAAAGGAGAGACGACACAAGGAGCGTCACGGGTATCGTGAAAGAGGAGTATTTGCTCACTCCACTGTTGCCCAGATCGAGCCTGGGGACCGAGTTGGAAGAGGTGGAGGTCACAGTAACCAGGGGTGCGCGTGACGAGGTCATCGCCGACGAGCTCGAGGTGGGAGTCGACGAGCTTGAGGACGACGTAGATGAGCTCGAAGACGAAGACGAGCTCGAAGACGACGACGAGAACGAAGACGACGACGAGAACGAAGACGCCGACGTCGCCGATGAGCCGGCAGCAATGGGCGTCTCGAGCTTGGCATTCTTGAACGGATTCTTCAGCGTGCCACCTAGCGCCGCCGACTGGAAAGGCTTGCACTGGCTCACTGCGGGTGGGGGCTTCGGCGGGGGGGCAGAGCCGCCCGTCGAGGTTTGTGACTCAAAGAATGTAGACACCACACCGTTGTTTGTGTATACACCAACGATTTGGGCGTCGTCACCTTCACAAGACTCAAACACGCCCAGCTGGTCAGGCGTCGTGGGCATATTAAAGTTGCAGCCCAGCTCGTCGTAAATGTTCTTGCAGTACTGGTACGCAGAGTCGCCATCCGGGCACGCGCGCAGACAATACGTCTCCTTGTCCATAAAGTTGTTCTGAAGTGTTAGCTGCGTCTTGTGGTGAAAGTACGTACCCATTCATGCACCTGCATCAGACCCTTTCCAAAAGCATTGGAGAAAACCAAACCACCAATCGGGTTGCCCAGCTCATCGGCGCCATGGGGATCCAATTCACCGCCGCCGCCCTGAGCAGAAATGAAGATGTTCTCAAAGTTGCCCGTCCCGCTGACCTGTACATAATGCGGGGTCTTTACAAAGTGGACGCTTTTGAGCGTGCCATCGGGGATTGTGCGCGTGCCACGACCGGCCTTGGTGCAGTAGCTCACGACACCGCGCTCTGCATCGCCGATGCCCTGCGGCTTGGGACCCGTGGGACCCCAGAGACAGAAGTCCGTAGCCGAGTTCAGGTAGAGGTTTTGGCACATGGAGGACTGGCTCGAGCCAGTTCCACACGCATTGGTACCCGCCTGCTTCGCCTCAGAGGTTTGGGGAAGAGACGAAGGACCCGGCACGTAGGTCGTCGAGTAAGGATACGCGTCACCCAGTACAACCTCGACCAAGCAGACCACAACCATACAGCACAAAAGCGCCCATTGCCCCGTCATGCGTCCGCTCATTCTGAGCATGATGCGAACAGCCGACAAGCTCAAATCTGGGAGCGAGGAATGTAAATTGCAGACGCGGTCGCCTGGTCCCCTAATTAGCGCGACGCACCTGTACAGCCTCCTGTGTGCATATGCGCGCCGAACCTGATCTCACGTGATTCGACATCTTCGCGTGGGTCCACGTGGAACCTTAAAGTCGTATGACTCAGCTACTTTGCCGATCACGTCAGTGTCAGACGACAAGCACGCCATCCAAAGGGCGGAGCGCACGTTCTTCCTCCTGAGACGTGCACAGTGAACATAGTTCGCTGATGTGATCGATGCGGGGAGATGACGGGGAAGCCCATAGGTCTATAAGAGGAATGACAAGCACGCCGACTCTTTCCCTTACGCTCTGTAGTCCCTACCCAGTGACAAGGAGCTCCTTTACCATGTCCGCCACCTCTACTGTCGACATCCCTCCCTGGGTGCCCCCCATGGAGACGAAGAACGAAGACTTTGACTGGGCGCCGCTTCATACTCTCGACCTTTCCGAGATCAAGGGTGAGAACTTTGACGAGATTCCCCCCAAGGTTGTGGAGCAGGTGGGTCGTGCTTTCTCGGAGGACGGCTTCTTGTACGCCATCAACCACGGTCTTCCCTGGGAGAAGGTTCTCCGCCAGTTTGCCATTGGCCAGTACGCGTTCGACGGTGTGACGGATGCGGAGAAGAAGCGCTGCCTTGCCGACATGCTTAACGCTGGCTCGTTCGTCGGATACAAGCCTATGGGCCACTGGCAGATCAACGGTGTGAAGGACCGCATTGAGCAGCTCAACTTTGGTTCGCAGACCTTTACGCCGGAGAAGCGCGCGCGCTTCCCCGAGCAGATGCAGCCCCTGATTGATGAGATTCATGAGTTTGCCAATTTCAACCACGACGTGATTCTCCGCAAAATCCTCAACGTGCTCTCGCTTGTGCTCAAGCTGCCCGTTGACACCCTCTGGAACCTGTCTAAGGAGCCTGAAAAGCGCGGTCTTGACCTCCTCCGCTACGCTCTCTACCGTCCCCCGCCCAAGGAGGACGACCAGGCGGTGAGCGGTGTGCGTCTCCAGGGCCACACGGACTTCAACAGCGTGTCGATCCTCTGGTCGCAGCCCATCACTTCGCTTGAGGTGCTTATGCCTGACAACAAGTGGCGCATGGTCCGCTACCGCCCTAACGCCATTGTGCTGAACCTGGGCGACGCGATGCACTTCCTCTCGGGCGGCTACCTGAAGCAGACGATCCACCGCGTGGTTGCTCCTCCGGAGGACCAGGCGCATTACAACCGTCTTGGTCTCTTCTACTTTGCTCTCTTCAACGACGATGTGCCGCTGAACCCGCTGCTCGACTCGCCTGTCGTGCGCGAGGCGTACAAGGGCCGCAACTTCTTTGCCGAGCGTGAGGCGCAGGGTCTGCCGCCGCCCACTGCCGGTGACTGGGAGCGCATGCGTGTTCGTGCATACGGCCAGGGCAACTCGAAGAAGGGCTCTGACGGCCACGACCACGAGAAGATTGGCGGTGTGGATGTGACGCTGTACAACAACACCGAGAGCAAGAACAACCAGTCGCTGGCCCCTGCGCAGCGCACGGTTGCTGCTAACTAGGTGTGCGGCAAATTTCCCCACCACCACTACTGTTGAGTACTGAAATCTATCCCATTTCCTCCAACAGGTAATGACATCATGATGTGCGGCCTCAACGCCGCTGTATTTTATAGACATGTACATCCCAAATGAATGCACACAGTCATGTGGAGGCTCGTTCCCCGCCACAAACTCGCCCTGGCGTGCGCCGGGTGTGGCCGAAATGAGCAAGAAAAATGCGTCGTCGGTGAAGCGGATCATGTCAGAACTCAAAGAGCTAGAAAGCAATGAGAGTTCTGAGTACCGTGCTATGCCTACTGAGGTATGTGGAAGGCGCTGATGGTAGGATAATCTGTTTGAATGGCACTTTACTCTGCGAGGGCCCAAGGACACGGTGTACGAGCAGGGCATGTACCACGGCAAGATTTTGTTGCCGACCGAGTACCCTTTTCGTCCGCCTGATGTCCTCTTTCTCACGCCCAACGGACGCTACGAAGTGGATACCAAGGTACGTGGATTATCTTATCCAGATCTGTCTCACCTTTACCGGATTTCACGAGGAGTCGTGGCAGCCAGCATGGGGCATCCGCACGGCACTGCTAGGCGTTCAGGCTCTCATGACATCCAAGGCGGATGAGTCGGGCACCGGTGCAGTTGTCATGCCCGGCGAAGACCGCAAGAAGCTCGCTGCACAGTACGTCATGATCCTGACCCAGATCCAAAGCATGGACCTGCCCACTGTGCAAATGCACCAATGGAGAGTTCCTTCCTTGCGAACGATCAGAGATGCCAGAGACGTCCCAAACGACAGATGAGCCGAAAGAAGACAAGGCGATCGAGGCTTCTCCAGCGCCCGTGCCCCAGTTTAATGCAGAGCCCTCGGCCAAGGAAAAGGAGCCTGCAAAAGATGCTGAATCACAAGAGAATACAGCTCATGCAGAAAAGGCCGAGGAGGCGTCTACCGCGCCGCTGCAGACCACGGAACCCGGCACGGTCACGGCGACGTCCGTCACAACTCAAGTCACGGCCGTACCGGCAGAGACTCTTGATACCAATGCTCCCCCAATTTCGGGTGCTACCGCTCCTCCCTCTGTGCCGTCTGGCGGTCTCAGCATGGCATCGGCCTGCCGCGCCAAGATCCAGACCTACGACCGGATCCTGACGGTGCTGGATGCGCTGCTGGGCGTCGTATGTGCGATGCTGGTGCTGTGGGTTTTGAAAAACCTATAGATGCTTTATAGACACTCCTACTTCTTTCCGCGCTTGCCCCGGCTCGGCGTCTGCTTCTTGGACGAGCCCGCAGGGAGCCATTCGTTCTCTGGCTTGGTAGGCTCCGGCATTCCTGCTGCGACGCGCTCCTGTGCGGCGGTAATCTCTTCTGCGCTCACTTCCTCACCTGCGCGTATGCGTGCGACAAGGTCGGCAGGAAGTGCGACACGGCGCACGTTGGTCTCTGTCGGTCAGTCGTGCGACGTACGGAATCCGGGTGCGCCGCGTCCCAAGCCTGTTGCGGGGTCGTACGCCCCCGTATGCGGCCTGGGCTTCGCACTGCCCGTAAAAAATGTGAAAGCAAACCACGCGCCTGCCGCGACCACGAGCGTGCAAGCCACCGCCGTGACAGAGCTACATCAGTCCACCGCACCTACACCAGCGACTCGGATTCCATCGTAGCTATGTGGAGGCCCGTGGCTTAATTCGCCCCGCAGTGTGGCGCAACCGTGCTTTTATGGCCGCCTTGTTTGCCGCACGCCGCCTCCTTCCGCAAATTTCTCTACCCGCTTTCCGAACGATGAGCACTGCTTCTGCGAACAAAGAGGTTGCGACCTTTGCAAATGGATGCTTCTGGGGCACAGAGCACATTTTTAAGAAGCACTTCGCCGACAAAGGCTTGCTCAGTGCCGAAGTCGGCTACATTGGTGGCGATAAAAAGTTCACCAATCCCACCTACGAAGAGGTGTGCACCGGAAAGACGGGTCATGCTGAAGCTGCGCAGCTCGTATTTGATCCTGTACGTGCCCCAACTAACCCAGGCGCAAGTGCAGTACGCGGATCTCGTCGAGTTCTTCTACCGTTCCCACGACCCTACGGAGGAGAACGCCCAGGGGCCGGACCGTGGTACCCAGTACCGCAGTGCAATCTTTGCGCACACGCCCGAGCAGGAGCGTATCGCGCAAAAGGTCACGCAAGTAGTGCAGTCCATGCACTTCGACAAGCAGGCCAAGCGCATTGTGACACAGATCCAGCTGGTGCCCGAGAGCGATTTGTACGTTGCATGACTCACACAGCCACCGCGCCGAGTCCTACCACCAAGAGTACCTCTTCAATAACCCCAGTGGCTACCACTGCCCCACCCACCGCCTCTGGTGGTAGGCGCCGTCCATAGCCCCGCACGGCCCTGCGTGCACGTGATAGGTAAGCCATTGGTCTGCCCGCGCCTTGGTGGAGGGTGAGCGATGTCGACGATGACGACCCGGCCGGTGGTCGGCACATTCCAAGGTAGGCGCGGACGCAGGAGCTTACATAGCATCGTGCTGCACTGTCGTTTCGATCGCGGGCGTGATCATCCTGACGACGTTCGGATATGGCTTCTCTCACAACTGGCCGGCATTTATGGGCTCCACGTCCGACCCTGAGAACGGCGCGGCGGTCGGCACGACGCTCTACCTGGCCGCCTTTGTCTATCTCCTATTCACTGTATTCTGTATGTGCCAGCTGGGTGTGAACCAGCGCTACCAGCGCATTCAAATCTAAATACCTGCAATGCAAATTACACAAGGGATTCGGCGGCAGCAGGCGACGCCAGGTTGCTGCTGCGCGAGCTAAACGTCGCGGGGGGTAACAGGGACCGGAGCAGTGTGGGCGACAGGAAGGAATCGGATTCTGCGCCCGAGGAAAAGGCCGGAGAGTAGGTCAGCGATTTGCGCAGCTTCTCTGTACGCTGTTGAGCCACGTCGTCAGTGTGTAGGCTTGTAAGCATACCCATGAGTTGAATTAGGTAGGGGCGCAACTGCTTCGATATGTTGCCTGCCGTGCGTGTGCGCGGGAAAAAGGGGCTGGGGTCCGCATCCATCGACTCCAGCGCCGAAAGGAGCCACTCGCCAATGGGCAACACCACGCGATCACGGAAGGCGACGAGCAGGATCCGGCGCAGTTGGACGCCCTTGCTAGGCGCGACAGGGTCGTTTGTGTCAGCGGGAGTGCCCCGTCGCGATTGCTGGGCAATGCGGTCGAGGTACGCCAAGTGTGCCGCGCTGCTTTCGAGGGGAAAGAGGCACGCCTGGATATAGGGAAGGACATTGGCATAGTAGGACTGCCACGCCTTGACAAGGCCCTGCAGCAGGAACATGCCCTCTAGGCCTTGCAGCTTGTTGGTCACGCTCAGCAGGCCAGTATTTGCCAGCCTCCGCACATTGTCCTCGAGCGTCGGCAGCGCCTGGGCCGGGTCCCGCTCAAAGAGGAGGTGCACAAACGTATCGGCAGAGTCGCTCATCGTCTCGATCGGCGTGTGGAGCGCCTCGCCGTTGAACAAAGGGAGTAGGCGGACACAGAGACCCTGCCAGATCGTCATGGCATCGCTGCCGCCCGTTCCGCTCGGACCGCTGGACGGATGATGGCCAAACAGGCTCTGTGCAAACGCGCTGACGTTGCTCAGCGTCGGTGTCCCGCTCGACGCCTGCGTATGGACCCCCAGCGTGGTGCTCGATGGGGGTCCAGGTAGACTTGCGCGGTAGTTCTGCGTCGGTGAGCCGAGGCTTGTCGTGCTGTACGAGTCGCTCGAGCGCAGATTGCCGAGGCCTAGCATGGCCCCGCCAGGAAACGTGCTGTTGGGGCGCACAATGCTCCCAGAATCTAGCGCGCGCGTCGTGGTCAATGGCGAGTGTATCGTATCCGAGCTGTCATTCGCCGCAGGGTCACTCAGGCTGCGCACCGAGTCCCATTTGTCCATCGAGCGCACCATGGTCGACATGTCGTACAGATGGATGTTACGAGGCGCATGCGGCGTCGTCGTCGTTGTGCGCGTGCCCAACGGCAGGGAAATGAGGCTGCCGCCGGCCCGTCCGCGACTGGGGCTCGGCGAGGAGCTGGTATACGTGGGATACATTTGTGGCCGTGCCCCTGCGTCCGGACGCGGGGTGTCGGAGCTGCGCAAAGGCGACGAGACCGTCGAGCGTGACAAGGAGCTCAGCGTGACCGGCGGTAAAGCGACGGCCGGCGAGCTAGGCTCGGACGAGCTAGGCGACAGGACAGATCCAGTGCCTGATATTGGCGACAGGGGCAGTGGCGCGGGCCATGCCTGCGATAGGTGCCCCGTCTCATTCAGGGTAATGACACGCACGTCGCACGGCGACTCGGCACCGCCTTGTGACCCAATCAAGAGCTGGTGGTACGAGCCCGGCACCAGACGAGCGGTGTGCACGGCAAGTGTGCGCATGCCTGGATCCTGCAGGCTTGAAAGCGTCTTTCCATGCAGCGCCATGAGCGTCTGCAGAATGCGATGCAGCACGCGCTCGCTGGCGATCATGACGACGTGCGCAGTGCCCGGCGTGTCGAGCCATGGGAGCAGATAGGTCTCAATCGCCGCCGACGCACGGATGTCCAAGTCGTCCAAGTCGCGCATCCCTGTTTGGTGCGAGCCTTGGAGAAGCGATGCCCATTCTGCGTGAGAAGAAGCACGTACCATGTAAGGCCTCGTGCGCCAATGCGCCTCCATCACGGAGTATTTCTGTATTCGTAATGCCAGTCGTTGTACTCCGGTTCATCTCGGCAAGGATCTCTGCCATTTGGCCGCACTCTGGTTCGGGCGAGGTGTACACCGCGGCCAAGGGCGACGTTTCCAAAGCGCGACCCACGGCTTGTGCCACCGGCAGTGCTGCAGGCAGTGCCGCATCTTGAATATCTGTAGGTGAGCTTGGATCTACATTAGGATCACGACCTACCGCTCAGCGAGGGCGACGCATGCCGCACCAGCGTCACCGACACGCCGCTCATCCCCACGGTCCTGCGTCGAATGCACGTGCCACGTCGTTGATGGCGGAGTAGATTATGTAAGCAACTTTCGACCTGCGTCGGCGTGCTCGAGGCTTTGTGGCGCATTCCGTGGCGACCTGCCGTTGACCAACGCGCGTCAACGATGCTTGGGCGTGCGCTCAGTCTGCGCGCAAATGATCGTCGCTCTAATATACAGGATGACAGTTCGATGACGTCCCTGCGGCAGGCCCAGCGGACAGTCCCCGCCCAAGAGAACTATACTGTGCATGCGCCCAGCTGGGCTATCGCCGATGACTGGCGCTCCGGTGCTGCCGAAAGCGTTGCGCATAATGTTTTGCAGCCTAGTATCTCCTCTAATATTGCGCCAGCGCACCAGGAAGGCATTCATCGTGTGCATGATAAGGCGCCTTTGTCGTCCGCTCCGCTGCAGCGTTCGGCAACGTCGGTGCACAGGCGCAAGTCCTCGCTTCGCAAGGGACCTGCGACACCTTCGCGCCGCTCGGCCGTGTTCTCATCGGCAGACGAGGGAAGCGCAAAAGTTTTGCCACAGAGCGGCGCGCAGGTCGCAGCGACCCGGACGCCGCCACGTACAGCACCGATCGCCGAAGCAAGTACGACGCCAGGTTCCCTGACGGGATCACCGGTATCCGTGTCGCGGAGCCGCAGTTTCAAATCGTACTTCCATCGAATGGGGCTGCGCAAGCCCGCTGATTCGCCTCTCACAGAGGCCGCCCCAATTGATCCTCCCAAGCCTCGGGAAGAGCGCCGTCCCCCTCCTCCGGTGGCGCAAGCACCTGCCGAGCCCGTGCCTGTAGGGCTGGCCTCGCGCGAGCCGAACTCGTCGACCGCGTATCATGTTCCCGCCGAGGAGCTCACAGCAGTCCTGATGCAGGGTTCACGCGCAGTGCAGCGCCGCCAGCATGCTGGTACACGATCCTTTTCCTCGCCTACGCGTACGGTTACTCGCCACAAGTATAGTCAGAGTGTGGCAGGCGTTGGCTATATGCCCGACACACTCCCCTCATCCTCGCCGCCTCGCCGCCAGCACCGCGAGGAGGAGCGGACAAAGCTCCCTCCTTTTACGTTTCCTCTGCAACAAACGCCCTTCCCCGGTGCGGACCCGTGTTCGACGCCACCCTCGCTTGCATCCAGCTCAAGCACCATTGGCTCTGATACCCGATTGACGCCAAAGCAAACCGCTGCCCCCAACACGACGACCACGTCCGACGCGCAACTTGGACAGCTGAAGCGTGCGCTTGAGCTAGAGTTGCAGCCTCCCGCGCAAGCTGCCGAACCCTGGCAGCGCGATGAGATGCGTCCTGCACCGCGCATCGTCGCGCCCGACCTTCACGCCCCCCCCAAACCCACTCCCAAGCGAGACCTTACTCCTTCACCGACCCCGCAGTCCGTGCGCGAATCCATTCCTCTCTTTCACAATGTGGGTGCCGAGCGGGGCTTGGTCTATGAACACCCTAATTCCCTCTATGCACCCGAAGCTTTGCGCAGCCAGCGTGCGAGCATTGAGACGATCCTCCCTTCCGATCTGCAACAGCTGGCGCTCCACGACTCATAGTTTTGTAACGCATGCGTGTTTCCGTCCCCACATGCACGGCGCAACGGGTGCATTTTGATCGGGGACTGTCGAATTATCTCGTCGTTTTCTTGCGCCGCCATTCCGCAGCGCCCAACTCGGCCACTCATGCATTCTGCACGAATCAGTAGACGGGAAAATTTTCTCTGGATTCTTGATTAATTAACCGGTTTGATTGGTATCATTACGCCCGATCTGTAGAGCCCTGGGGTCTTTGCATATATCGGGTTTCGAGGGCGTGACAACCAACCAGTGGGCGGGCGGAACATATTTACCACGTGCTGCCAGCGATTTGCGACCAAACAATCCCAGTTGCGCCAACGCCGCCGGGTGGTCTCCAGCGTCCGTTGTCCGGCAAAGCAACGTCGGTGGCGTTTACTGGAGAGTGTCTCCTATAACGGACCGGTGGTCTAATCTCTCTCCTATCCACCAGACTGTGCTTGGATGGAACATCAGCACGTCAATGGCAATGTAGCGGCGCTTTTTCCTGAGTTTCCTGAGCTGATATGCTCACAGAACTTGGGAATAGCGCTGCATGTGTCGATTAAGTATTTGCCTGAAAACCTGCTTTATCCAATCCAGGAGTTCTCAAAACACTTTCCCCGAAAGGGTGCCTTTGTGGTTTCTGACCAGAACAGCTTGCAGCAAGTGACCATTGACGGTCACGCTCGCTATGTGTGGAATGTCCAGTTTGTCCCAGAACCGACCATTGCAGTCGATACTTTCTGCACCGTGACAAACAAGGCATCGTTTGCATCGCCGTCTGAATTCGGCGCTCAGTCACGGCAGTCTACCGTGCCTTACACGATTTCCATTCACTACCACCCTGATCGCATTACGAGTGCCTTTCGTGCTCTGGGTTATATCCTCGGTGTCACACGAGCTATCCATCGCATTGTGACTCCAGAATCTTGCTCCAGCGAGGCTGTCGAACTGATGCAGGATCCGCTCCTATACGACGCAGCTGATAATGTGCTGCTGGTACCGGCTTTGGCGCACCAACTCCTCTTTAACCACTCGGAGAAGTGCCACTTTGAGACAGTTGGTACCATGATCGATTGTTCTAGGAACGGTGTGCTGAACTTAAACATCATCAAGTACTTTTGCAGGACACTGGCATTGATGGGGTTCAATATGCTCCAGCTGTACACGGAAGACTCGTACGAGATACAGAACGAGCCTTTCTTCGGATACTTGCGCGGAAAGTACTCGCAGTCCGAACTTCAGCAGATTGATGACTATGCTTACCGGTTCGGCATCGAAGTGATCCCATGTATCCAGACATTGGGGCACCTGGGCCAGGTCCTCCAATGGCCCCGGTTTCTTCCCATGAGAGACACCTCCGAGGTGCTTTTGGCTGAGTCGAGCAGCACGTATGAAATGCTCGACAAGATGATTACCCATATTACGTCCCCGTTCAGGTCCAAGCGGATTCACTTGGGCATGGACGAAGCGCATGG
The DNA here is from genome assembly GCF_029542785.1 of Malassezia japonica. Taxonomy (NCBI): domain Eukaryota; kingdom Fungi; phylum Basidiomycota; class Malasseziomycetes; order Malasseziales; family Malasseziaceae; genus Malassezia; species Malassezia japonica. The sequence goes on along the minus strand of NC_083374.1, from coordinate 607,140 downwards.
CGTTGGGTATGGACGGTATTATATGCTCTATGGACAACAGAACGGAAAAGATCCGAACCAAATCTTTATCGAGCACCTGCAAAAACTGAACAAGATCTGTCTTGACAAAGGACTGCAGCCGATGATCTGGAGCGATATGCTTTTCAATCTCTCTCGAGCCACCTTGGGCGAGAACAACGAGCACGCAGAGTCTTCGCACGCCTCGGTAAAGGGAATTCCGCCGAATGTGGATCTTGTATACTGGGACTACTACCACGTCTCCGAGTCTTCGTATACGAGCAGGATCGCCATCCATTCCAAGTTCCGCGATCGGTCCCCTTGGGTCGCCGCAGGAAGCTGGACCTGGAGTCGGTTCTGGACTGCATTGCCGTTCACCTTTTTGACCTGCCGCGCGAATATCGACGCATGCAAGTCGCACAAGGGCAACGTGAAACACGTCTTCATCACCGTGTGGGGTGATGAGGGAAACGAAATGGACATCTTCTCCACGCTTCCCGCATGGCAGTATTATGCCGACCTTGCTTATACCCCGAACAAGGACGTTGACCCGATCCTGCTCAAAGCCAAATTTAGCGGAATTACCGGGGCATCGTTCGACGACTATGTCACCGCGTCCAAATTGGACGACCTTTTCTCCACGCTGCCCGAGTTAGATGACCGGATTCACTTTGCACCTAATACGTCGAAGTGGCTTTTGTGGGAGGAACCGATGCTTGGATTTGTCAACCCGACTATTCTATCCATGGGAATTGATGTGGAAGCGCATTACACCAACCTTTCAAACCAGTTACGAACATTGGTAAACAAGTCACAAACACATAAACTTCCTGGCGCACGGCACGGCCAATCGGATTACCCCTTGAACTCACGCCTAGTCTTTCCTTATTTGATCGCCAAGGCTCTTTCTATCAAACCCACCCTGCGACACAAGTTCCATTTGGCCTACACGCAGTATGATTGGAAGACATTCCGGGGCCTTGCTGATGAACTGGACGAGTTACGTGAGACGTGTACTTTGCTTTGGAGCTACCACCGCAAGATGTGGATGGAGACCTACAAACCCTTTGGTTGGGAAACGCTTGAACTTAGGTATGGTGGCCTCTTGGCACGTCTCGCTACCATGTCCTACCGCGTACGTCGGTTTATGGAGCATTTGGATGCTGGTGGACAAGTGGGTGTGCCCTTGAACTCCGATGTGGGCCAAATGGACATCCAAGATATTCTGTCGCATTCCAAAACGCCCGAGATTTCGACCAAGAACGGCACTTCTGCAGATGCGCTCAACCCTGGTCGATTCTCGGCGGACGATGAGCCGAGCACCTATTCATCTGTCACTGAGCTCCCGGAACTGGCTGTTCCGCTGGAGACTGTGTTCAACAGCCCTAACCAAATCCTGGACTATCACCGAGTGAGCCGACCAACGTATTGCTGAGAGCAACGGAGGAACGACACGGTGAATAGTTTTGTAGGTGTTCGGACAAGAGTGTATGACATGTAGAACGGTGCTTGAACGTTCATGTAATAAATTCATGCAAAACGCTTTCAGCTACATGACTTGTGTATAGCCTCGCAGAAACGTGGCCACTACACCTTCTTCGTCGGGTCCGACTCGGTGGTCTCCACCTTGCCTTCCTCGCCCTTGATCAAGAGACGCCGCGCCTATTGATTAGCTGCACAATCCATCGCACATACCACATCCGTAAGAGTCTCACGTTCGCCGTTCTGCGTGCCAATAGGGAACTGGAGTTAGCCGCCACAAAGCCAACCTACACGTTCGGTATGTCCAAGACGGCTGACGTAGACAGCACCCGTAAGCCAAATGCCCCAAGCCTAAACAGTTAGTACTCTCTTGAGCTCAAACATACAGCAACGCCGACAAGGCCAAGCACAGTGGCGCGGTGCAAATAGTCCACAAACGTCGGACGCGGGGCCATGGCGTGGATGGGAGGCAAAAGCGGAAGCGACGCACTGGACCTCCACATTCACATGGCGGATTGGGTGCTACGAAGTTACTGCGAGAGAACCGGCGCGCCGCCCGTCTTGTTCAGGCTGGGGTTGGCGTCATAGACATTGTAGTCCGGAGCCGACGTGTTCGGCTCCGGATTGCCCTTGGAGGCGCGCACAAACTCGAGTTGCGAGGGCTTCAAGGCGGTGACAATCAAGTCTAGGCGCGGCGTATCGACATTCTTCTTGCGCGCGATGCTGATCAGGTTGCCAAAGATCGAGTCCAGCTCCATAGGACGCTGGCGCTCCAGGTCGACAAGGATGCTGGGCTTGAAGTCGTCGGGAAGGTAGGTCGCCTGACCCGTCTCGTAGAACTCATCGGGATTCTTGCTTAAGCGGATCTTGGCACGGGAGCTCTTAAACGTCAGTTCGTAGACGTAGTCGACCGTTCCAGCGGGCAAGCGTTTCTCTTCGATACCGTCCGCACGGGCGATTGCCAGGAGCTCGAGCATAATGCCACGCACCACACCACACGTGTAGGGCAGCATCTCTGCTTGCAGCATGATTGACACCGGCTGGCGCGCGAGGGTAGAAACACCACCCCAGCTGATATTCCACAGCACCTTGCTCCAGCGCACGCTGACAATGTCGTTGGACGCCTCGACTTCCGAGTCGCCCTTGGCAAACAGCTGAACGAGCCTGTCAAAGTCCTCGCCGAGCTCCTTGGGCGGGGCTTCGTCGAGCGGCGGAGGGTAGAGACCGATCTTTAGGCGTTCCATCAGGCCGTGCTCGATGCGCGTACCCTCGCCAAGAAGCGTGACTCCGACCCACGTCAGGCCACTCACCACACCGCTCGCCAGGGGAGTTTTCGAGGTCACGAGCGAGTCATAGACCTCCTGTTCAATACCCACACCGTTCTGGATCAGGACAACAAGCGGCAGCTTCTTGGGCGAAAAGGACAGGTTCTTCTCCAAGAACGGGCGGATCGTAGCACTGCTCGGGCGCACTTCCGGAACACATTTGAAGGTGCACACAACGTCTGAGTCAGGGGCAGGCACATACAATCAAAGGGCACATCGTTCACCTCCTCCGGTGACCGCACGACATGGTCTGGGCGCCACTGGCGATGGGTACCGTACTTCTCGGACACGACATCGATGCCTTTCTCCTTCACCGTCTCATAGTTCGAGCGGCAGACCGCCGTGATACTCGCTCCTCCTTTCTGGAGCACATACGCATAGAGCGCGCCGACGCCGCCAAAGCCGAGCACAAGTACGTGGGGTCCTTGAGTCGCCATGGCCCAAGTTCGATGGATAGATTCGAATGACGTTACGCTGCATCCCTTAAGCCTGATTCACGTGTCCAACATTTCTCCACACCCCAGCATGGACGCGCCGTGCTTCCTTGCGGTGGACGGCGGGGGAACCAAGACCGAGGCGGTGCTGGTGGACGAGCAAAGGCGCGTCGTAGGAAGAGGATACGCAGGTCCCAGCAACTATACCCGAAAATCGCCCGAGGAGTGGGCACAAGTGATCTGCGAGGCCGTTCAACACGCAGCCGCCTCGGCGCCTCGGCCAATCCTGCGCGCCTGGATCGGATCGGCGGGGATCGAGAGTGCGCAAGCAGTAGAGGAGGCACAGAAGCATGCATCACGCGTGTTGGGCCTGGCCTACGAACATGTACGTGTGACGAACGACGTGACACTGCTCTGTGCGAACCTCGAGCGGAGTGGCCTCGCAGTCATTGCAGGTACCGGGAGTGCCGTGCACGTCTTTGGTCATACGTCTGATGGGCTGCAACATGTCACACAAATTGGCGGATTGGGCTGGATTTTAGGTGACGAGGGGAGTGCGTATGGCATTGGCCGCGCCGCACTTCGCGCCGTGCTGCACCGCGATTCGGACGTGGAGAACCTCTTGGCGGCGATCCTGGCGCACTGGAACGTGCGCAGCCCTGATGAGTTAATCAGTGTCGTGTACGCTGAGCAGGCGCCGGATCCGATTGCCTCGCTTGCTCCCCTCGTATGCAAACTCGCCTTTGAAAAGCAAGATACCGGCGCGCTGCGCGTGGTTACGGCACAGGCGCAGCTCCTTGCTGCGCAGATTGCGCGTGGGGCGACGCACTGCTCTGCGCCCTATGATCTGTGCCTCGGAGGAAAAGTGCTGATGCAAGCGGCATATCGCAGGCTGGTCCTGGCTGCGCTCGCCTCGCAAAAAATAGACTTTGCGCATGTGCACATCATGGCGGACGTCACCGCTGACGCGGCCCGCTCCATTCGTGTTCATGCTTGAATGTCTTTACTTCATCAGCTCAGAGCGAGTCTATGACATAATCTATTCATACAAGTCTAGAAACGTGTATAATACGTTAGTGTTGGTCGCATGTTGCGGATGATTGCGGGTCAATAGGGGCCATAGGTGAGATACGGTTGCGCTGCAAGAAACGCATTGCAAACTTGCGCTTCGGACTCGGCGCACGCGACGCCGGGGCAGACACTGCCTCCGAGGAGGCATGCGTCGACAGCGACGGAGTAGGACACGACGTGTCCGCAAGAGAGGCACGCGACGAGCACCGCGGCGGCTCGGGCATGCCCAGGTCCTGGTCCAGATCCATCGAGCCACGGCGCGGGGCAAGGCCTTTGAGGGATGCGGTAGACCAGTTGCGAGCACGCAGTGCACTCCAGTTCAGCGAAGAGCTGCGCTTGAGCGTACCTGCGGGCGATGCCGAGTCTTCTTCCGGAGACGTCGGAAAGCGCTGCGTCGTCGGCGAGAAGAACGCCTTGGCATTCTCGCGCATCGAGCGTGTCGAGCTCAGCGAAGCACGCAGCGAAGCAGCGCCCGTCGTAGGCGTCGGTGTCTTGATCGCATCCGAAGTATCGATGGTGAGGGGAGGGGCTTGCACCTTGGACATCTGGCCCACTTCATTCACGTGAAGCTGGCTGGCGCTAGGTGAAACGATGGCCGATGAACGTCCGCTGAGCCCCGTCAACGAGCTGCGCCGGCTCAGGGCATGCGCCTGCTGCGCTTGCTCTTGTGCTGCAACAAGTTCGGCAAAGTCCAGCTGCACGCTGCTCCGGCGCGAAAAGCTATCGCGCATGCGGCGCCGGAAACCACGGCTGGCGCCTTCGCCCAGCTCGCCATTCTCCGAGGGGAAGGCAAACGAAGACACCGAGCGCAGCGTAGGCGATGATGGAGCCGTGGCCATGGGCGATTCCAGAGGACTGGCATCTTCACTCTGCATCGAGGGGGGGGCATTCACCGTTGGTTCCTCCGAGATCGCACGCGAGGGAAGTTTGAGCGAGAGCGTCTCGCTGCCGGAAAGGCGGCTAAGGTTGAATTTGGAGCCAACCGTGGAACCCAGGGTAGAAGGGGAGACGAGTGTCGTATGCGAGAGCATGCCATCTTGGTCGACTGAGGTGCGGGCCGAGATGCAAGCGTCCGAAAACAGCATGCCACGGTCGATCGCCGCACGGCGGGGCGGCGACTTGTGGCGGAGCAGGATCTCGGCATGAGGAGTGGCAGGGGTCGCGCGACCACGACCGGCGGCCTGCGAATCCGGGCTGAGGGTGCGGTGCGCGAAAAAGGCACGTAGGGGGTCTTCCGTGGCCTCGGGTGCAGCCCCGTCGCTGATTAGATTGCAAGGGAAAGGTACATCGGCTCCGTTTAGGCGACGCATCTTGGCTGGGCCACGTTCAAGGAGCTCCTCCAGTGCACTGAGCCACAGGTGACATTCCTTCGCGGTCGACGCAATCATCTCAAAGTGATGACCACGGACCGTGAGTCGGAAGGCATGGCGAAGGTAGCTCTCGTGTGGCTCCGTACGCTCTAGACGTGCGTCTGCCAGAGGGAACCAGTACCGTGCCGTGTAGGAGTGGTTGCGGCGTACCTTGACCATTAGCAAGAAATCGGCAAACAAAAAGCAACCATAGTACTTGATCGGAAGAGGATTTGCCAGGGGTGCAAGCCGGCTGTGGTGGTGCAAAACGTCGAGATTGCCCGACATCTTACATTCACCAAGAGACGTCAGGAGAGAAGGCGAGAAGGCTGTCGTATACTCAAGACGCGCACCGATCATCTCGGTCAGTAGCGCCGACTCGCGCCGCTTGCTCGCCCGGTCCACATCAAGACCGACGTTCCGCATGAGCTCAATAGCCTGTGCCAGTTCCTCTTGACCGACGCCTGGTGAGTTTTTCTGGACGGTCTGCAAAATAATGGGGTACAAGCACACACGTTGGATCGGCTTGATGAAAAAGTCCCGGAAGAGCAAGCGCCGTTGGGTCGCAGCACGGGGAGAGGGCGAAGTACTGCTCGCTGGGCTCGCATCCTCGGAGGAAGACTCCATGAAACGCTGCGCAGCCTCGTTGGTACGCTGCTTAAACAGCTCCCACTCACCCGCGCGGTGTTCTACCGCGTCAATATGCGCGAGAGATTCTTTTTGACGAGCACAAAACTCGTTGTATACCACGAAGCGTGGCGCAAGTGCCGTAATGGTGTTGGCACACTCGACCACTGCACGGTCCGCGGCATCGCTCGGGGCATCCGCCTTCATAGCACGCTCGACAATATCAGTGAGACGCGTCGTCAGATCGCGGTGAAGAGCCATTAGCTCGTCTGCATTGCGCACGACCGTGCGAAGACGCTGGCCATTTTCCATGAAGTAGGGAAGGGTACGCAACTGCGCAAAGAATACGTTGACCAGCATGTCAAGGTCCTCCGTATAGTTACGCTCCGTGTCGAGTAGCTCGAGGATCGAATGCAGCCGCTTGACTTGCAAGCGCGACGCCTTGTCCTCATCCTCCGATTTCGCCTCCTCAGCACTGGCCGCGTGGCTGTGCTCCTTGGCACTCGTCGCGATTTCAGCGCTAGGCGCAAGACCGGGTTCGTTCGCTGCCGGCTCGGCAGGTGCCTCGCTATATTGCGAGCTCGACTTGGAGCTCCAAACAGGAGCCGACTCAGTGCTTGAGCCCTTCGTCGAAGTGGACGACGTACGGCTGATGTCAGTGTCGATCTCAGGAGATGACGCATCGCGAAGCGTCGATATAAGAGTCGCCTCGAGCTGTGGCTCACTGTTTGGCCCCGCATTATCCATGGTCAGATCGCCATAGATGTCCATCGGCCGCACACCGCGTGGCGCAGCCAGATTGCCATCCATGGTCCACGAATCGTTGACCGTGGCGGTAGACTGCAGGGAGAATGGCTTCTCGGTCAAGCGTTCCTGCAGGAACGAAAGAGATTCAGGCGTCTGCGCCGACTGAGCCATGTGCTCCGTCGGAACAGGCGGAGCGGCGGTAGAAACGGCAGCGGAAGCACCAAGCTGCATTTTACTCAGTGCATCTGTAGTAGGGGAAGCATCGCTCTCCCTTTCCGGTAGCGTATCAGGAAGAAGACGGCCGATAGAGTTGTCCACAGTTGCTGTGTCAGCTGCAAACATGCTGTAGCAACTTTGTGAAAAAGACTCGGTGTATTTATGCCAAGCAACAACGAAAGGGTGCTTGGCAAGGAGGGGTTAGTTGTGTGAGATCAATAGATCTAGAGGTAGTATACGAATTCGGTGGTGGTTGTAGCGTGCTGCATTCACAGCGGCGAAAAGCAGCGAGTGAATGGCGTGCCAAGTAAAATGCTCAGCACAGCCCGGAGAGTGAATTAATTCAGTGGTGTTCAAACCAACCGAACTCACACTTCCGCTCCCACGGAAAAAAGGCAGATGGCGACACCCCCTGGAATCCGACTAGGATCTAGACAAGGATTGCTCGAGGAGAGAGTATTGACAAACTCCGCCGGCGAGCTAGTGACGAGGGCTTGCGGAATGGCTGAAGCAAGTGCGTGAACTTGTCCCTTATCCACTTTAGCGTGATGTAATTGGCCCAAACGACTTTTTCCGGCCGCCCAAACGTGTCAACGCTACGGGCATGTCGCCATATTTCCGAAAACAAACCACCTGCAGGTCCGAGGATGCGGCCAGACAGCGCGTGATTCGCCGCTTTCGATAGGGTCCAATGGTACCTAATAGACCCAAATTATTTAATCCCACAGGTCCCGATGGGCCTACGCGTGCCACGGATTGGCCCTATTGGCCCCAAGTTGGCAGTTACGCCCACAGCGCGCAGAAATCATGGGTCGATTGAATTTGCCGGCGGAAACAAGCTTGCTGTTGGCTGCCCCGCGATGCACAGTTGCATGGTCCCAAGACACCTGCAGCCGCACGGGGCAACGCCGTCCGCACTGTTGGGTGGCCGGGTCATGATCTACTGCGCCCGAGGTTGCCGGATTAGGGCGAGTGGGAGACCGCCGCTCGGGAAGACCGTGGGCGTTACGTTTATGAACGCCATTGATGATCATAAAGCTATAATTGGCAGCATACGAATGCAAATAGATCGGGGCTGTGCCGTGGCGACAAGTAAAACGCGGACGTGTTATGAGGGGAAATGGGTGCCTAAGCGCTATGGTCTACGACGCAAAGTGCGCAAGCCGAGCTTGCGACTTTTCGCTTTGTGTACGCAGGTCGTACTCGCCATTCTGTAAAGGTCAGCATTGTTCACCGGCGCACGGGAATACGTACCTGGGTAATATAACGGACCCATGCTGTACAAACACCCCTGTGTTAGTATTGGTTCAGGCTTAAATAGGAGGCACGTACGCAGCGCTTGGTAGCCAGACTTTTCCACAATCTTGAGATAGCGCACCTGGATGCCGGATACGGTGAAGTAGGGTATTTCAAACTTGACATTGATCGGGGTGCGGCGCACCAGCGACTCCTCTTATGGTAAGCTTGCGCACAGACCGTTACACATACCATTGCGTACGCTCGGCAGACCGAAATGGGCGCGCATGAGATACTCCTTACCACCGCCCAGCTGCTTAATCTTCCACACCATAGCCGAAAGCTCGGGCGCATAGGTAACGGAACCAATCGCAGCCTAGGAGTAAGCACATCTTGTCCAAAGATACGTACGCGGAACTTGGGCGAATCAGCATCATCGGGTACGGAAATGAAGATCTCGACATTGTTCGCGGTCGATCGGCGCTTGAACTGCGCCTTGACCTTGACCATGAATTCGATGCGCGAGCCTTCGTGACGCTCGACCACGGCTTCTGCCCAAATCAATGGCTTGATCTGAGTATTCAGGCGGTAGCTCATCAGCTCAAATTCACCATCCGGAGGAATGAACGAGATTGTGCGGTCGTTCTCGAAGCGAGAGAGACGCACGCACTGGTGGAACTTGACGTCTTCCATTTCGATCGCCTTTCCACGCGACGCTGCGTCAGTAGCCAGATACGTACTTCGACCCATGCTCTCAAACATCACCTTGTCATTGAGGCCCAGACGCAGCTCGGGCATGCCGGAGAGGTAGCACTTCATCTTGACAGCGCCCACAATTTCACTGCGCACGACATGGCCGTTGGCGTTGACAAGCAGGTTGACGCTTTCGACCACGTCCAAGAACACCTCGTTCTTGCGGTATCGAATACCCTCTGACCGCCAGGATACCGCGTTGGTAACAGCCATGGGCGGGCGCACCTGGAGCTCCAGCTTGTGCGATTCCTGTGTGATATACCTGGTGTCAGCACGCGGTGCAAGCAGGACCTACTCTTGCAAGATCTTGCTTTCGGTCGTCTGCGGGTATCCAAAGTCCATCATTTCATCCAGCAGCTCGTAAAGAATGACAAAGTTGTCGCGGATCGATTCTTCTTCCAGCTGCTTAAAGTACTCTTCCAGCACGGAAGCGAGCTTGTGCAGAAACAGGAGGATCTCAGCCGCGTTGGTGTTGCGCCGCGAAAGAGCAAGCACTAGTTGTCAGCAAGCCTCAGCAGTATACGTACAGTACAAGTTGTTATGGCGCACATGCATATAATTCACACCTTGCGAGCTCATGCACGGCTGAATGGCGCCTGTTCCATGCTCCTCTTCGACTTCGAGCACAAGAGGGAGGAAACGGTCCAGCGCAGAGGCATCCACGTCATCGCGATAAGACCGCTGAATCAATGGCTTGCCCTTTACGTCCAAGATCGCCACGACACTCGCCATCGTCCTAAAGCGCGGACCTCGCCAGGCCCACCGCCGGAGCGCGCGACGGGCCACGTGGGAATCACGTGGATCGCCCCGCATTGCTGTACTTCCCCCAGGCAGCCCAGGATCGCCCCCAGAAAAGATCCACAGCCTGGATCTTGTGCGATAGGGTTCTATAGAACGTATAGATAGGCTAGGTCGCTTTCATGGCTCACTTTTTCGCCGTGCTGGAAGGTCATGCACGCGATTTCGGTCAGAAGGTTGAGGATGATCTAAAGCCAATCAAAATTAATTCCTAGAAAGCACAGCTGCGAGGCGAACGCGCCGCTGGTGATGGGCGCGGGAATCCCTGTCGTCTTCCACACGCATCTGAGAGCACGCGGTTGGTGAAGCGTTGTTCTTCTCCTTCACCTCGTCAACACAACGCACGAGGCTGGGTGTCACTGATCCGTACAGATAGAATCGGAGACGTGGATGCCTTGTGTTTGCTAGGTCCTCTGCACGTTGAAAAGCACGAGCATTAGCGTTACAGCGCCTGCAGCAGTTGACCAAACTCAAACGCAAAGGTATCTTTAACGTATCCCAGGCCACTGCGGAGTCTTCCTAACCAGTGGTAGACATGACCTACGCAGACCAACAAGACCACGACGAAGGCGTGACGCAGCCAACGCGCATGTCTCCCTCTGGTAAGGACAAGGGCGGTGGGGAAGCTGTGGACAAGGCGTTGCAGGATGTCCCCAAGTCCAATGACACCAAAGCTACAGACGAAACCCCAGACGATCCAGCGACCGGCCCCTCGGGCGACACCGGAGGCGACGACGACGCGGCAGAAGACACGTCGGTCGTGGCGATCTCCGTGGATGAAGAGGCACAAAAGCCCAAGGATACCTCTGATGCAGCTGAAACCTCGGTCGACAGCGCGTCGGATTCGCGCAAGCGGCCGGGGTCCCCCAACTCGGACTCGGCGCAGCGCGACAAACGCGCTCGTGCTGAAGAGGGGAGGACGTTGGAACAGGGTGCGGAGCACGAAAAGAGCGCATCCGAGCCCCCTGCACTGCAGCCTCCTGTGACATCGACGTCCAAGGCGCCGTCGGCGAGCCCAGCCCCGCGTGGGGAGCGCCATGGTTCTGCTCTGCTACAGGAACAGACGCTGTGGGGGGAAGACACAGGGACCTTGAATGTATATGTCTGGGATTATCTGCGGCGGCGCAACTTCTCACGGACGGCGCAGGCCTTCCGGGAGGAATGCGATCTGCCAGAAGAGCCCGAGGTGCCTCTACAGACCCCCAAGGGGCTCTTGTTTGAGTACTGGAGCGTTTTCTGGGACGTGTTCACCGCGCGGGCCGGACGAGCGAGCAAGGAGGCGAACGAGTACAACGACTTCTTGGAGTACCGCCGTTCGCAGCGGATCAACAAGGCGAAGAGCAAGAGCAGTTTACTCGGACCGAGCCTCTTTCCTGACGCCACGGCGTCAGCGGTGGCGGGGTCGTCCCAGCAGGATCTGGCGCTGAACCTAGCACCGGGCAACCCGCTGCAATCGGCGAATGCAGCGCAACGCCTGATGATGGGTGACCAAGACGCGGCAGCGGCAGCCACGCTGATCCCGCCTGCGACGTTGCCCTCTGCGACGCCTGCACCTCAGCCGCTCGCGGCGAATCAGCAGGCGCATGCCCAGCAGCAGCATGCCCAGCAGGCACCAGCGCGGCAGGCCGAGCAGCAGGCCGGCCAGCAGACGCCGACGAAACCACCTCAACCTCCGCTCACCCAGCCTGCGCAGCAGCCCCAGGGCCAGGGCGCGTTGCCGCAACGTGCCCCTGGATCACAGCAGCAGACGCCTGCGCCCCAGATGCCGGTGCAGATGGATCAGACACAGGTGCAGCAGCAGCAGCAGCAGGCCGTGCCGCAGCATGCGCAAGGGGGTCAGATGCCGATGACGAATGCGCACGCGACACAACAGCAGCAGCTTCAAATGCAGCAGGCACTCGCGCGTGCGCAACTTGGCCAAGGCTGGAATCCGGGTGCGCTGACGCCACAGCAGCAGCAAAACCTACTGATTACGGCGGCGTTGCGTCAGGGTATTCCGCTGGAAGAGCTCAAGAACATGGCTCCTGCGGCGCGTCTTTCATTGTTTGGCAGCCTCATTCCCAATGCTGCTGCACTGCAGGCGCAGCAGGCGCAGCAGGCGAACCGACCTGATGCACAGATGCAGGCGCGGCTCTTGCTGCAGCAGCAGCAGATGCAGAATCAGGCTGCGCAAGCGAACAAGACGCAACCCTCATCGCCCGCTGCGATACAGGCCCTGTTTAACCGGCAGCCGCAGCGCATGACACCTTCAATGCAGCTGGGTCCGAACAACAAGGCGCCTGGCTCTGGTATGCACGATGAGTCGCAGCATGCCAATGCCAACTCCATGAATGCTCCGGGACAGGATACCCCGAGCATGCAGGGCGCTGCAGGCCAGCATGATATGGCCGGACGGCCCATGACACCTTTTAACCGCGACCCTTCTCAGAACGGCGCCCAAGGACACCTTCCGGGTGCGGCGCAGCAGACTGCTGCTCAACTCAACCCTCAGCAGCGCCAGATGCTTGTGATGCAATACCAGGCGTTGCAAACGGCTGTTAAAAACGAGTGGATGAAGGCGCAGAGTGCCCCGTCGCCGGCGATCGCGCAGCAGTTCTTGGTCAATGCTCAGCAGCTTCAAAGCAAGGCGCAGTCAATCGTGACCTTGTTGCAGAATGACCCTGCGCAGCAGCAGACCCAGGCGGGTTTCTCGGGCGGGGGCCAAAACCAAGGCATGAACCCAATGTTCCAGCTCCAGCTCCAGCTCCAGCAGCAGCAGGCTCAGCAGCAGGCTCAGCAGCAGGCTCAGCAACAGGGACAGCATACACAGGGCATGCAAGGGCAGCAGGTTGGTGCGCAGCCTGGGCAGGGCCAGCAGCAACAGCAGCAGCAGCAGCAGGTGCAGGGCCCTAATGCCATGGCTGCGTTGATGAACCACCAGGTGATGCTGCAGCAACAGCAACAGCAGCAGCAGCAGCAGCAGCAGCAGCAGCAGCAGCAAAAACCGGGGTTCATGGCAAATACGCCCGGTGGATCCCATGTGGCTACTAACTTGCGCTCCGGTGCTACGTTCAACGAGTTGGATTTTTCCGGAAACAATGTGAACGCCTCTGCGGCGAACCCCTACTTCCAGCAGCAAATGGCGCTGAACAACCCTAATGCTGCAATGGCTTTTCAGCAGCAGCAGCAGCAGCAGCAGCAGCAGCAGCGCCGGCCTGGAATGCCGCAAAACCAGGCGCATATGCAGGGCATGGGCAACCGCGCGCACTCGATGATGGGAGTGCCTGACTCGGCGAAGCAAGGCGCGAGTGAGAACGGTGCTCCCCCCTCCGCTGCAGCAGTGCGCGGTAGTGCAACTGCGCCCTCGACACCTGTCACAATGCATGCCAACGTTGCGAACAAGCAGCGTGCGCCCTCAGCTCAACGTGCGCCCTCGCAAGCCCCTAATGCCGGCCGTCCGCTTGGCCAAGGCGATCCTAATGCGAGCCCCTGGCAGGCGCATGCGTCTGCGCAAGGCATGGACTCGCCGTCGACGCCTGGTGCTGGAAAGCAGAAAAAGAAACAAGGGCGGACAAGTACAGGCAAGACGCCGGTGATGTCCAACCGTGCGCTGGGTGGTGATGGCGAAGGGAACCAGGAGAAGGGTGGTGAGCAAGGCGACTGGGATGCAAGCAGTTCCAAGAGCGACGGCGGTGTGCCCTCGTCGAACAATGGTATGCTGTCGATGAGTGGCAAAGGACTTTCGCAGAGCATGCTAGGCCAAGGTGCGTCCGGTATGCAAGCGAGTCTACAGTCGTTGCAGCCGCATTCCGTGCTGGGTATGCCCTCGGCGATGGACGACATGACGAACGGGCTGGATGCGACGATGTCCTCGGACCTCGGCAACCCCAGTGCACTCGGCATTAATGGCGGAATGGGCGCCGGTGTGGGCGGAACGGACGACTTTGCGAGCATGTTTGGCGTGTCGGACATCTTTGACTTTGACTTTGATGGTGGAAATGATGCTGCGGGAAGTGGTAGCGGGCTGCTGGGCAGTGCCGGTACCTCTGGAAGCAATCATGCAGGCACGAACATGTCTGCCGGGCACGAAGACAAAGCCGGATCCGATGCGAGCAACAAGGTGCACCTAAAGGCTGAGCCCTAATCCCGTCTATTCCCTGCCCCTCCCCCCCGCCCCCTGCTGACCGTACCCCTTGTTAGTTAATAGGACACGCATAGGTTGTAGTCTGTACAAGCGATGGCTTGCACTGAGCACTTGGCCCACGGCCACTATCAGAGAGGGCATGAATCAGATTGACGCCATTTTTACGTGTGAACTACATGTCGCTGAATCGCACGAGTGCCGCAGTGTGCACCGCATGGACCAAGCAGGCGTCGATGCAAAGCCCCAGTACGCATATCGTCATAGTTCACAGCCAAAGAACCACGCAAGGCAAGGAAACCAGGCCGTATTTAGACGCGGAAGTCGCGCGACTTTCTGCGGCCGCGACCCTTCTCAAACTTGCGGCCCTTCGAGCGAACAAACGGCTTCTTGTGCTTGTGGGGACCGAAGCCGAAGTGCTTGACCGACTCACGAGCGTTCTTGGGGCCACGGATGAGCACCGTGTTCGAACCGGTCGGGGCACGCATGGCGAGCTGGTCGAGGGTGAGGGCCTCACCACCAGCAGCCTCAATGCGCGCGCGAGCGGTGTTAGTGAAGCGCAGAGCGGCAATGCTGAGCTTGGGAAGGTCCAGCACACGGTTGTCGTCGGTGATGGTGCCAACAACGACCACAGTCTTGGGGGTCTCGGAAGCCTCCTTGGCAACACCGCCCTGGTTGCGCGAGAGGTAGATGACACGCGAGACCGAAACCGGCGGGCGGTTGATCTTCGACATAAACAGGCGACGGAGGATCACCTTGTTGAAGCGCGAGTCGGTGCGGCGCGCAAGGAAGCGGTAAAGCTTCACAAGCAGCAGCAGGTACGGGTCCTCGCTCTTGGGGGCCGAACGGTGGCCCGTCTTGACGTGGTGCTTCTTGATGTCAACACCCTGCACTGGTTAGCATACTATTCATCGCGGCCAGCGGCCGGTCAGTCGACGTACCATCTTGTCGAAACTCGTGGGACGGTTTGAAGAAGCGCTGGTTCCGCCGCGCGAAGCCTTTGCGGCGCCGCTTTTCCCACCCACCCCCTATTAGGTCCATCTGACGCATTGGCGAACACAAAACTATATTTCATCACGTGCTCCCTCGTGGAGCCACGTGGTGAGAGCGTGGCCCGGTCCAGGGCCGGTGCGCACCTTGGCGTGGCAAGCGAAGCATGGTAGGTACAGCGCGCTTGGACCATGCTAACGCAGGCGGACGTGAATGACCCCATCTCGAGTCCCGTGCGTACGGGACGCGAAGAACTGAACGAGGATGTGCATCTAGGTACGCTAGGCTCCTAACCCAAGATGAGCCGATGGACGAGCGCGCAGAGCGCGACTGGCAGAATGCCGAGAACGACGACTTTGACCGCCGCGACGCGCGCGATGCGGAGCAGGATGACGGGCGCTCGGACCGTGGCTATGACCGCCGTGACCGCGCGCGTGACTCGCGCCGCGGCCGCGACGACGACGACGACCGTGCGCCGCCGCCCCGCCGCTTCGACGACCGCGACCGCCGCGACCGCTCTGGATACCCTCCCCGGAACACTCCGCGCGGACCGCCGGCGAACCGCCCGGCCCCGACGCCGTCCAACATCGTCGGCGCATTCGGCCTTAGCATCCGCACGACCGAGCGCGACTTGGAGGACGAGTTTGGGCGCATCGGGCCAGTGGAAAAGGTGGTGATTGTGTACGATACGCGCACGGGTCGCTCGCGCGGATTCGGCTTTGTGACGATGCGCGACGTGGAATCGGCTAGTGAGGCGGTGAAGCAGCTGAACAACATCGACCTGCAGGGCCGCCACATCCGCGTCGACTTTTCGAGCACCACCCGCCCGCACGACCCTACGCCGGGCGAGTACCGCGGCAACCCGCGCCTGACAGACGACCGCCCTCCGCGTACGGGCGGCAGCTCGTACCGCGGCAGCGCGTTTAGCGACCGCAGCCGCGGCTATGGCCGCGACCGCGACTACGACCGCCGCGACCGCGACTTTGGCCGTGACCGTGGCTACGGCCGCGACCGTGACTACGACCGCGACTACGACCGTGGCTACGGGCGCGGTGACCGCGACCGTGACTATGGCCGCGACCGTGATTATGGCCGCGACCGCGACTACGACCGGGACCGCGACTACGACCGCCGCGATAGTGGCCGGTACGATGATCGCCCTCCTCGTTCGTACCGCGACGACCGTGGCCCGCCGCGCCGCCGCGGTGCGCCGTCCGACGCACCGGACTGGCGCCGTGGTGCGAGCCCTGTGCGTGGCTCGTCGCCGCCGCCTCGGCAGCGCTCGCGCAGCCCCCCTCGTTACCGCGACGAATACGAAGGCGAGCGCAGCCGCGAGCCGCGTGGCTACGAGCCGCGTGGCTATGACCGCGACGACCGCAGGGACACGCAAGACCGGTATGCAACCGACGCGCCTGTGCAACGTGACGAAGAGTAAGCGCACAGCGCACCTGTAGACCCTATGCAAGGCGGTACCAACGTGGTTCTGTGGCAAGGAACGCAACACGAACGCATTATCTACTAGAACTCGGCTTATACAAGACGGCGTGGAGCCAAGGAAGGGGGACGTGCCGTGCCGGCGACCACGGCACGGAGTGCGTGGTGGCGCTGTGCGCTGCCCGTGTGCGTTGCGTGCGCCTTGTTCCCTGTTCCCTGTCTGTATCCGACGCGCATGTGCGTGCCTGACCGAGCCGCCTTCCGAAGCCTGCGCTTACCGGTCCATTCTATACCCCTCCACAGACCTACACTCGTTGAAAATATCCGTGCTTAGCCAAGCTATGGTGTGCCGTGCATCAGCTCCTTAGAGGCGCGAGATGATGCAGTCGGTGAACTCCGAGGTGCCGAGGTTGCCACCCAGGTCACCCGTCCGCTCACCCGCGGCGATCGTGTCAAAGACCGCCTTCTCGATCTGGTTCGCATGCTCAAAGAGGCTCATGTGGCGGAGCATCATGATCGAAGACAGGAGCAGGGCGGTAGGGTTCGCCTTGTCCTTGCCCGCGATATCCGGCGCAGAGCCGTGGACGGCCTCGAAGATCGAGGCGTCCTTGCCAATGTTGCCCGACGGCGTCAGGCCCAGGCCACCAATGAGACCGGCGCACATGTCCGAGAGAATGTCACCGTACAGGTTGGGCATGACCATGACGCGGTCCGAGTAAGGCGTGGGGTCCTGGACGATGCGCAGGCAGGCACGGTCGAGCAGGTCCTCATCGTACGAGATATCGGGGAACTCCTTGGCGACGTTGCGGCAGGCAGTGAGGAACATGCCGTCCGACATCTTCATGATCGGGGCCTTGTGCACAGCGGTCACGCGCGAGCGGCCGTTCTGCTTGGCGTGGTAGAAGGCGTAGCGGGCGACGCGCTCCGACGCCTCGTAGGTAATGAGCTTGATACTCTGCACGACACCGTCGACGATCTCGTGCTCGATACCCGAGTACTCACCCTCGGTGTTCTCACGGATAAGCACCGTGTTCACGTCGTCGTACGGCGTCTTGAAGCCCTTGACCGAAACGCAAGGACGGACGTTGGCAAAGAGGTGGAAGGTACGGCGGAGGGTCAGGTTCAGCGAGACGTGGCCCTTGCCGATCGGCGTCGCAAGGGGACCCTTGAGCGCGATCGTGTTTTTGCGGACCGACTTGATCGTCTCTTCGGGGATCACCTGCTTGCCATCCTTGTTGATCGAGGGAGTGACATCGGCCTCCTCCCACTTGATCGGAACCTTGGCAGCCTCGTAGATCTTCTGCACGGCGCCCGACACCTCGGGGCCGATACCGTCACCCGGGAAGAGCGTCACGGTGTATTTACCGTCCGCATCCTTTTCCTTGTTGTATGCGGAAGTGGGGGCGTTCGACGGCGTCGCAAGACTGCGGCGAAGCAGACGCGCACCACTAATGGGCAGCGAGGCAGCGGGACGGACAGTGCGCGAGGCAGCGGCAAACAACATGTCGCAAGCTAGCAGTGGTTGCGAGTGAGGGCCGAGCGTTAATTTTTCCACGCCGAGCGGTCGGCCGCCCAAGGCCGCGTGCCAACGCACCGCGGCACGGGTATCAGCGCGTTCGGCCGATCAAAATTTGTGCCCAAGTTGATGTGGCCCAAGGGCCGCGGCCGTCCGCCGCGTGGCTGCAGGCGGGCAAGGCGAGGCACGTTCAATTTTTATCCACCTACCACTACCCAGTGCACCCTTCACGATGAGCGTGCTCTCGAAGGTTCCGCGATCTCTTCTCACCGGTGCCAAGCAGCAGGTAGGTAGTGATTGATGCGCACCAGTCGCTAACCCAGACGCTGCGCTCCGTCTCGACGATGACGGCTGGCACGCCGATCCTCACCAAGGGCCCGACCAAGTACGGCGGTGTGTACACGGCTACCCTGATCCCGGGTGATGGTGTCGGTAAGGAGATTACCGACTCGGTCAAGGAGATCTTTGACAAGCTCAACGTCCCGGTCGAGTGGGAGCAGTTCGATCTCTCGGGTGAGATGCAGGGCAACGAGTCGCAGTTCCAGCAGGCGATGGACAGTCTGCGCCGCAACAAGGTCGGCCTGAAGGGCACGCTCTTCACCCCGACTGGCGCGGGCTCGCACAACTCGTGGAACGTGGCTATGCGCCAGAAGCTCGATATCTACGCGTCGATGGTCTTCTGCAAGACCCTCGATGGCTTCCCTACGCGTCACAAGGATGTGGACTTCACCATCATTCGTGAGAACACCGAGGGTGAGTACTCGGGTCTCGAGCACTCGCCTTCGCCGGGCATCGTCGAGTCGCTCAAGGTCTCGACGCGCTTCAAGGCGGAGCGTATCTCGCGCTTCGCGTTCGACTTTGCGCTGAAGAACAACCGCAAGACGGTGACTTGCGTGCACAAGGCCAACATCATGAAGCTCGGTGACGGTCTCTTCCTCAACACCTTCCGCAAGGTCGCGGAGGAGTACAAGAGCGCGGGTATCAGCTCCAACGACATGATTGTCGATAACACCTCTATGCAGCTCGTCTCGCGCCCGCAGCAGTTCGACGTGATGGTCATGCCGAACCTGTACGGTAACATTGTGTCGAACATCGGTGCCGCGCTGGTCGGTGGCCCTGGTACCGTTCCGGGCGCCAACATCGGCCGCGACTACGCTCTTTACGAGCCGGGCTGCCGTCACGTCGCCAAGGACATTATGGGCACCAACAAGGCCGACCCGACTGCCATGATCCTCAGCGCCACCATGATGCTCCGCCACTTTGGCCTGGACTACCAGGCGAACCAGATCGCTGCTGCCGTCTACCGCGTGATCAGCGAGGGCAAGGTCCGCACGGCGGACATGGGTGGTTCTTCGACCACGCAGCAGTTCACTGAGGCCGTGCTGCAGAACCTGTAGACTGGGCTTGGTAGCGAAGTATCTAGCGGGATCACTACATGATTGGAATAATTCAGAACCAAAAGGAAACCGAGAAGCTCGGTGACGCACTCTGCATCGCATGCCACCAGTAGGGGGGGAGGAAGAGCAGGTCGCCGGCCTCGAGCTGTGTGTGCATCGCATGGGGGGCGACGCACTCGACAAAGGGGAAGGGACACGCCGAAAAAACATCCACTTGCGACGTGTTGCTCATCAGACGGGTATAGCCTTGGGTATCATCAGACGTGCCAAACACACGCATGGCACCCCCGTCGTTTGCGTGGGGCGGGGCAATCCACACAGACTTGGTGCCATGCACTTGCACAAAACAGTTAAAGTAGGGGTCCGTGTGCGCCGCCGAAACCGTCTTTTTGGGCCCGATCCACACACTGGCGATCGGGGCGGAGGGCCGTGCGCCTCGCTGCGCCGGCGCGTACGCGGGCGCGGGTGGGCGCATCGAGACGTACGGGGGCACTCGCATGTCATCGGATAGCCAGGGAAACTGGGTGAGGAGCGTGTGCTGCGCGAGGTACAGGGGGTGGGAGGTGGGGGCACCACGATCCCATCCGATCTGCTCCAGAAACGCTGCAAAGGGGATGATCGTTTGGCCCCAGTTTGCATCGGTGTACATAGCCCCTTTTTCGACTGGTACTACGCGACCGGGGCCGGCACGTCGGCTCAGATAGGACGCGTCGGCCCACCGCGGCTTGTCTGCTCCGGGGCCGGCAGGTTGCAGCGCCGGCCAGTCTCGGGCATAGCCACGCAACACAAACGGACGGCCGACATCGTGGGGGTCGGAAGAGCTGGGGCAGAATTCCAGGAATTCTTTTGGCGTGGGGGCATGGTCGAGCTCTGGGATGGGGTGGGCGGCATTGCGCTGGATCTGGCGCGGTAGGGGTGGGGTATTCTGTTTCCTTCGTTTCGTTGGCCGCTCCCGACTTTCGTCAGGGTTAGACGTGGGGCACTTGCACTGCAGTGCCGCGATCGCTTCGTACACGACACGGGCGCGGTCGCATGGGGGCGAGCATGTGATGAGCGCCATATCGAGATCGCGGATGCGCGCGAGCCAAAAGGATGGTGGGTATACGTTTCCATAGTGCGCGCGTAGTAGTGCCGCGCAACAGCCAAGGAGCGCGCTGTCGGTGCGGAGCGTGCGCCATCCATCTGGCACGTCTGAATAGGGGTAAATTAAGAATCGTTCTTCGCAGTGTTGTTGGATCTCGGCCGTGCTCACTTGAACGACATAGTCAAGATCATGAGCCCGGCTCTTTTCGCTTGCTAGGCTGGCACGGACCACGTCAATACACTTCCCCCATATCTTGGTCCATGGCCCTGCCACGTGCGACTCTCTTTCCAGGGCGGCCAGGCACTCGGAGACCACTGCAGGTAGAGTCCCCATGCAGCCAGATAGGAAAAAGTGCCAATATTCCCATTCGGCGGTATTCACGCTAGGGCTTCCTCCACATCTCCACACCATGGAGGCGAAGCTTCGCCGGTAGGTCCGGAGCCGTGCGACTAACACAGCCGGAATATCCCAGAAGATGTTCTCGCACGATGTTCCGTAGCGTCGAAGGAGGCACTTGTTCGACTGTCCGAGTACATCCCAAACGGTGACGGTACCCTCGACCCTGCCGTCGCAGCACAAATCCCTGCATTCCGCAGCGCCGGCGTTGCACTTCCTCTGTTCGTCGGGCACAATGGGCGGCTGTACGTGCTCCTTACACGGAGATCGAAGAAGCTTTCGTCGCATGGTGGAGACACGGCGCTTCCCGGCGGCCGTTTTGAGCTGACAGACAAAAGCATTGAGCATACAGCCGTACGTTTCGCGACTGACCTCAGCGCCGCGAAGCCGAGGAAGAGGTGGGCCTTCCAAACGACGCTACACGCATCCCTCGCCTCTGTCAAATGGAGTCATTTCTCTCCGCAAACGAGCTCGCAGTGACGCCGACAGTGATGCTCATGCCCGACCCCGACATTCCGGTACGTCGCCTGTCTTACACAGCTCGAGCTGAACAAGCGAGAGGTCACTAGTATATTTGCCACGCCTCTCGAGGCCTTCCTTTTTCATGCACCCCCGCCTGACCTAGAGAGTGCCATGCACGTCACGACGCCGGACCGCCGTGCGCCAACGCCGCTACCCGGCAAGAAGAATGCGGATCAGACCTTCCCACAGCCCGACCCGAACGAAAGCCATTGGCACTCTATCTACGAAGTGTACTGGATCACGGAGCGCCTTCGTCGGCATACCTTTTGGGACAAGCGGAATCCCATCCGCGGGCTTACGAGGTGCGTGTCCCTTCTTATACAGCGACATCCTGATTCGTGCGGCTGAAATTGCCTATGGCAAGGAGCCCGACTATGGTGTCCGCGCCGAGAAGCAGCCGCCCCAGGCCAAGATGCTGTACCACGCCTTTGCCGGGCCTGAGCGCGTCCGCGGCTACCGCGTCCCTCCTCGTATCGAGCCGATCGATCTCGAGCAAGAAAAAGCGCGCCGCGCGCGTCTCTAGACCCAACACACATTTCTTTTGGCAAAAAGGGATAGAAGTACAGCAGATGTGTCTACAGAACAGAACACGAAGTCATCGGCCAAGATAAATGGTATGGAGGCCTTAGATCTCCTGAGAGCCGATCGCCTTCTTCGACTTGCCGCTCTTGGCGGGAAGGAGCTCGCTCTGGATGAAGGGAAGCACACCACCCTGGCTGATAGTCACACCGCCGAGCAGCTTGTTGAGCTCCTCATCGTTGCGGATGGCGAGCTGAAGGTGACGGGGGATGATACGCGACTTCTTGTTGTCGCGAGCGGCGTTGCCGGCAAGCTCGAGAATCTCGGCAGCGAGGTACTCAAGGACAGCGGCGAGGTAGACTAAGGGTTAGCAAAAGCATGCATGGGGATAGTACGTACCCGGAGCACCGGCACCGACACGCTGGGCGTAGTTGCCCTTGCGGAGCAGACGGTGAATACGACCGACGGGGAACTGCAGACCGGCCTTGGCCGAACGCGACTGGGTCTTCGACGAAGCGTCACCAGCCTTACCACCAGACTTGCCACCAGACATTGTTATTGGAGAGAAAAGATATGAGTTGAGACGAGTGTCTTACAGGAAAGAACCCAACAGCCCTGCTCAAACCCGTCCCTTTTATTATGGATCGGAGGGTGCGGCGCAGCCAGCCATTTCGCACGACACGCCTGCTTCGCGCCGCGCGGGTCGCGCCCGATCAAGCGATGCGTGCGGGGCGGACGGTGAAATCACACACGATGATTTCATGTCCACAAAGTATCCACATTATATGAGCACATGATTGGACCGTTTGAATTCCCGTCCACATTGTGGCTCGAAATAGTCACGCAAGCGTGACGGTCCTGAATTAATGACCACAAATGTGGACAAAGTGTACATTAAATCGTGGACATTTTGATCTTATGCGTGATTTCGCGTCGCGGATCGCGTAGAATGGGGCAAATCCACATGATTGCACGGCGCAGCGGGGCGGCGCACGCGTCGTTGGCGCGTCTCGCGCGAGGGCGGGAAACGTATATAGGCCATCGGTGAATTTCGAGCCTGTGCTGTCGTGTCTACACTACCCAAGTCTAGCATACCCTTTACAATGCCTCCTAAGCCTGCTGAGAAGAAGCCCCCGTCGACCGCCGGCAAGGCCCCGGCCTCGGCTGGTAAGGCCCCTACTGAGGGTGCCAAGAAGACCTCCAAGGCCCCCTCCAAGTCGACTGAGAAGAAGAAGTCGGGCAGCAAGGTCCGCAAGGAGACTTACTCGACCTACATCTACCGTGTCCTCAAGCAGGTGCACCCCGACACTGGTATCTCGAACAAGGCTATGGCTATCCTGAACTCGTTCGTGCAGGACATCTTCGAGCGCGTCGCTACTGAGGCCTCGAAGCTTGCCAGCTACAACAAGAAGAGCACCATCTCTTCGCGCGAGATCCAGACTGCCGTCCGTCTCATCCTCCCCGGTGAGCTGTCCAAGCACGCCATTGCCGAGGCCACCCGCTCGGTTACCAAGTTCTCTTCCGCGTAAAGAGTTGTTGGTTTACCGGGTCTGTCTTGATACCACAAGACGCGGTTCACGACACCCGTGCATCCCTAGTCGTTTGTGTTTACTGTACTTCTACTAGCTGGAAATTCCATCCAACTTTTCCGTATAGACTGCGTATCTATCCTCGCAGTAGACCGTCAAGTTGGGCCTGCATCTGCTCCAAATCTTGGTTGTTGTCTGCGTGTGCCGTAGCGGGCTCTGCACTGAGGCTCGGCAGCTCGCTGGCGGACTTGGCCTCTCCGAGTTTGCCTGTGTGAGCGGCGAGGCACGCACCGTCCGTAAGCTCGTGCAAGACATTGCTGACCTCCTCTTGCGCTTCCTCCTCGAGCTCTTCCTGGTCTTCACCAAAGACGCCGGAGTCAAGTGTGTCGTTCATCATTTCTTCCATAATGCCCGCCTGAAGGTCAGATAGCGCCAGCCTACCTTCATTAGTTCGCCACTCATTTCGCGCATAGACTTGGACATTTGGGGTAGCTTGATGAGATTGTTGGACAGCTTCATAATCTCGGTCGACTTTTGCAAGCTGCCTGTGACCTTGAACACGGCTGCTGTTAGCATGTGTACGTACACATTTGCTGCTGGAGCTGCAGGGAGATGCTGTTCAGCTGCGCTTTACTGGTAATCAGGCGTGTGCGGTGCTTATTCGAGCGCACTACTTCCCGGGCAAGCATGGTCGCGTTCTTTGTGTCGCCTTTCTGCGCCAGGCGCTTGATATCCGCTTTTACCTTGGCCACCGACTGGTCGATTTGCCGGACTTCACGGTCGAGAGAACGCTGCTCCTGGCGGAGCCGCCGCTGTACTTCTCGCACGCGTTCTGTGTCAGGGCGCCGTCACATACCCTCTTTACTAGGGCCATAGATAAGTTTCGTTATAGACTGCATCGTTTCGGGTATCTAGTCTGTTCGGTGTGCAAACCAGTGCTTCGCTCCACAGCGCCGCCAAGCTGGTCGTCCACAGCGAGCGGCCTGTGTGGGACAATGTCGGCTGAGTAAGCATACAGTACCCTCCTCGCACGGAGCGCGCACGGAATATCTGTGTCTCACTCTCCTCCGAGGATGATCACCTTGTCGCATGTAGAGTGTATCTGCATTTGTACACGCGCATATGCGCGAACTGTGCGCGTGTTTGCTCCGCAGAATCCGAACTGCAGTCTGTAGCTCATCTTTGGGGAAAGCGCGAGGGGATGCTATTTAATCACGCAGCGTCCTATCCCCCACATCATGGCGCCACTGCATCCTGCCACGGAACACATCCCCCAAGTACAGGCACGTCGTGTGACGGATGAGCCTACACGACCTATTCCAGCTACAGAATGTGCCTTGGAACGCGTGAGCAAGACGTTCCAGCGGCTTGCCTTGGAGGAGGATGGTCCAGCCGTGTTAGAGGATGCAAAAGTCGCCGAGGAGTATCCCACGTATGCCTATGCTTCTGAGACAGAGGTTGTGAATGTGAAAGCAAGCAATGCTCGGGAACTGCCAATCCGACGAGGCAGCGCGCCATCCTGGGTGAGAACCGCGTCCGTCCCAGAGGCACTAGCCGATCCGCGTGCCGGTCAAGACGACAAGGAGGGAAAAGGCATGGATTGTATAGAGTGTTCACACTCTAAAGCTGCAGCGCCTCGTGTAGGACTACAGCGACGGCGAGCGTCTGTCGTGCCCCGTCGCGTCGATGTGGCCAGGACACCCAGGGCAAGTGCGAGGAAACTTCCCCGCCCACTTCTCCAGCTGGACACGGGCCTGCTGACCTTTGAAGGTGAAAAATCGACCCCTTCTCCTGCCCCATTTGTCTCTGCTCCCTGCAGGAACGAGTCGGGTACCCCTAGCCAGGCCATATCTCCTTCGGGCAAAGAGGGTATACGCTCACCGCGTGCGACACGTCTGCGCCTCTCTCGGCTCCCTGCAAAGCGTCTCACGGCAAACATGGAGCCGATGCCCGTACGCAACTTTCGCGATTCCCCGCGGAGCATTGACCCTGACCCATTTGCGACTAATGCGTGGCCGTGCGATGCCCTGACCAGCCCCTGGGCACAAGAGTCGGAGCACCGTCAGTGCGAATCTCCGATCCAGAGCTCGTGCTTGAGCATCAAGAACCCTGCGCAGAAGCAGGAGTTATTCGAAGCGCTAGGCACCGGACTTGCTTCTCCGCTCAAAGCGCCGTCGAACCCATCGCCCGAGCTACCCAGCAAAAGTAGCATCAGCCAGCCAAGCTCTGCATCGTCGTCGAGTACCAGCCCTGCTCCTTTGGCCGTATCCCTTCTGCCGGATACTCAACATGCTATCCCTGTGCCCCAAATGGTCGAGCATATGCGCGGCACACGGACGTCCAGCTCAGGGGGCGGCCATCGACGAGCAAGCACGGTGCTCGGAACGCCCAGTGTACTCTTGTCACCACTCCTTACCCCCGATGTTCGTGCCTCGTCGCCCAAGCATCAGCGCTTACGTGTGATTGAGGACGAAATGACACGCCTCTATAGTGAATGGCTGCTGCTCACCCAGGCAACATAGCCATGTGGAGGAATGAAATACAGCCATTTGGGCGAAACGGCCCTGTTTGTTCGTAGCGCGATGCCAAGCCTGAATTCCCTCGCGACCGAAGCGCAGGCAGAGCGGAAGCCATCCCACAGCGACGGTATCCCGGCCGACCTAGAAGAAGAGTTATGTGTGTTTGGGTGTCAACAAATCCAACAGGCAGGCATCCTGCTACGCCTACCGCAAGTCGCAATGGGCACGGCGCAAGTCCTCTTCCAACGGTTTTGGTATGTGTCGTCGATGAGGCAATTCAATGTAATCGACGTAGCGATGGGTGCGCTTTTGCTAGCTTCGAAGCTAGAGGAAGTCCCATTGCGGCTCCGCGAAATTCTGCTTGTCTTTGATTACCTCGGCCAGCGTGCGCGCCATTTTGCCAAATATACCCCCGGGCAGCGCACGGTCGAGGCGTACGGCAGGCCCTCGTCTAAGCAAGAATGCCCGCCCTTTTCGTACAGACCTTCGGGATACTACACGGACGCATACTACGACGCCAAAGATGCGCTCGTTGTCGCTGAAATGCAGATCCTCAAACGACTGGGGTTCGACGTCCAAGTGAATCTTCCTCATGCCCTAATGATCAACTACATGCAGGTCCTTGGCGTCGCAAACAAGGAGATTGCAATGGAAGAAGGACCGCCCATGACGGCCGCCCAGCTCGCGTGGAACTATCTGAGCGACGCGTACGTGTTCATACTGACCCAGCCTGCAATCTCCCGTGTACTGTCTATACCCACCCCATGTGATCGCCTGCGCGTCTATCTACCTGTTGACGCTACAGTCTTCCACCTTTCGTCTGCACGAGCCCCTGATCCTTCCTCTGGAACCGGCACCATGGTGGACGCTCTTCGATGCGACACGCGCCGAGCTACGCGTGGCGGCAAGTCACATTTTGCGGCTCTATGATCATACGACCGGACCCGACACCAAAAGTACAGGGCTTGCCGCGCGAGTCCAACAGAAGCATGGCGGCCTGATCGACCTAGCAACCAAAGCGGGGATCCGCACCTGGCTCGAGCGCCATCGGGAGGCACGTTGATACCCTAGCCCGAGCGGAGCAATGCAGCAACTGCCTGTTCGTCCTCAAAACGCTGCAGCGTGCCCGGGGGAAACTCGGAGCGGCAGATCAAGCACTCTTTGCGCGGCCCACAAAAAATGCTGAGGCACACAGAGCAAACATACCCAATATCCACGTTCCGGCGGTGGCAGAAACATGCAGCACGGAAGTCGACATCGTCCATGGCAGGGAACATGAGCATGGGCCGGATGGAGCGCGATGGGAGGTATACTGTCATCAAGACTTGTAGCAATCCGTCGAGGCCATCTAGTCTGTAATAGTGGCCGCCCGTAAGATGGCAGGCCTGACGCAAAAAGACGGTATCTTCGCCAAAGAGCTTGCAGACATCGATGTGGATACCCTGTTTCTGGGCACTAAAAATACAGTTCATCATAGGCACATACTGTGCACTGGCGTCCTGTGTCACGCTCAGAATCAGGACGCGGTGCCGAAAGGTGGCTGCTGCGAGCTGATTCCGCTCGGCGGTGCGCTCCACGGCTGCGGGGTCCAGCTCGTTCTGGTCATCGCCAATCCTCGTGAGGATCGCAATGCGGTTGATATGGCACAGAGCGAGCGAGAGTGCGCGAACCATGCCAATAGGCCGATTCGCATTGGTCTCTTCCGTGCATGCTTCGTGAATCAAGCTGCGCACACCCTCAAACACAGCGTCGTCAACCTGCTTGAAAGGCAAGCACATGCTAACCTCTGAGCTGTTGCTTGACTGTTTATTCTGCTTCACAAAAGGTGCTGTCGTGAAAAGGAGCCTTGCATAACCCGCAACAGCACCATACACAGCCAACCCATTCCCGTGCTGCATCGCGCTATGCGCATTTAGGAACACCAAAACGGTGTAGAGTGTCTGCTTCAGCTGGGCAAAGGCCAGCTCGGCGCGCTGCTCTGCGCTCGCGGCCTGGTTCGACGCGCTCTGCTGCCACGCATCAGGGTTCAGATCCAGGATCACGACCAGAAAATCGGGCGAAACTCGCTCCGCCACAGGATCTGGATCTGTTGTGCCGCCCGAGAGGCCCGACAAGGCACTCCCTTTTTGCGGCCCGTGCGCCTGGGATCCGGCCGTGGCCATAGCACTGCAAGGCGTTGCGTAGTATGCGGCGTGCGTCGCAACACACTGCCACGCGGCCCAGAAACGTGACCTACGCCCTTTTCGCGCCAATTAATTGTGGCCGCACAGCCTTACGATTGCGCCTGGGCCACCTTCGATGCAGCCTATTTTTGGAATGGACCGGTGATACACTGAAGTAAGGCGGTACGCAGCCCGTGGGGTAGTTTTGAGGGTGCTTGTAGAAAGCATGCATGCATAGAGGGCGACACAGCAAGACCCAGGCCCCCTCACCCCATTCTATGGTAAATAAGTAAATCAAGACGGTGTCTGAACGCCACCAGGTACGACGGCGATCCAGCATGCAGTCTTACCATGAACTGGCGGTTGCTGTTACCTATATCACCCGGCTTGTTCAAAGCCAGCGTGCTGCTGCTGGGGTCACCTGCCAAGCGTTGGATGTGTTCCAGGAACGCTTGTACGAGGGCCTCGGACAGCGTTTAAAACAGTCATGGTATCCGCCCTTTCCAGAAAAAGGAAGCGCACTGCGCGCTGTACACTGGGAGCCCCAATTGGGTGCAAAGGGTCTCGACCATGCGCTTATGTATGCATTGGACGTTTTTTTTAGCAAGGCACCTACCTCATTGGGGGTCCGTGCATCGTATGCTATGCATCTTTTGCCATTCTCGTTTACGCTATGGATTGATCCAGGTTGTGTATCTGTCGCGACGCAGACCACCGTCCCCAACTCGCTCGGATGGCCTGATCTCGAATGTACCGAGACAGTGTCCAATCTTACGATCCTATGGCAAACACCCTTTCTACCACGCGTGGCCGCCCGGTCTGAGAGCATGACGGTCTGGAGTGCGCTTCATGACCGCCGGCGGCGTCCCAGCCAGCCATTGCCTGTGGATACGGAGTTGACGTCTGACACGGCAAGTGAGACATGCCCTACCCCCTCGTCTGCCTCCCCCTCTTCTTTTTACCCGAGCGACAGTGAATGGCTCACTCTTCCCACTGCTGATGGGGTCCATCTACAGCCACCAACCAGTCATGTGTTCCAGGCATCTGATGGCAACTTTACAACGCACGACAACGGCAATGTTGGGGTGCTGGGTGGTAACGTGAAGTTAGGTTGTGCCCAGTCCGTTCCGTCGGCCAAATTCAAGCGGGCGTCGCATCGAAAACCGTTGTCACCCGCACGGAGTCTGAGTCAAACGACTCTATTGTAAATGCCACATTGTAGATGCGCATGACCCAATCTTGATGAACGTCCTACTTTTGGTATGGATCAATACGCACGGTCACCGAACGCCCCTATTCTTTCGATTCCTATTGTACAATACACCCGTGGGTCCTGCACGGTGAGAGGATTGGCTTCTATTGTGGGACCTTCCGATGCGTCACTTGTAAGTAAATTGGATACACGTGGTGCCAATGACGCGGGCCCGAGACTGCACAGTTGTCATGGTTTAACATTCGACACCGAAAATATATCCCCCTGGGGTATACAAGAACCGATGCGATTCGCTCGGGTACTTTTCCATAGCTGCTGCGACCTCATTTGGATTCACGCACGGTTTTTTCTTTTTGGCGCCTCACGCAATTCGCTAGTGAAGACTTAGCTCCACGTGGAGTTATTCCGTGATTGGCCACGTCGGCACTACTTCGTACGAGCGGAGTAATATTCATTGCATTCGAGCGTTTATACGATCCAATGGGATATTTCCTACTTGAAGCGGTTCGGATACGAGGGAATAAGCGCTGGTTCCTGGAGCGTATGGGCGGCGGCCGCGGCACTACTTTCCGCACCCCCGCGCTTAATATGCCTGGGGCTGAAAGCGGCCAACAAAATCGCATTTCAGTCCACGTCTGACGAAGCGCGCCTAAGATACTCCGACGGCGTAGGAGCAGCCCATCAACTCATTCAAGCCGTTGGCGTAGCGGGCGCACTGCCGGACGCGACACCGCGATATCTTGCATTTTCTCTGTCCTATAGTAGCGCTCCTACTGCCGATCTAAGGGAAATTGCCATTGAAATCTCTTCTGGGGTGGTCTCTGGTTAACACCACAAGAGGAGCCTAACGCCCACTCCCTGCTGCGAGCGCCCTGGACGCAGTGTCCCGGCAGCGTCCTTGTTGCTTATAATTGGCGGCACTTTTATCGCCATGCCGCCACGGCAAGACGAGTCTGCGTCCAAGCCCGTACAACCCTCTGCCCAGGACGGGACAATACAGGCGGCGCACGACCCTTCCCGACTAGGACCAAGCCTTCCTGTGCCAGCAGTTCAACACAGCCCAGAAGTAACGACGATCTCTGACGAGCCAGATGCGATGGTAGAAGTAAGTGAAGCACCCGACCTGGCGCGCTTTCGCAGCGGGATGCCCGACCCTCCCTTCTCCTCGTCTGAGCGTCGGAACACCGCGCCATACCTGGCGTGGCTATCAAGCCGACAGGCTTCCCGTCTGACTGCTCATCCAAGCCGGAGCGGAACAGAATCATCGCGGGAGTCGTCTCCGTCTACGGTGCACCCGTACGGACGACCGCACGGGCGTGGCGCGGATCGGTATCCTCGGCGAAACGGACCTCTAGACGCGTCACGGCGTTTGAGCCATGACGAGGTGGCTTCTAACTCTTCGGATGGCCACTCGAGCATCTCTAGCTCTCCGCACTGGGTACGCGAGCAACACCATTCGGAGCCAGACGCGATTGCGGCGTTTGAGTCAAGCCTTCTTCGACCTATTCCGACGTGGACCCCCAATGCACCTGAGAACTGCTTGTCTGATTCTGGAGACCATCCGCCTCGGGCAGTGACTTTGTCGCACACCGGGACGACCAACCCCCTGAGTGCGCAGGTGAAAGAGCGAGCCCGCACTGCCATTGATCCATTTGCGAACTATGAGGTGCCAAGCTTATATTCCATGTATCTCAATTCTGCCAATCTGATCCAGCGTCTTGACATTCGCTCCTCCCCGGAGCGCTCTCACGGGCCTACTGAACAGCAGAATACAAATCCTATGATTGATACCACTGGCATACTACCAGAACTCAATGCACTGCCCTATCCCGCTGTGGAGGGTAATCACGTTAATGGATCTAATGCCTTCTTGAATGCCCAGTCTCCGGCAAAGTCTTCTCAAGCAAATGCAATGCAAGATGTATCCCAACACTCGATGTCCGTGGAGGGTGTCAACGATACCGGTCATGTTGCTGGGCCATATTCGACATCGCCCGGGCCTGTGTGGAACACATCGAACTCGACGCAGTCCTCCCCCTTGACGTCCATTTCTACCCAAATCTCGGTCGACCCCTACCACTCGTTTCCCAGACACGATGACACGACAAAAGACACGCACGAAGGGCGTGTGGCATCCACTGATTCGATGGCCATGTCGAATGCGTACCATGCAATGACCAAATCGCTTCAGATGGGCTCCTTTGACTGGGCGGAGTCGCCGAACAGCAACGGGAGTTTTTCGCAGCTGGATGGCAAGCCCGAGGCACACGGAAAGTCTCGCACCAGCGACCTGACTGCCTCTTGGCTGCAGCGCGGTTTTCCTCAGTGTCCTCCCGTGTCCCAGTGGCGCGATGAGGATGGTGTTTCCGAGGACAACTTGGACCTGCTTGCTGAAGACATGATGGAAAGCAACAGCCGCAACTACAACGGGACACAAAGCAGCATGGGCAGTTCGTATCCCGAACCTGTGGACGTCTTTGACATGGGCGACCGCACCGGCCCTGGCCTCTATCACGAGGGCCAGCTTATTCGTGTGGCAGAGACCAGCGAAGGTTTTGCCGAGCAGGACCTCGACTGTCTCACCAAACAGCTCGAGGTGGACAAACTCTTGGGCAGGGGTAGCTATGCGGTTGTGTACCTTGTCCATGAGGTGCCGCATGAAGACCGTACACCGATTGATGCACGTTACGAAGCGGATGCTGTGGTGCGATCTTTGAGCGATAATGAATCGCGTACCCCCCATGCGCACGGTCGCGAGCCGCGCGGTCCCTTTTCCAGCAAGACTCCTGTGGCGGATCCTTCGAACCGACTACACAGGAAGCTCTCGTCCGATGCGTCCGGCGACGGATGCCCTCGTCAATTTGCATTGAAATGTCTTTCTAAGCAGAACTTGTCCCCCGAGATGCTCGAGCTTCAGCGAATCGAAGCAACCATTCACCAATCGATCCCCACCCATCCCAATATCATCACGTTGTATTGCACTTATGAGACTTCTGATTGGCTTTTCCTCGTTTTGGAATATTGTCCCGGACAAGATCTTTACTTTTGGTTGGAAGAAGCAGACGTTGCGAGTGCGATGATCCCGTCCTCTCCCGTCGCTCAAGAAAACAAGGGCAAATCTGCTCAGCCGGACGCGTCGCCGTTTAGCAGCGTGCATTTGGACGACAGCGAGGAAGCGCCTGCTACGCCATGGCTTCTCGCGCGCTCCATGCCCAATGCCCTCCTCTCTGAGCGCCGCCTGCGTCTCGTGGGCGACATGTTCCACCAGATGTGTGAAGCCGTGCACTATTGCCACGAGCGCGGCATCAGCCACCGTGACCTGAAACCCGAAAACTTTATTGTCGAAGACCGCCGCGTGGTAGAAGCGGGTCCGTCGGGTGAATGGGACTCGCGTGTGGTGGTGAAACTGACCGACTTTGGTCTTGCCACCGTCAAGGACCGATGCGACGACTTCAACTGCGGCTCCAAGCCCTATATGGCATTTGAGTGTCGGCACAACATGGCACAGACCTACGATCCGAAGCAGGCGGACGTGTGGTCGTTGGGCATTGTACTGCTCAACCTCCTCTTCCATCGCAGCCCGTTCAAGGAGCCGAGTGTTGACCACTGCTCGTCGTTCTCTGCCTTCTCTTACAAGCCGATCCAGTACCTAACCGAGGCCTTTGATGGATTGACAGAGAGCGCGGCGCAGTTCCTCTGCGGAAATGTCTTTTGTGATGTTTCCAAGGGCCATGCGCGCCGCATTTCTGCGCGCAGCTTTGGCGAGTGGGCACTGCACCTACCCCAGATACTTGGCCAACACTACACGGGCAACCAGCGCGAACCTCGAGGGGCGTGCTCGTCGGCGACCTCGCCGCTGGCCCTGTCGCGCGCATCGAGCCAGCAGCCGGGTCCGACGGAGCCATCCCAAAATACGCCGTCATTGGAACGCCATGCACTCACAAACCATTGGATGCAGTCGCATTCGCGACGAGCCTCGTTGGACGGGGCTGCCGTTTCTGCGCAGGACCGCTGAGGAGGCCGCCTTCCAAGCGCTCGATTCTATTCCACTGTCGTTCTTTATTACCCTGACTTCACGTAAAGGACATGTAAATACAGCTATACCTTCAACTCGAGCGACGACCTCTACTACCATAGCACTCTCCTTCCTACGCACGCCTCGCACACAAATCGCCTGATTTTGTAGTGGACCTACCAGGCCCTACTATTCGCGTCTCCGTGATTGGCTGCCCCCGACTCCGCGGACGCATCTGCTGACCACAACGTGCGCCGAGGCAAAATATAGTCTCTTAAATCACGCCGATTCCCAAGGGTCATTTCGTTTGACATGGTTTCCGAGGTGGCTTCGTCTTTGGACAGCCGTAGCTGGACTTCGCATCTCGGTGCGAATTACACGCTCGGTCTTGGTGCTGATGGCGCCAAGCACAATGGTCTCTTTTCGCAGGTCACAAGCGTGCAAATTACCTTCACGGTTCTTTCGGTGATTGTCGCGTTGCTCGCGCTTGAGCAAATCGTGTACCGCCGGAAGAAGGGTGTGCTCCCCGGTCCCAAGTGGACTATCCCCGTGATCGGCAAGTTTGCTGACTCGCTGCGTCCTAGCCTGGAAAAGTACCAGGAGGGCTGGAACAGCGGCGCGCTGAGTGCCGCAAGCGTGTTCAACATCTTTATTGTGATCTCCTCTTCGACGGAGTTTACGCGCAAGATCCTGAACAGTCCCACGTACGCTGAGCCGTGCCTTGTGGCCTCGGCTAAGAAGGTGCTCTCTCACGACAACTGGTATGTTACGCGACTAACGTCAGGGTCTTTTTGAACGGCAAGACGCACGTCGACTACCGCAAGGGTCTTAACTCGCTCTTCACCAGCCGTGCCCTTGGTATTTACCTTCAGATCCAGGAGTCGATCTACAAGCAGCACTTTGCGAAGTGGATTGCCGAGGACAACAGCACCGCACGCCCCTTCATGATGCAGCTGCGTGACCTGAACATGGACACCTCGCTGCGCGTTTTCTGTGGAAACTACATTCCCGAGCACGGTGCGAAGGAGATTTCGGAGCACTACTGGCTCATTACGGTCGCGCTCGAGCTCGTCAACTTCCCCTTCGCCTTCCCTGGTACCAAGGTGTACAAGGCGATCCAGGCGCGCAAGATGGCCATGAAGTGGTTCGAGTTCACGGCCGCGGAGAGCAAGAAGCGCATGGCCGCCGGCGAAGAGGTTACCTGTCTCTGCGATGCGTGGGTGCGTGCGATGCTTGACGCCCGCGAGAACCGCGAGAACGAGGATCTGCGCGACGACCAGCGCAAGGTTCTGCACCGCGACTTTTCCGATCGCGAGATCGGTATGGTGCTCCTCAGCTTCCTCTTTGCTTCGCAGGACGCCATGTCGAGTGGTCTTACCTATCTGTTCCAGCACCTGGCGGATCACCCCGAGGTCCTGCGCAAGGTGCGTGAAGAACAGTACACACTGCGCAACAACGATGTCGAGTCGCCTCTGACGATCGATCTCGTGGAAAAGATGGAGTACACGCGCGCTGCCGTCCGTGAATCGCTCCGCATGAAGCCCCCGGTGATCATGGTCCCCTACATGACGCACAAGCCGTTCCCTATCAGCGAGGACTATACGGTGCCGAAGGGCGCTATGATTATTCCCAGCTTCTGGAACAGTCTGCACGACCCCGAGGCGTACCCCCAGCCGGACGAGTTCCGGCCCGAGCGCTGGCTCGAGGGCGCGCAGTCGCCCGCCCAGATGCACCCGAAGAACTACCTCGTGTTCGGCTCGGGTCCTCACAACTGCATCGGCAAGGAGTACGCCCTGCAGCACCTCGTGGCCGTCATGGGCACGGCGTCGATCCTGCTCGACTGGAAGCACGAGGTGACGCCCCTGAGTGAAAAGGTGATGGTTATTGCTACGATTTTCCCCCAGGACGGCGCGCGCCTTTCGTTCGCGAAGCGCTCTCCTCCCGCCCTGGGCGCCACGCCAGAGGAGGCTGCCCGTGCTTGATCCGTAGGATTGCTAATATGGCCCTGTATCTTCCACCCTTCGTTTTTGTCTCGGAGATGCATCGGACCTGCGCGTGCCTGGCCAGGGCGTGCGCGCACGCGCGCCACCCCCTATGCGCCTGCTGCGAAATGGAAGCAACTGCGCGTGTGCCCGCGTAAAACCACTGCCAAGAATGCTGTACGGGCATTTGTTGCGCCATTCTTGACGGGGCGTTATGTGGCGTGCCTCGAGGCGCAATCCTGTAAGGTTGATGCAGGGTATCACCTCAGCGCGCAGGAATCGTGGAAATACAGACACGCGATTTGTTTGTTGCGGCGGTGTGCCCGGCGAGGGCACTCGTGCAAAATCTAGCCTCGCGTTGGCCACCTGGCAAACGGTTTGGTCCAATCATAATACGTGTAGAAATGTCGCCGCGATGTTGTAAGTTCTCGTTACTGGACTTCCGCAGCCTGGGTGCATAAGCCCTGCGAAAGATTGCGGTGCGGCCGTGATCCATTCTCTCATCCAACCACCGAGGGGGACTAAGAGCTGGTCTTGTGTCGCTGGGATCGTACACGTTACTGTCTTTCTTTAGAACAGACAGAGCTGTCTCTTTCCTTGCTAGCAGCGTGGTGTAGGCTTGCCGATTCGGGCTTTTCGCTTCGCGTCGTTCGAGCTACTCGCGCCCAAGCGCTCTCTCACCTCCTGACCTCTTGAGTCTACGACTCAAAGTAGATCCAAGCTTGCTCTCGAGTTTGGGACTACGTCCTAACCTACTTTCACAATGGCTGCACAGCCCCAGCAAGGTGCTGGCTACCCGACACAACCTCAGCATGCCAACAACCCGTTTTACGCCCCTGAGGGCAACTCGCCTCTGGAAGGCAACGGATTCGCACAAAACTATCGCACCGATGCCGGCATGAACGATGCATCGGGTATGTACGACGGCGATGAATACGACGGCCAGACGTACAAGGCCGACTCGTACAGCGCCGACTCGCGCATGTACGGGAACGGCCAGGCGCCCCAAGGCGCCTACCAGCAAGCGCCTCCGGCGGCCTCCTACCGCGAATCGGTGGCTGCTGTGCGTCAACGCGAGCCGTATCCGGCGTGGACGGCCGACAAGAACATCCCGTTGTCGAAGGAAGAAATCGAAGACGTGTTCATCGATCTGGCGAACAAGTTCGGTTTCCAGCGCGATAACATGCGTAACATGTACGATCATCTGATGATCTTGCTCGACTCGCGTGCGAGCCGTATGCGGCCGGCGCAGGCCCTGCTTACGCTGCACGCCGACTACATCGGTGGCGAACACGCCAACTACCGCAAGTGGTACTTTGCCGCGCAGCTCGATCTCGACGATGCGATCGGCAAGGCGCAGAATCCGGGTCTTGCGCGTGCAGCGAGCATTGCCAACCGCTCGGGCCAGCCCAAGAGCGGCCCGGCCAAGCTCCTCGGCTCCAAGTCGCTCGATCAGGCGCAGGGCCGATGGCGCGATGCCATGTTCCGCATGAGCGACTACGACCGTGTGCGCCAGATTGCACTCTACCTCATGTGCTGGGGTGAGGGCAGTCAGCTGCGTTTCGTGCCCGAGTGTCTGTGCTTCATCTTCAAGTGCGCGGACGACTACTATCGCTCGCCCGAGTGCCAGAACCGTATGGAGCCGGTCCCCGAGGGCCTGTACCTGCACTCGGTTGTCAAGCCGCTCTACCGCTTCTTGCGTGATCAGGTGTTCGAAGTGGTGGACGGCAAGTTCATCAAGAAGGAACGCGACCACGACCGCACGATCGGTTACGATGACGTGAACCAGCTGTTCTGGTACCCCGAGGGTATCGAGCGCATCACGCTCAACGATCGCTCGCGCCTGGTGGACGTGCCGCCGCAGCAGCGCTTTATGAAGTTCGACAAGATCGACTGGAACAAGGCGTTCTTCAAGACGTACAAGGAAACGCGTTCGTTCCTGCATATCCTCGTCAACTTCAACCGTGTGTGGATCTTCCACATTTCGCTGTACTGGTACTTTATGGCCTACAATGCGCCCAAGGCCTATGAGACGGGCCAGCCCTCGCAGGCTGAAATGCTCAGTGCCTCGGCGCTGGGCGGTGCCGTGTCTTCCTTTCTGATGATCCTCGCTACGCTTGCTGAAATTACCTACCTTCCCACCAGCTGGAACAACACCAACCACTTGATTCGTCGTTTGGTCTTTATGGGCGTGTGTCTTGGTGTGACGATCGCTCCGGCCGTATACATCTTTGGCTTCAACAGGGGCACGGGAAACAGCAAGCACATGAACCACATTGCCTATATTATCGCGATCGTGCACATGTGTGTTTCGTGTGTGATTACGGCATTCTTCTCGCTCGTCCCGTCCGGCCGCCTGTTTGGCGACCGTGTGGCTGGCCGCAAGCGCAAGTACCTGGCGAACCAGACCTTTACTGCATCGTTTGCCAAGATACCTACGAACCGCCGCTTCTTCTCGATTCTGCTCTGGGTGCTCGTGTTCGGCTGCAAGCTGACGGAAAGCTACTTCTTCCTGACGCTCTCGCTGCGTGATCCGTTCGGTGTGCTCGTGACGATGCGTGTGCAGGACTGCCACGACCGTTACTTTGGCACCGTGCTTTGCTCACTGCAGCCGGCCTTTACGCTTGCGGCGATCATGATCATGGACCTGTGCCTGTTCTTCCTTGATACCTTCCTGTGGTACGTTGTCTGGTCCACCGTCTTCTCGCTCGGCTGGGCCTTCTCGATGGGTCTGTCGGTCTGGACGCCGTGGTCGGACATCTTCCAGCGTCTGCCCAAGCGCATCTACTCGAAGCTGCTTGCTACGCAGGACATGGAGGTCAAGTACAAGCCCAAGGTGCTTGTCTCGCAGGTGTGGAACGCCATCATCATCTCGATGTACCGTGAGCATCTCCTGTCGATCGACCACGTCCAGCGCCTCCTGTACCATCAGGCTCCGGCCGAGGATGCGCCGTACAAGCGCACGCTCCGTGCCCCGCCGTTCTTCCTGAACCAGATGGATTCGGGCCCCAAGCCCGAGTTCTTCCCCAAGGGTTCCGAGGCCGAGCGTCGTATCAGCTTCTTTGCGCAGTCGCTCACGACCGCCATCCCCGAGCCACTGCCTGTGGACGCGATGCCCACCTTTTCCGTGCTTACACCGCACTACAGCGAAAAGATTCTTCTTTCGCTGCGTGAGATTATTCGCGAGGAGGACCAGAACACGCGTGTGACGCTGCTCGAGTACCTCAAGCAGCTGCACCCGGTCGAGTGGGACAACTTCGTGAAGGACACCAAGATTCTTGCGGAGGAGACGAGTGGCTTCCCCGGTGCACCGCCCTTTGGTCTGGAAGACGAGAAGGCGGCGGGCAAGGGTGCCAAGACGGATGACCTGCCCTTCTACTGCATTGGTTTCAAGTCGGCCGCGCCCGAGTACACGCTGCGTACGCGTATTTGGTCGTCGCTGCGTGCGCAGACCCTCTACCGTACCGTGTCTGGTTTCATGAACTACAACAAGGCCATCAAACTGCTTTACCGTGTCGAGAACCCCGAGGTGGTGCAGCTCTTTGGTGGTAACACGGAGCGTCTGGAGCGTGAGCTGGAGCGCATGAGCCGTCGCAAGTTCAAGTTTGTGATCTCTATGCAGCGCTACTCGCGTTTCAACAAGGAGGAAATCGAGAACACGGAGTTCTTGCTGCGTGCCTACCCCGATCTGCTGATTGCCTACCTGGACGAGGAGCCGTCGCGCAAGGAAGGTGGTGAGTCGCGCTGGTTCTCTGCGCTTGTCGATGGTCACTCGGAGATGCTTCCGAGCGGCCGCCGCCGCCCCAAGTTCCGCATCGAGCTGCCGGGTAACCCGATTCTCGGTGACGGTAAGGCCGACAACCAGAACCACGCGATCATCTTCACGCGTGGCGAGTACCTCCAGCTGATTGACGCCAACCAGGACAACTACCTGGAAGAGTGTCTCAAGATCCGCAATGTCCTGGCCGAATTCGAAGCGATCGACACCCCGAGCGAGAACCCCTACGGTCCTCACTACCGCGAGTTTGAAAAGGCCAAGGTCGCCATTGTTGGTTCGAGGGAGTACATTTTCTCGGAGAACATTGGTATCCTTGGTGACGTTGCTGCCGGTAAGGAGCAGACGTTCGGTACGCTCGCTGGTCGTGGTCTCGCACAGATTGGCGGCAAGTTCCACTACGGCCACCCCGACTTTTTGAACTCGACGTACATGACGACGCGTGGCGGTGTCTCCAAGGCGCAGAAGGGTCTGCATCTGAACGAGGATATCTACGCTGGTATTATGGTCTTCTGCCGTGGCGCTCGCATTAAGCACTGCGAGTACTACCAGTGTGGTAAGGGTCGTGACCTTGGTT
Source organism: Malassezia japonica (assembly GCF_029542785.1). Lineage (NCBI taxonomy): Eukaryota > Fungi > Basidiomycota > Malasseziomycetes > Malasseziales > Malasseziaceae > Malassezia > Malassezia japonica. Next base: position 567,355 of record NC_083374.1, on the reverse strand, counting down.
TCGGTACCATTCTCAACTTCATTACCAAGTTGGGTAACGGTATGGGTGAGCAGATTCTCTCGCGTGAGTACTACTACCTCGGTACGCAGCTCCCGGTGGATCGCTTCCTTACGTTCTACTATGGTCACCCCGGTTTCCACATCAACAACATCATGGTCATCTTTGCGGTGCACATGTTCATGTTTGCGCTGATGTTCATCGGTTCGCTCTACTCCTCGCTCGAAGTGTGCCCCGACACGGGCAGTGAGTTCATTCTTGGCTCGGGCACTTGCTACTACCTGAACCCCGTCATCTACTGGGTGCAACGTACGGTCATCAGTATTCTGTTGGTGTTCATGATCGCCTTCCTGCCGCTCTTCCTGCAAGAGCTGTCGGAGCGTGGTGCGATCTCTGCGTTTGTGCGTCTCTTTAAGCAGTTCGCTTCGCTCAGCCCGCTGTTTGAGATCTTCACGACGCAGATCTACTCGCACTCGATCATTACCAACTTGACGTTTGGTGGTGCCCGCTACATTGCCACTGGCCGTGGTTTCGCCACTACTCGCCAGACCTTCGCCCTACTCTACAGCCGTTTCGCCGGTCCGTCGATCTACTCGGGTATGCGCGCATTGCTCATGTGCTTCTACGCGACGCTCGCCGTGTGGATGCCCCATCTGATCTACTTCTGGATCAGCTTGGTTGCGCTGTGTGTCGCTCCGTTCCTGTTCAACCCCCACGAGTTCTCGTTCTCGGACTTCGTCATCGACTACCGCGAATTCCTGCGCTGGATGGCGCGTGGTAACAGCCGCTCGCACGCCAACTCGTGGATCGGTTACTGTCGTCTGAGCCGTACGCGCATCACGGGCTTCAAGAAGAAGCGCCTGGGTCACCCTTCGGAGAAGCTGACCAACGATGTTCCGCGCGCTGGTCTGAAGACGATTGTGATGCACGAGGTCATTGTGCCGATCTGCATTGCGGTCATTTTCTCGGTGTGCTACTGCTTCGTGAAAAGCTTCCCCGCCCTGCCCGACTCGGACGCGCGCCGTGGCGACGTTCAGGGCGGTATTGTGCGCCTGGCCATCATCTCGCTCGTGCCGATCGCCTGGAATGCCGCCGTGCTTCTGGTGCTGTTCCTGACGAGTCTGTTCTTCGGCCCCGCGCTCAACTCGTGCTGCGCCAAGTTCGGCAGTGTGATTGCCGCGATTGCCCATCTCCTCTCTGTTGCCGGTATTCTCGCCATCTTCGAGTTCCTGTGGTACATTGAGTACTACAACACGGCCAACACGGTCTTGGGTATTCTTGCGATGATTGCGATTCAGCGCGCTATTTTCAAGATCCTCATCGCCCTGGTCATCTCGCGTGAGCTGAAGCACGACGAGACGAACCGTGCGTGGTGGACGGGTCGCTGGTACGGCCGTGGCCTCGGTGGCCACGCCTTCAGCCAGCCGGCGCGTGAATACATCGTCAAGATTATCGAGATGTCGCTCTTCTCGGCAGACTTCATCACGGCTCATCTGCTGCTCTTTGCGCTGTCGATCCCGTTGCTGGTGCCGTACGTGGACCGCTTCCACTCTACGGCGCTCTTCTGGCTGCGTCCTTCGAAGCAGATCCATGCACCGATCTACTCGCTCCGCCAGCGCGCGCAGCGTCGCTCGATCGTGATGCGCTACTCGGTCGTGTTTGTCTTTGCCTGGGTGGTGTTCCTGGCCCTGATTCTGGTGCCGATCATCATCGCCTCGACGGTGAACGCAGACACGAAGGACACCATGTGCTCCTTCTGCTCGACGCTCTAAGAACCTTGACTCCCCCCCTGCCCTAGGAACGCTGTGCTTTGGCACTACATATATAGCCGCGGTTCCCCCACCTTCCCTTGTATCGTGGACTTTACGCAATGATGGAATTGTCACTACACATAATTGGTTGGCTATGATGCAGCGCCAAGGCGCGCTGGAAAAATAGTATTACGTGCTCGGTGCGCCGGCAGGTACGCCCGTCTCCGCACTTTGCGTGGTCAGGGGCTGATTTTGGCTGTCGACGCTTCCACTTGTCACTGTTACACTTGGCACAGCCGGTGCAGCACTAGGCGCGGGTTTAGCATTGTCGTGAAGAGACAAGGCCTGAATTACCGAGTCGATATTTTGGTCCAGCTGCGGATTAGTCGCTCCCTGATCGGGCATGCTGGGGAATTGCGGCCGGTTCTGCACGACAGGAGATGCTTCTGTCACCGAAAGCGCAGGCGTCGGTGACTGCGTGCGCTCGGCACTTGGTAGTATTCCATCTGACAGTGGACGCGGGACACTTGGCAGGCCTTGCGCAGGCGTCAGAATAGGGGAGAGTGTCTGCGGCGTTCGCCGCCGGCCATGTGGCGATAGCGATGAGGACCGCGGAGGATACCGACCCGAGTCCGAACTCTCCGTAGGAGAATATACCGTGTCTTCTGGGATTGCAGAGGGCGTCTGCACGGGGGACGAGGGCGTCGACGTAGGGATAACCTCGGGGATCTGTTGCAGTCGCAGCCAGTGCTCCCGCTGGTCTTCGGTGGTGGTTGTAAGGCGCAACATGGTGGTCACCACGTCGAGCTCACTGTTGTTTACCACCATACGTCCGCCACTTCCCCCTCCAGGAGAGCGCGAGCGCGAGTGGCGAATCCATGTCCGTAAACAATCTTCCAGCAGTCGCAAGCTCATCCGCAATGTGGCCGTGGAGTTGGCTTCGTGGTTATCCGAGCCCGTGGGGGTGATGAAACAAGTACCTTGCGTCGGTGGCTTCCGTGGGTCAATAGGCCAGGTATACAGTGTCATTGTGGGCCAGTAGAGGAGCGTGATGATATATTTGGACCGGACTTGAGGGCGTTCAATGCCTAGCAGAGACCAATCATTGGTCTGATAACCGAGGCGTTCAGGCGAAAAAAGATGCGAGATGTCCACTGGGCTCGGTTGAGATACCGGGGGAGTCGTCGGGAGCGACGATGAAGAGTGATTGCGCTGGCGATAAGCTAAAGGTTGTGGGACAGTGTTCCCATAGTTACTCGGCGTTGGCAGCAAAATACCAGTGCGTGGCGACGGGGGTGCTGAGTTAGATGGACTTGAATGCGCGGATTGGATATTCCTAGACTGCCTCTTAGAGGAGGGGAGCGCATAGGTATGCTCCGATCTTCGCTGCATGACCGTCCTCCCCAACGACCGAAGCACAGCCGCGGTCGATGCTCGGGGGAATGTATGTCCGCCGATTCTACCAAGCCCGATTACATTTAATTTTTTTCCGCAAATCCCATATAGGCATGTTAGTCGACAAAGATGTGATTGCTGGGCCGTTAGTTCAGTTGGTAGAATGCGTCTCTCCTACATCGACTGATGTTGACGGATACAAGATGAGGTCCTGGGTTCGAGCCCCAGGCGGCCCTGTTAATTTTTGGGATAGGACCTCGAACGAATTATTATAATTTTTTATTTTTTAGGAATAGGATGCGAAACGACATGCGCTTAGAGTGACTATGAAGAAATGCGAAAAGATCAAACAGTCTTGCCACGGATCCACTTGCCCATAGCAACACATGCAGGGGAATAACGCGGAAGGAAGGTAGACATAGTGCCGAAGTCGTGGCATCCGGCCTCGTCCACCTGCAACTCAACACTAACGCCTGCGTCACGAAGTTTGCTCACAAATGCAAGGTCCTCGTCGACAAGGGCTTCAAGGCCACCCAGAAGCACGTAAGAAGGCGGAAGCTTGCCAATGTCGGCCTGGGGTAAGCAGTATGGCGCAATCCAAGGGTTCTCGAGGTCGGGGAAACGGTCCTTGAAGTTGGGACCGACCTGCAACGAGTTCACACCCCAATGAGCATACGCGGGAAAGAGGATATCATGGCCAGTCTCCACGCTCTTCCGGCGCGAAGGCGTGTCAATGTCGAAGGGGCAGACCCACGGAGAAAGGAGGAGCAGGCCAGGAACACCCGACGCGGTCGATGCTTTGTTCTTCCAGCTGTCTGTGATAAACTTGCCATCTGTGCGGAGGTAGTGCTCGAGCTGGAGAGTGAGCCAGCTACCGAAGCTGTCACCACCGATAAAGATCTGCTCAGGGAGGTAGCCGTACGAGTTGATCAGGTGCAGGTAACCACCCAGCGCCTGGACGATCTGCACAGGGAACGGAGCGAAAGGCGCGAGGTTGTAGTCCACAGAGAACAGATCAACCTGACCCTTCTTCGCGAGCGTCTTGGCGAGCGTCTGGCCCAGGAACGCGTCGCCGGCAGAGAAGCTGACACCAGCACCACCATGGAAGAAGAGCACGACGGGGCGCTTCTGGCTGCCCGAAGGACCAGGCGTCGGCGAGTCTGCATGGTTGTGCATGAACCAATAACCCTTGACACGCGTCTTGGCCCACTTGGGTTCGACAAGAGCCGCACCCTTGTACTGGGTAGAGTCGGTCACCTTGTTGTCACCGACCTTGATCGAGAGGATACCCTTGAGCGCCTCCAGCGGCGGCGGGTTGAACCAGTCGGTATCACGGCGACCCTCACGAATGTAGCCTTCGACCTGATCAACGACCGGCGGCGCAGAGGCGACCAGACCACCGGGGCCGGACAGGTTGATGAGCGACAGGAAGCCACCGATGATGTTGTCCATCTCACGCCAGCCCTTCTCGCGAGGGGGAATCGGCTGCAAGTGGAAACGGATAATGTTGCGCATGGCATAGCGAGTCAAAAAGACGCCCAGTGCCTCAAGCACCGTCCACCCCTCGTAACGGCCAGGGCCGAATGGAATCAGTGCACGGAGCACGAAGAGAGGAAGGAGCAGCGCGGTGGTCGGTACAAAGAAAATATGGAACAAAAGAGCCCGGACGATAAAAGACAGGTGTTTGACCTTTGCGGGCTTTGCCAGCGTCACGGCCTGTTCAACTTTCGGATCGACAGCCATGGTGGAATAGCCAAATATGGTGTCAACGCGGGGGCTTATTTCCGACCGAGCCTAAGATGCACAACGGCTTTCACGTGTTTCCTCGCTAACGCCGCGCGCAGGCCGTACCCCACCTTTCTATAGATGCAAGTTGACGATTGAATAAGTGTCTGTTTTCTGCGTAGTTTAGTGGCTATGACGGGTCCTTGTCATGAAGGCTTGTCCCGATTGTTCGGACCAGACCCGGGTTCAATTCCCGGCGCGGAAGCATTTTTTTGGGCTGCACACACTTTTTTTGGACAGCTTCGTGTGGAGAAAGGCAGAGGCTAGTGCATCCGTCACATACATGATCATTTCTTATGTGAGAACTATCTTCCCGAACGACGCTTAGCACCCCGACGACTCGAGGAACCGCCATATTCACTGCCGCGGTTTCCCTTTGCAGAGGTTGTCGCAGCGGCGCCTGCGTTGCTGGTATCATGATCATAGTTCTGCATCATGACCTCGGGCCCACCGGGAACGTTGTGCATATTCTTCCGCGCATCCCGGTACATCTTGGTTGCTTGGTACTCCTCGTTGTCCTTCTTGGACGCCCAGCTTCGAAGGATATTCCAAATATGCCCGCGGTGCCACTCGACGTCTGCGAGCATGGCACGCACCTCTTCGAGGCGCTCCATATATTCACGGCTGTCCGAGTACAAATCATTCAGCGACTCGAGGCTTCCATATACAATTTCGCGCTGGTCCTCTTCCGAGAGCGTCAAAGTATTGCCCTCACCCGCTTCGCCCATAGATTCGGGCACCGGGATAGTCAACCCCTCCTTAGTCAGGAACAGGTTGTTAATCTGGGCCAAGGGCGGCGCAATATCCATCGGGCCCAGCGGCGGCGGCGGGCAGCTCTCTGAAGGTGGTTGCTTCGGCTCTTCTTGCTTCTGCTCCGGCTCCTCCTTGGTGTCTTGAGGCACAGGGTCCTGCTCCATCGCCTCGCTTCCGGCATGCGCTTCGTCCTGCGCGGCATTCGCCTTTTCGCTTTGTTGTTTGACGGCCAGAGCCCCCGAAGCAGGAGCGGGCGCCTCGCTCTCCTCCTGAGGCTTGCGCAAAGAGCCGATCGCAATCGCATCCACCTCGCGTGGGTCCGAATCAAAAATGCGTTCCATGGCCCCAAAGCAGCGGCCCAATGCACGGTTCATTGCATGCTCGCTTTCGCGCAGATCCAGTGCTGTACGGCTCAGGGCTGTAATGTGCGGGTTACAAAAGATCTGCTTGAGCAGCTTGCTCTGCAGCAAGTCCCGAGGGCTGAGCACCGGGAGGAGGAGCGACGGTGCCAAGGTGGCTGCGCTAAGCGACAAGCGCTCCTCTTCGTCCAAGTCGTCGCCCAAAAGATCGTTTTCAGGGTCCATACTCTCGGTGCGCAGTTTGTTCCGCCGCGCCGTCGGCACGCCGACCCGCCTGCGTTTGAAGCGAGGAGGTTCGCGCCAGATGCCACCGAGACCCCCCGGCATGTGTGCCTCAGCCTCTAGGAGCGCTTCGACACTGGCGTGCTGGAAAGCATCGATTCTCCGTTCCTCACGCTCCTGGAGCTCGCGCTCTGCACGCGCCTCTGTCCAGTCACCCAATTTTCCACGGTGGATCCAGCGCATGCCGTCCTTGGTACGCAGCTTGTGGTTGCGGTTGGTATACTGGGACGGGCCTGGATCGTTATAGTCTGGCGTTTCATCCTCATCGGGATCGGAGTAGTAGGCTGACTGGTCGTTCTCGGGTAGCGAGAGCCACATGAGACGCGTTGTTTCCTGTTCGCGCATCTGCTGCTGTACGTCCGGGTTGGCGGGGTCAGACTCTTGGGCATTGGTATCGTCCGTGCTCTTGGGTGCCTCTGCAGGCGCACTTCCAGAGCGCTGATTGGTGTCCTCCTCTTGCTTATCGTCCGACTGGGGAATAGGATCCGAGTTGTTGCGTGTCGGGTGGGGCTGCGGCGCGGGTTCTTCGGGTGCCTTTCGCTCCTCCGGCAGCGGCACCTGAGCAGGAGTTTGCTCAGTAATCATCTTGGACTCATTCTCCTGAGGCTCCTGTGGAGCAGGATGTCCAGCCTCTGGCGGTGCCGGAGTCGTTTCGTCCAGCATCGCGGTGGAGTGCTTGCTGGTGCCGATGCTGCACCCTGCGTTGGAAAGTGCGCGCACGCCCGTTAAATGACTAAATATCACATAATCTCGACGAAGCGAAGCTCACGTGAGTATCTGCATGACATCGGCCGAAATATGCAATGCTGGCAGCCGGCGGAATGCGACGCGATTCGATTTGCTGCGCAGCCGGCAAGCCAGCCGAGACGCAAACTGCAAGCAAAAGCGGGTGCCTGCACCCGGCACCCGCATCCTCACACAGTTCTACTGCTTCGAGGTGCTTGACGCCAAGTTCCTGGATCCCAAGCGAATCTGGTGCGGAGAGAAGACACACGTCGACAGTGTATGAATAAGGTCTTTTAGCACTCTTATTCGTCTGAAACACAAGCCTTTCTCTGCTAGCGAACGTGGAAGTAGCATGTCCACGGCAAGCCCTTCGGTCCCCTCGACCAGCCCGTCGCAGTATGGTGCATCATCTGTGCAGCACGCGCAGGCGTCGGCGACGCATGGCGGCACGGCACCGATGCATGGCCACGCCAGCTCTGGTATGGCTCCTGCATCCGACACACACGTCAACCATGCCTCGGGCGCGGGCCTGTACCCTGAAAGCGTCCAGCAGACGCCGCATCACCTTGCTGCAGGCTCCTTCCCTGGCGCACAGCTCTCGCCGATGGCTGCGTCGCCTTATGGCGCGTACGCAGCTGCCCAGCACCCCATGTACGGCGGCTCGTACTCTGGCCATGCCTATCCCCCGTATCCGAACTACATGGGACACATGTCACACTACGGCCACCCACCCCACTACCCAGGTGCATCGACGACACCTGCATACCACAACCAGGTGATGAACAGCATGGTGCCGCACAATGGGTACAGTCCCCACGCGGCGGGCCATATGGCGTCGCACCACGCGCAGGCCGGTACTCCTTTGTCCATGGCCGGCTCGGCCGGAGGGGCAGGTCTTCCTGCTGGTCCAGGGGGGCCCATGGCCCCGAGCGCGGTGGTCCAGGCTCCGTCGTACGGTGCGACGCCACAGTACAGCACGCAGCTGCCCCTGGCTGGACGCCACCGTGTGACGACGACGCTGTGGGAGGACGAAGGTACCCTTTGTTTCCAGGTGGACGTCAAGGGCGTGTGCGTTGCGCGTCGCCACGACAACAACATGGTCAATGGCACCAAGCTGCTCAACGTCTGTGGCATGTCTCGTGGTAAGCGCGATGGTATCTTGAAGAACGAAAAGGAGCGCATTGTCGTCAAGGTCGGTGCGATGCACCTCAAGGGCGTGTGGATCGCCTTCAACCGCGGCAAGCAGCTCGCCGAGCAGCACGGCATTGCCGACGCTTTGTACCCTCTGTTCGAGCCCAACATCCAGTCCTTTCTGTACCACCCCGACAATTACCCTCGGACTGCGGCAGTGATGGCAGCTGCGCAGGAGCGCCATGTCCAGCGCCACTATCCTGGACCGAGCCCCGGGGGTGCGAGTATGAAAGAAGTGGGCGGCGGTGAAATGGGCGCGGGCATGCCGCTGCATGCGGGCCTCGACAGCAGTCACTGGGGGAACGCGCAGCAGCAGTCCCATGAACAGGTTGCAGCTGGAAATGACTCGCTACACTACCAGCAGTACCAGCAGCACTACCCGCACCACCAGCATCACTCTGCGATGGTGCCGCCGCCGACGGCTGGTCCGGGCATGTTTGCGTCGGCCAACGGCCACTATTCGCAGGGCATGCCGCAGCCTATGCGCTCCACGCCTACCTCGTCCATGGGTATGGACCGTCGCGTGGACCACGGTGCAGACACTAGCGCTGGACAACCCGGTACGCCGACCAACATGCACCCGGGTGCGAATGGCACGCACCGCCGGATCTCGGGTATGAAGCGCCCCAATGACGACTACAGCCAGTCGCCCTCGGAAGCCTCTCACCAGGACTCGGAGCAGAACTCGCAACAGACCGCGGGAACGCCGAGCGGTGGCGGCCATGCTGCGATGACCAACGCGAGCGGCCACGGCCCTTCTGATTCGTTCCCCTCGGGTGGTTTCGGCGCGCAAAATTTCGCTTTGGACGACATGAAGATGATGAAGCGTCCTAAGATTTCTGAGCCTATGCCCTCTTCTCAGGGCCATAGCAATGTGCAGCCCGTCTACTCGGGTGACCATGCGCCCGAGTCAGACGCGCGGACTCAGTCGCATGCCGAGGTGCGCTGAGCGCATAGGCCCGGATCGCAATCTTGATGAATTCAAGTTCCACTTGCCACGTGCTTCAACTTCATGTCTATCATCTCTACGTTAATCCATGCTGCCAAGCGAGGAGCTCCTGCTCGTTTCCTACCTCCCCTGTCGTGTCGACGCGTCTGCTGCAGTGATGATGTTGCGTGTTCCCCACATCCTGTACTATTATGTCTTTTTGCTCTTGCCGACGTGCGTTTTACAGCGACGCACAGGAACGCACATAGGCAGCTTCCTGCATATAAATGACGTAAGTGTCACCGGCACTTTATTCAGGTCCCTCGTCCGGGACCCTGTCGCGTGCCTAAAATTCTGTCCCATTGGCTGCGCAGTCCAATTTCCCCGAATTGGGTGTTGGAACGCGAAAAGCCTGCAAGGGGGATTGACCACCAAGAGATCAACCGGCTGCCAAGCGTGTGCAGAATCTGCGCGTGTCGTGCAACAAGAACCTGTACGTCAGACGGCCTGCACGTCTAAAGGACGGAAGGCCGCGCGATTGAGTTTATCAAACTTTGTCCGCGTAGCGCAGTCTTTGTCCGTTAAGCGTGTCAACGTCGCTTTCTCATTGACATAGAATCGGTGAGGTGCGCAATGATGGGGTCCATGGATGATGAGGGCCTTCCATCTAGCACCAACTTTGCGGGTGTAGGGGTCCAACGACTCCAGCTCGGAGACGACAGCATGCATTCTCTGTCAACTATGTCATCGCCCGTCATGAAGTCGAGCACGACACGGTCTGAATGGTTTCCCCACGAAGACGATCAGTCGTCTCTTCTCTCCCACACACGCCTGAGCTGTGGTCGCTTTCCCCGCTTTGCCAAAGTGGTGGATGACCCCTATGGGTTTCGTGTCGCGACACCGACACCGGTTTTACAGAAGCCGCGGTACAACCATTTCATGATCCCTCCGGACGGCATGCGCACACCGCCCGAGCCACTAGACATGCATATTATCCGGCGGCACATTCCGGCGCCTCGGCAGACCAAGCCCCGATCATCGTCTTCGTCGCAAGGGACGCCGAAGCGCCCACAATTGACTGTACAGACATTATCTCGGAACAATGGGCACTACCAACTCGCAGGGTCTCCGGGAATGCATTCTGCGCCTACTTTGTTGGACAATGTACCTATGCCGAAGCCACAATTCGAAGTGTCCTCCCCGTCGCCGTCGGTAGCCAGCTTGGGCGCGCCTCCGACGATGAATGCGTCTTTGTCTCCAGTACCCTCTACCGGATTTGCGGCGTCCCCAGAGCCACAACCCGGCTGGCCTGAATCGCGCGACATGTGGGACTCGGCCACGACCTCGACGCAGAGCCTTGTGACGCCGACGACCAGTGTCGATGCTCGGTTCAGCCCTCCCTCTGTGCAAACGAAACCGGAAAACTTACCAGGAAGACCATCCGAACCGAGACAAAACACGCTAATGCCGCCGCCTTCGGACACTGCAATGCGTCAGTCGGCCTTGGATGCCATCGATGCATTCATGTGGAATGACGGCAGCTTTGACGATTCGAGCGAGGATGAGTCCATTGACGGTGCATCGCGTTACTCTACCGTGTCGTATGCTACTCGTCGCCAGACTCATAATGGCGGACCACGTGCTCCGTCCCATATGGGCATGCCCCGGCTCCACGTCGAACCTGCTGTCTCGGATACAGAAACAGTCAAGGAGCTGCCCAACGTTTTAAAAGACGTCCCTGATGAGGCACCTATACGTTCGACTTCACCCAAGCTTCCTGCTGACGAAGCTGAGGACGATGAGAGCGATGCAGACAATCTCACTGTTGAAGCTTGGCTGGACAGCCGGCTCTCTGCCGATCTTTTGCCGACAGACGTGCCCATTTCGACTAGCACGGAAGCTGAGAGCCAAAATCCGCTCGATTGTCGTCGTTGTCATAAACTAATTCAGCGCAGCAAGTTGCGCAGCGCCGACGGCAAACTCAGTGGCGTATACCATCCCGAGTGCTTCCAATGCACAGTATGCCCTCGGAGCCTGCGTTATGAAGAGTTCTACGTGTTCCAGGACGAGCCCTATTGCTACCAACATTACCACGAAAAGTGCGATACCCTTTGCGCCACGTGTCAACGAGGCATCGAAGGCATATACCGCGAGGCAAACGGCAGCAAATACCACGAAGGCTGCTTCACATGCACCTATGTCGACGTACAGGGCCAATCTTGCGGCCTGATGCTCGATGACTATTACGACCTTGGTGGTCGCCGCTATTGCGGAGCCCACGCTCATTCTCTCTCTAAATCTGCATCTTTGGACACAGCCACGCCTAACACCGACACTGCCGGGGTGAATCTCGGAAAAAATATTGTTGAACCCAAGCGCAGGCGATCTGTGTTGGTCGACCCAAGTTTTCCTCGTATGATCCCTTCTCTCTCCTTGTAGAATTCCCCCATACATTCCCGTCGCGTTGGCGGGCTTTTTGACAATATGCTTTCCTCGTGACATTCTCCGCGTCATTGCGCGCGATATATCCGGCACGGGTATGAAGATCGCCTACCACGTTCAAATTAAAACCAGTATTCGGCCGAAAGGGCAAGGGGTGCACTAGGCCCTTGCGCTTTTACCATTGCCGATTAGCGAGGGGATCTAGCCTAACCGTAAAGGCTTAGGGAGCTTCTGCTCTCTTTTTTCCCATGGAAGCTTCCACGAGTGTCCTATACGAAGATATATCTCGTGGAAAGTGGTCGTTTCATCCTCGGCCTCGGTATGACAGTGTGCCTGCTGTAGACCAAGACGTCTGTGCGACTCCAATTGCGTTCCCGCCTTCAATCACGCCTGACCAAATGTACGAGTTCGACGCTCGCATTGCGTCGAAAATCTCTATTACAGAAGACGTCATGAACCCCATCTTCGAAAAGGACCCCTTTCTCGAGCTGGCGATGTGCGACATGGCCCACCCAACCTTGTCTGATACCATTTCAACATTGTCGGAAGCTTCGGACTTCCCTCTGATGCTCCCACCTACGGTATCCAGCGGCAAGCCTATGGATGAAGGGATGAATACGGCACCAGTCCCAGAACTGCTTCCTAGTCCTACGTCGCTCTCGTTTGGTGTTTACGAATCCTACTCCCAAAACCTTGGCAGCCGGATGGGTTCGCAGGCGGTAGGTGAAAACCTAGTGCGGCATAACTTTACCACTATGAATCCGCTATCCGGAGACTTTACTTCGGATTCTTTCTCGCTCATGTCAAATCCTGAGCACGACTTATACGGTTTTCTGTCGCAGGCAGTCCCGCTGACGCAAATGGCCACGGCCGTCGCGAAGACCAATGCACAAGCGCCTATGCAGACATTATCAAGCATGCCTTGTATCCTTCCGATGCAAGGCAATCCGATACCGCAAACGCCGCCTCCCCGGACGGACGTGCCTATGGACCTTTTTCAGGACTCCTTCCGCCAAATTTACTCGACGGCCATGCCGACTCAAGGGGCGGATCCGCTTGTTTCAGTGGTCAAACCTGTGATCAGCAAAGAGGCGGTCGTCCAAACGGGGCTTGCCACTGTCTCGCTTGCTGTATCACGAGGAAGTCCGAGCGCCACAGCGCATGCGCCCGCCTCCAAGCGCTCGGCGGCTTCCATGGCCGAGCTTGGCGCAGCACGCAACAAGCACAATTCGTCTTCACGCTTGTACGAATGTCCCATCTGTCACAAGATGTTCGAGCGGGCTTACAACCGCAAGATGCATATCACTACGCATGAGGCCATCGAGAACCGCCTCAAACCTTTCGTTTGTCCAATTGAGACATGCGGCAAGCGATTTGCACGAAAACATGATAAAAATCGTCACTATATGGGTGTGCACCTTCGCACGCGCAAAGGTGGCAATCCGCGAGGGGATACGCCCACATCAATTGATGGCTCGCAAAATGATTGGGGGAGCTCATCGCCCCTCCCGGCCATGCACCCTGCTGCATGGACCGCGTAAATATTTAGCACCCCCTTCCCCTACGTGGTCTGGGCTCTTTAATCACCTTGCCGCTGCTGAGTAGGCGATGGTCGTGTTTTATGGGTATAGACTAGCAAGTTGTGTAGATTATCTTAAGAATCAGGCTCCTCCGACGTATCGCTGTTCTCTTCCCATTCGTCGCGATCAGGGTAGTCGTTGCCAAAGTAATCCTCGTCGTTGCTGTCCTCGTCCTCGCCCAGCATTGAGGGCGGAGCACGTAGTTCTTCGTGCACGAGCTGTGCCTCTGCTAGGCGCTGCCCGGTCGACGAAATTGGCACGACGGTCGTGCGTCCTTCTTCGTCCACGCTCGGCCGCAAGAAGACAGGGATAAAGTCGGCTTCGTCCCAGTCTTCTTCCCAGTCGGGCGCATGCTCGGTGCTGAGTGCACTCAGATGTTCAAAGCCCGGCGCGCTCGTCGCCGAAGGCGTGTGCCGCGGCAGAGGGACAGGAGAATACGAAGCCTTGGCCGGCTCGGACGCGCGCCCGACCTGTGGCGGTCCAACGCGTGCAACGCGGCCGATTGCCGGGGGCTTATGCTTTTCCACGGCCTTTTTCGATTCCTCCTTGTTGGCAGGGAGTTTCCAGTGCAGCGGCACCGTCTCGCGATAATAGATATCGTACACATATTTTTCGGCTTCCTTGCTTGGTTCGGCCTGGCTGGGCTGGACTGCGTGAGAAAAGCAACGTACGTTTTAAATAATCAGACAACATTTCCGCAAAGTGATCCATCCTCGATGGACTTGTGCTGGACGCTGTCCACGTCTTTTTCCGCTGGGCCTGATCATCCTCCTCGTGGCCATCGCGCTTCCGCTTAATAGCGATTTTTCGGCGGCTTGCATCCCATTCTGCTTCAATCACACGCGCAGCATCATTCAGGGGTTTCGGCACCGTTTCGCGGAGCCGAAACATGCCAGGCTCTTGCCCCCCCCGCGCTGTCGGGCGAGGCTGCTTTGCGCCCGGCACTGTCCCGAGCTGCACGACAAAAGCGTCAATCGGATCTTCATCGCGCTTGCGCTTCACACGCAGGATCGTGTCGCGCGGGGCACCATCGCCTGCGCCCTTGGCCTTGTCCTGGACTGCAAGTGCGGCGCTGCATGCATCGTGCGCCATGCTTTGTGCCAATCACCGCAGCGTGGAGGAAAGTGGAGGGGGTGTGTTTCGAATTAAGCCAAGTGTTGGCTTAGGCTGTGTTCCGCGTGGCATCCGTGCGGCGCCTGGAATTCCGCAACAACACGGCCGTCTGGCGGGGTGGGTGGATTTTTGATCGGTGTGTGACTGCGATGAGTAGCGACGCGGATCTATTCTCATCCGTGCAGCAGCACCTACATGCGAATCGTGCCCCTGCCACAGAGTCGCCCTATGAGACGCAGCTCACGCAATACGGAGGCGACAGTGACAGTGTCTACCACTTGCAACATGCAGGCGATGGCGTGTACGAGACTGGCGTCATGCACCCGAAAGGGCCAGGTGCCTTTGATTCGGCATCAGGGATCTCGGAAGCGCCTTATCTGACCGCGGCGGGGCCGGATGGCGGATCCATGTCCTCGGCTCGTCATGGCACCCACTACTCCCCACCGCATTACGGTGGCGCATGGGGCAGTGACTCGGAACTGCCCCTTGCCAAGCACGGAAGTACGATGAACTTTGCCGAAGACGAAGACGACGAGGCGCGACAGCTTCATCATCCCATGGGCTACGACGAACACCATCCCACACTCATGTCCAACTGGATGCCCAATTCGACAGACGAAGGCCTACCGCGCAAGCCGGGCAAGTTTGCGTGGTCGAATCCTGAGCTGTTGCAGCGCCAGATTGATCATCGGCAACGTGGCGGCGGGCGCCAGTCCCTGCCGCTCGTGAGCTGGTTCCTTGCGTACGTCTCTATTCCTCACACAGCCTTGGCATGACGGGCGCCTTTATCGCCGAGCTGATCATTGCAAAACAGACGACTGGGCAAGCAATACAGACGCACCCCCAAATCCAGCCGATGCTGGGTCCCTCTGCCGAGTTTCTCATCTCGTTTGGCGCACGATTTGTACCTTGCATGCGGAGCATGCCTGGTCTTCCTGCGACCAACAGGCTGCCGTGTCTGGAATACACGACGTCGTCTCAAACCACCTTTACGCCGAACCAACTCTGTCCTCTGGCCGAAATTTGTGGCCTAGCGGATGCGAGCAATCCCAATCAATCCTACCGCTTTGTGTCGGCAATCGTACGTACGCATGCTAACCCAGTTTGTACATTCCGGCATTGTCCGTACGTGGCGCATCCTCACCCAGATATCCTCTTTAACCTGCTTGTGCTCCTCACGCTCTGCTGCCAAATTGAAAAGTTGATTGGCTCCGTGGCGTACACGGTGGTGTTTGTGGCCGGGGGCATTGGCGGCAACCTGCTCGGCGGCAATTTTGGGTTGATCGGGCAGCCCGCACTTGGCGCCTCGGGCTCGATTTATACGTGTATCAGTCTCGAGATTGTGGACTTGATCTACAACTCGAAATACGTACGTCCCTATTCTGACGCAGGAAAATCGGGCACGGACACGCATTGTGACCTCGACCATCTTTTCCATCATCGGCCTGGGCCTAGGGCTCTTGCCGGGCATCGACAACTTTTCGCACATTGGCGGGTTCTGCATCGGAATCCTCGGCGGCCTCTTCTTTGCCCCGTCCATCCATGCTACGCGCTCACACATGATCGGGACCTGGGTGCTGCGGCTGATCGGCCTGGGCCTGCTGGTGGCCTACTTTGTGGCTCTCGGCCTAAACTTTTACCGCAGTGAAGACCCGCGGCAGGCGTGTACCTGGTGCAGGTACCTGTCCTGCTTGCCCGTCTTCCAATCGTGCAAAGGGATTGGTATCTCGACCACCGATTCCGATGGACAAACGGCGACCAACTAGCCTGGTGCGCCCTGTGTAGATTATGTACGAACGGCATCTATCGCCTCCACCACCATAAAATGACCTGTGTGAGCAAGGGGACGTACAAAGATCCAGATCACCAGGATCAAGAAGAGCATCATATTGCAGAACCATCCCCGCTGGCTCCGGGCCATGGCATTCATACGCGTAAAGGTCGAGCCCAATAAGGCCGACGCATTCGAAAAGACGTCATTCAGCGAGTTCATATCCGCTGTCGAGTCGCGCACTTCGTTGCCAATCCCCGTAGAAATCTAGGTAAGCAGATCGACCTACGTCTTTCAGCATCTTGATCCGCTCACTCAGCGCATCCAGGCGCGAGTCGTTCTGCTCTTCTAAATCAGCAGCGCTCCGCTGCTGCGCGGCCGTGCCTTGAAAGAGACTTACAAAGCCACCGCCCGCCTCCTTCGGCGCGCCGTCCGTGGCACGCGCGTCGCCATAGGGGTTCTCGTACGGCGACGCAGTGCGAAGCGGCGTGCTATACTCGGACACAGCAGGCGATACGAGCCGCGCAGATGACGTAGACGCGGGGTACGAGTGCGCAGTCAGCAGCGCGTGCCGATCCGGCGCCCCAGCAGTACGACGGTTCATGCTGGCGTGCGCTCAGGGACGGTCACGTGCACTCGCCAGGTCCCAACGGACGCACTGACACTTCCACCTCCAGCCATGTGGGCGGCGGTGGGCCGTGAGACGCTCTCGCATCTCTCGGGCACCGCGAGTTTGATTGTTTGGATCTTTGCCCAATCCCCGTACGTGTTTGTCTTCTAACGCAGTCAATTATATACCAATTACAAGACGAAAAGTGTCGATGGTCTTTCGGCTGTTTTCCTGCTACAGTGGACCGCCGGCGACCTGACCAACCTTGTCGGTTCGATCCTTACGCACCAGCTGCCTATGCAAATTGTCATTGCTGCGTACATGCTGAGTGTCGATCTTTGCCTCTGCGCGCAATTTTGGGGTACGTTGTTCAGCTGACGCAGCGTACGGGAAGCCTTCCGCGAAGCCGTCCCACGATCGGGACTCGTTTGTGTCGGAGCGTACGCCACTCTTGGTGGCCAAGTACCGACGCGGCGGACGTCACTCGCTGCGCTCGAACTCGCGTGCGACGCGCTCGTCGCGGCACCACGCCCCGGTCGTCGCCTACCGGCCGCAGTCGAAGCGGGCACGGTCTTCGGACGCGTGGGTCGTCCGTGGCCTGAATGGCCACCGCTCGCACAGCACGCCGCACTTTAAGGAGGACCGCGCGCAGTCCCAGAGCTCACGCCGTCCGAGCGCTCAGCAGGACGAGTCGTTTTGGCCGTCGGACATGGAATCGTCCACCACCGAGTCGCTCGCACGCGGGCGCCGGCGAGAGCGCCTCGCTCTACCGGTGGAAGAGCCAGGGTCGCTCGCAGGTAGCATGGTCGGTCCGGGCTCGGACGACGAGAGCGGGCGTGCTTTGGCGCCCGCGCCGCATCTCCAGCGCAAGCGTCTCCTTGCCCCTAACCCCAGCACGACGCGCCGCGGCTCGGCCATGGTCCTGCTCGGCGTCTATGGCCTCTTCGCATTCGGCCCTTTTCGCTCGAACCTCGTCGAGACTGGCGGGGGCGAGACGACGGTGCTGAGCACCGCCCCGGTCACGTCCTTGAGCAATGCCTCGGTGAGCGAGCTGGGCATGCTAGAGGACAGCTGGCGCACGCAGGATACCATACATATTGCGTCGCCCCGGCATCCTGTGCTGCTATACATGCCAGAGGTGGCGACGATGCACAACCACCGGTCGCGCCGCCGCCGTCCGCGGCTGTCCTTCAGTCAGCTGGTGGGCCGTATCTCGGCGTGGGTGTGCACCCTCCTGTACATGACGTCACGCCTGCCGCAGATCTGGACCAACTTCCAGCGGCGCTCGGTCAAGGGCCTGTCGCTGTTGCTGTTTGTCTCGGCCTTTTTTGCCAACTTGCTGTACTCAGTCAGCATCCTTTCCAACCCGAAAGCCGTGGGCCCCCAGCGTGAGGCATTCCTGATGGAGAGCCTTCCCTTCCTCTTGGGCGCGTGTGGAACCCTGGTATTTGATCTCGTGATCATTGTACAGTGGTACATGTGGCACACACCAACGCAAACGACACAGGTAGCTGCCTAGTTTATTCTACACACCATATTCTGCACATACAATGGCCTCTCGCAAGGAGGCAGGCGTCGGGCGCTGTGCAACAGCGTCTGGCGCACACCCGAGTCGCTCGCGCACCCACTCCGAGGTCGTAGGGCCGATGCATGCGATTTTGGGCATCGGCTTGCCACTACTCGCTCCCTCGTCGGGCTGCGGCACCCAGCCGCGCGTACGCAGCTCGGGCAAGGCATGATCGCCGCCCGACGGCGAAAAGAAGACGATCCAGCTGGGCGCTTGCCCGGTCGGGCTCAGCAAATTCACCGGCTCGCCCAGCGACTCCGTCTTTTTTTCCAAGAGCTTGGCCACCCGTGCGGGGTCGTCGGTATCCAAGCCGGTCAAGGCGAGTCCCCGGTGCTTTAAAGTCACCGGGCTGCGCGTGCCGGGTGTGGGAATCTGGCGGGGAAGCTCTTGCGCAAGCATCCGGCAGTGCGACTCAAACTTGGCATCTTTTTCGGTGGAGTACACACAGAGTTCGTCCAGCTCGACCGGGGCCTTGAGCTCGGTGAGCGTCTCTTGCAGCGTGAGCGAATGTCTGTTTCCCACGAGGTACAAGAGACGCTGCGTTTGCGTTGGCTTCTCTGCAAACCGCTGCGCCATGATGCGTGCCAGCGCCTCGCCCGTGCCCGTATCTGTCGCGCCTACAATTTCGCTCGGCTGTAGCATCGGGGCGAGGGGCGAAGACGAGAGACTCTTGGCCGTTGCCGGCCCCACGACGTAAAAAGGTACCTCGGCCCAGATCCGCTCACACGGTGGGTCGAGTACAGGGCGCTTCTGCATTATCCCTGCGACGGTTTTGCACGCTTCGACCCATGCCTGGACAGCCCGTTTGCTCGTAATCACCACGCCGTCGTACTTGTATTTACCATCGACGGCCCCTAGAATACGATCCGACAGTTCCTTGATGTTTTGGAGCGAGTGCGAGAGGATCGGAAAGCTGACAATGCAATACTCACGGTCTTTGGCATCGTCGTGATCCGATTCTGGTGCGGAGTGGTGCGTCATCAAGTAGGAATTATTTTGGAAGGAGTGGTAGCTAGGCACAAACGACCGTTCCATCACTGGGCTCGAAGGCAAGAACAGTTTTCCATCCCCGCCCTCGGGCGTCTGAATGGGTTGGTAGGGCGTGCGCGGCGTCGAGGTGCCCGATTCCAAAGCGGAAAGCGCGAACGACGGCAGACAAAAAGACCCAAACGCATCATGGTACGCATCTGTGCCCTGCAACACACTGACAGGCTCGCGCAATAACAACACGCTCAACGGCAGCGCATCCTCTGCCGTGCTGCGCATTTGTGGGGCAGCGGGTCCGTGCTTGTGCGTCCTCGACGATCGCGGTGGACAGCCACGTGATGTCTGCGGGGCAGCTGCACGACCTCCACTTTTCGCGATGTCCGCCGGTTTCCGGCCGACGGCGGGGACGCACGGTACCGGTCTGTGCTGGCACCCGGATGCCGTACACCCGAGTCGACCGGTGATTGGCTGCGATAGATTTGATCTACTTATATACTCGCTCAATCTTCAAGGCCTTAGCTCCCCCGAACCATCGCAATGCTTTCTCTGTCTATCCCCCGCGCTGCCCTCCGTTCCGCTGCGGCGCCGCGCCAGTTCGCTGCCGCCTCGGCTTCGACGGTGCGTTTCGCCTCGTCCAAGACCCTCAGCCAGGCTGTTGAGGAGATCGTCCCCGAGAAGCGTGAGCAGCTCGCCGAGATCAAGTCCAAGTACTCTGACACGAAGCTTGGTGATGTTCAGGTGAGCCACCTGATCGGTGGTATGCGTGGCCTGAAGTGCATGCTCTGGGAGGGCTCGGTGCTCGACTCGGAGAGCGGCATCACCTTCCACGGCAAGAGCATTCCCCAGTGCCAGAAGGAGCTCCCCACCGCCGCTGACATCGGCCACAAGGGTAAGGAGATGCTGCCCGAGTCGATGCTCTGGCTTCTGCTTACCGGCAAGGTCCCCACCAAGGAGGAGGTCAAGACCCTCTCGGAGGACCTCGCTGCCCGCGGCAAGCTCCCCACTTACCTGGAGAAGATCATCGACAGCTTCCCCAAGACGCTGCACCCCATGACTCAGTTCTCGGCTGCCACCGCTGCCCTTAACCACGACTCGAAGTTCGCTGATGCCTACTCGCGCGGTGTCAAGAAGACCGAGTACTGGCAGCCTACCCTGGAGGACTCGCTTGACCTGATCGCCAAGCTCCCCGCTATTGCCTCCCGCATCTACTTCAACGTCTTCGGCAAGGGTGACGGTCAGCAGACCATCGACCCCTCGAAGGACCTGATCGAGAACTACTCGCACCAGATCGGCTTTGGTGACTCGGAGGGTCTCATTGACTACCTCCGTCTCTACATTGCCATCCACGGTGACCACGAGGGTGGTAACGTCTCGGCCCACACCGCCCACCTGGTCGGCTCGGCCCTGTCGGACCCCTACCTGTCGTACTCGGCTGCCCTCAACGGTCTCGCTGGTCCCCTCCACGGTCTCGCCAACCAGGAGGTGCTCGGCTGGTCGCTTGAGCTCCAGAAGGCCGTTGGCAACAACCCCTCGGACAAGGAGATCCAGGACTACCTCTGGTCGACCCTCAAGAGCGGCCGTGTCGTCCCCGGTTATGGCCACGCCGTCCTCCGTCAGCCCGACCCTCGCTTCACTGCGCTGTCGAAGTTCTGCGAGACTCGCCCTGAGCTCAACGACGACCCCATTGTGCAGCTCGTCCAGCGCCTGTCGCAGCTCGCTCCCCCTGTCCTGAAGGAGCACGGCAAGACCAAGAACCCCTTCCCTAACGTCGACGCCGCTTCGGGTTGCGTGCTGTACTCGTACGGTCTCGACCAGTTCAAGTACTACACCGTGATCTTCGGTATCTCGCGTGCCATTGGTGCCCTGCCCCAGCTCGTGTTCGATCGCATCCTCGGTCTCCCGATCGAGCGCCCCAAGTCGATGTCGATGGAGGCCCTCAAGGCTTTCATCCAGAAGTAAACAGCGAACTGTTTTGGTAGCTTCAATATCGACTACTTTTCTAATTAGTCAAAGACCACGAGCGGGTTGATCTGGTCCATAGGGAAAAGGAAGTTGCTCGCAGCAGCCTCCTGCTCCAGGAACTGCAATGAATGATGCACGAGATGGCCACAGCACGTGTGCAGCAACGCAATCATTTGGTCCACCTCGCGCGCAGTAAAGGCATCGCTGTCGGGGCCCTCGGAGGCGCCCGCCCACTGCGCCTCGTCGACCGACTCGCCGTTGCGGGGGCGCTGCCACTGCGAGCGCACGAGGCGCGAGCTCCATGCGGTCGCGTGCTTGTACGCCGCCCACGTCTTGATCTCGTCGTCGGGCATGCATTGGAAAATGCGCCGGAAAACGGCCGTGTTGTAATCGGCTGCCGCGAGCCATATATTGTTGTAAAATTCGTGCGAAAGGGGGTCTTCAAAAGCATCCTGGGGGATCTCGGGCGCAGGGAACGGCGGCTGGAACGCGCCCCGTGCGCCTCGCCGTGACCGCGCACTCGGCGCCTGCTCGTCGGCGGCGAACACGCGTGGTGTCCGCGGGGGTCCTTCGTCGCGCTGCAGCGCATTCAACTCGGCATGGTCGACATCCACGCCGACGTGCTCGCGCATCATGCGCACACGCAGCGTGTGGGCAAACCGGCCGACCTTGTAAGGCTCGCCAGCCATCGTCGAGTCGATCATGTCCTCGTCGCGCACGACGCACGCCAGCTCCGAGTCGCGATCGCCGCGCTGGCTGCGCTCGTTGATGTTGGCGCTGCCCATGATCACGGTGCGGTCGTCCGCAATCATCATCTTGCCGTGGATGTACACCTGCTCGGTGCACAACTGGCCGTTGCGCAGCTGGCCCCAACCACGCAGCGAGAAAAAGTGGATATAGTCGTGCGGATCGACGCCGGCACGCAGCAAGCGACTAAAGATGCTGTTGGGCCCACGCGAAATCGAGAGGTACTGCAGCATTTGGATGATACGCACCGACCCACTCTCGGGGTGGTCGTACTCCATCGGGAAGCCTGGCGTGAGCGGAATGACAATCATCGCCCGCCACGGCGTGCCTTCGCGGTGTGCGCGGACGATGCGCTCGACCAATGCGAGACCAATTTTATTCTCGATCTGGACGCCGTCCATCGCCGTGGACGTGACAAAGAACTGGTTCTCGATGTAGATAAAGTGCTCGCTCATCTGAATCGTCTTGAGGTACGCATTCTGGATCGAGTGCTCCACTGTCTTGGGCGTGTTGAGGCTCCACGGCCCCGCCGAGCGGCAGATCTGCACCTCGCACGTCCCTTGGACGCCGTACCGCTCAATTTCCGCGGGGGTAAAATCGGGCGGCGGCATAAGGAACGGCATCTTGCGGGTGTGCTTCTTGATGCGCAGCAGCATATTCCAGCGCTGGCAAAAGTGGCGGCAGAGATCGCGCGCGGGTTGCCCAAACATTTGGACCCCGACGTCGTGCCACGGCATGCGCGGCGTGCGGTCGCGCGGGATGATATCGAGGTCCGGCTTGTGCAGCGTGTGCCATTCCGCGACGCGCTCGTTGGCATAGTCCTGGCCAGGCCACACTTGTGCCTCGTGCTCGTCGTGCACCGGCCCAATAAAGGTAGGGTCCAACGTTGTGTCGACAACCGGGTCGTCGATCAGTGCGTGTGACGACGTGTCCCAGCGTCCAAAGCACAGGTCGAATCCGCCCATGAACGCGACCATCTCGTCTACGACGCACAGCTTCTCGTGGTGCGCCCAGTACAGCGTACCGGTCTGGAAGTGCGACGGGGAGCGCTGGACAAAGATGTTGGGGTGGAGCGCCATGAGCCGCTGCTTGGAGTAGCTCGAGTCGGTGGGTGTGAATTGGTTCGAGACCTCGTTGTAGAGGATGACATAGATATGCACACCCTCTTCTGCCTTGCGCTGCAGCAGGCGGTCGAGGCGCCATTCTTTCGTGCCCGGGCGGCGCAGGTAGACTTCCGGCGAGAGCCACCAGTCGTGAATATAGATACGCTCGCGCGCATTACTGATGGCTTCCGATACTTCCCAAAAGTAGTCGCGCCCGTCGACGAGCCACTGTGCGCAGACCTTGCGGCGGATCGGTGCAAAGCTGCCGAAGCGGTTCGGCTGCCCAAACTGGTTGCGCCCTGCGGCCCACTTGATGGACATGATAAACTGCTCCATCTCGCGCTCACTCTGTGCGACAAGCTTGAGCTTGCGCTCGGCATTGCGCAGCTGGAAGGTGTGGCGCTTGACGTAGTGATGCACCGTCGCACCCGTGCGTTCCGGCGTTTCGTCGCCGCCCTGCGGCGGCCCCTGCTTCTCGTCCGAGGGCCCGTACTCGAGGACGTGGCGGTGAAAGTGGCGCCCTTGCGTCACCTGGAACTCTTGGTCCATGATGAACACGTCGTGGACCTGCATGCTGTGCTGGTGCTCGACGATCACAATGTAGCTCTCGCGCACAATAAACCATTTGGGCACGCGGTACTGCTCGCCGAGGCGCTTGAGGCTCAGCGATTCCTTGCGTGAGCTCTTCGACTTGATCTGCAGGTAGCCCTGCTTGCCGAGCTCGCCTTGCATGTTGGCCATCTGCACGGCCATTGTGCTCAGTTCCAGGAAACGGCACAGGCGGTTCACCTGTGGCTTGAACTGCACGCTCTGCATGAGCCGTGCCAGGTAGGCCTCGAGCGTTTCGCGCGTCTCGCGCTCGCTGGCCGCGCCGCGCTCGTTGCTTTCGCCATCTTGCCGCAGCCCACGCTGCAGGGGCAGCATCCCCGAAAAGACCGACTTGGGAAAGGAGGGGAGGCCTGCGTCATTGTCGCTGCCTCCCCTGAACGTCGCCGTCCTGCCGAGGGTGCCCTTGACGGACTGCGTCCGGAAATAGGTATGGAGCGACACAAAATCGCGCGCCTCGCGGTAGATGACCCACTGCATGAGCCCTGCACAGTAGTCCAGCTCAATCCTGTACAGCGTATGGCCCGAGTGGGGCGGGTGGATCGTGTCGGTGATCTTGGCCCTGATCTGCTGCAAGAGTACCGGAATGCGTGGATTCTTGCGCTCGTCGCGGTCCATGTGCAGCTTAAGCATTGCAACAGGAAGGAGACCCAGCTGCATCTCTCCCATGACCGACAGCGGCGCGGCCGTCGCCTCGGGCTCCTTCCCGGCGTTGCGCAAGCGCATCAGGCTCTGGAGCTTGACGCGTGCGCGCGCCGCCTGGCCCTGCGTATTCGACGTGTTGCGATCGGGGTTTGCGCTTTCGCCCGTGTTCTCTTCGGCATTCCAGCGCGGAAGCCGGAAACGCCGTGCGTCGGCTGCCGGCGCGGCGTCCCCTTCAGTCTCCTGGCGCACGTCGCTCATCCCCGCCAAGACTTGAGCCGCTTCGCCCGATGCGCCGATGCGGGAACACTCCACTTTCGCCGCTCTGTGCGTGGGCGTGGGAGGATGTGCGTAGCGCGACTAACCCAGGGGCCAGACCGACTTTTTGGACGTAGGTAACGCAGCTAACGCAGCGTGCGATTGATATCGTGCAGCGCGCGATCGACGAAGATGTAAAACATAACTACCAGGAGGCGTACGTGCAGTACCAAAACAGTCTCGACTACTTCATGATGGCGATGAAGTGTGCGTTGCCTCGCTAACGCAGACGAGAAGAATGAAAAGCTCAAAGGACTCATCCGAGCCAAGTTTGTCGAGTACCTGGATCGTGCTGAGAAGCTCAAAGAGCACCTCGCCAAGGTGCAGAACGCCGAGACCGCGGCGCCGAGCAAAGGCGGGAGTGGCGCGACGAAGGCGGCCGACGAAGGCGAGGACGGCGTCGACGCCGAGACGAAGAAGCTCCGCTCGGGTCTGTCTAGTGTAATTCTATCGGAGCGCCCTAATGTCAGCTGGGATGACGTTGCGGGTCTTGCGACGGCAAAAGACGCGCTCAAAGAGGCCGTGATCCTCCCCATCAAGTTCCCCCAGCTCTTTACCGGCAAGCGCAAGCCGTGGAGCGGCATCCTGCTATATGGCCCCCCCGGTACCGGCAAGTCGTACCTTGCCAAGGCGATTGCGACGCAGTCCAACTCGACCTTTTTCTCCGTCTCGAGCTCCGACCTGGTCTCCAAGTGGATGGGCGAGAGCGAGCGGCTGGTCAAGCAGCTCTTTGCAATGGCACGCGAGGCGCGCCCATCGATCATTTTCATCGACGAGGTCGACTCGCTCTGCGGCACACGGTCCGAAGGCGAGAGCGAAGCGTCGCGGCGCATCAAGACCGAGTTTCTGGTGCAGATGAACGGCGTCGGAAATGACGACCAGTCCGACGTGCTCGTTCTCGGCGCGACCAACATTCCCTGGGCGCTCGACGTGGCGATCAAGCGCCGCTTTGAAAAGCGTGTCTATATCCCCCTGCCCGACCTCGACGCGCGGCGGCGCATGTTTGAGCTGAACATTGGCGCGACGCCGTGCTCGCTCACGCCTAAAGACTACCGCAACCTCGCCGAGCAGACCGAGGGCTACTCTGGCTCGGACGTTGCCGTGCTCGTCCGCGAAGCGCTCATGCAGCCCGTGCGCCGCGTGATGAATGCGACGCACTTTAAGCAGGTGCGCGTCGACAAGGACGGCGAGGAAAAGACGATGTTTACGCCGTGCTCTCCCGGCGACGCCGACGCGCTCGAAATGTCCTGGGCCGACGTCGGGTCCGACGAGCTCCTCGAGCCGCGCCTGGTCCTGAACGACTTCCTGAAAGCCATCCACGCCGTGCGCCCGTCCGTGACGCAGGCCGACATTGCGAAGCACATCGAGTTTACGCAGGAGTCCGGTGTCGAATAGCTACGTATCGCCTATCGTCTCCTTATCGAGCCGCGCTGGGTTAGTAGATCGACGTACCTCGCTCGCGCGACTTGCGCGAGGCGCCGTACAGGATCACGAGGCTCGGCTTGAGCTGCTCGGGCGACTGCGCGGCGCTGGGCAGGCTCGCAAGGAAGCGCTGTGCGTCCTCTTTCGATATGGCGCTCGTCGGGAGCTGCTCGGCCGCCGCCGCGAGCCACGGCACGAGCTGCTCGGGGCACAGCGGCTGCAGTGCACGCACCGTCGCGACAACCACCGGCATGTTTTCCGGGGGGAAGTGCGTCACGAGGCCTTGGAGCATCGCCTGGCACACCGCAAAGCCCTGGTCGGAAGCGACCTGGGCAATCGGCGCGGCGTACGCGGCCCCGACCTGCGACGCGGGGAACTCAAACAGCGCGCGAAGCACATCCGACGCGATGCCGTGCACGGCCGGCGCCACCGCGTGCAGTGCGACGACTGCCGTCTGCACCGCGTGCGGAAAGACGGGCGAGGCGATCAGCACGCTCGGCGCGGTCTGCACCGCGACGAGGCACGTGTGCAGGTAGTCGTCGAGCACGTCGCCGAGCTGGTCGGGCGGCTGCGTCTGCAGCAGCTGGATCACCTTGCTCGAGACGCGCTCAAAGGCCTGCGCGAGCAGGCCGAGCAGCGGCGGGGTCGCCTGGTGCCCAAACTGGTCGATGGACTTGCCGACGATCCACACGTAGCCCGAGTAGCCCGTGCTTTCAAAGCAGCCCGCAAAGCGCTCGAGCAGCGCCGGGAGCGTCGGCTCGGCGCGCGCACCAAAGAAGAGGAGCGCGCGGCGCACCAGCGACGAGGTGCGCTCCGAGATAAAGTACGCGTCGCCGTGCTGCTGCAGGAGCCGATCGAGGATCGCGTACGCCTCTGAGCACGTTGCGGCGCACGACTCGGGCAGCGCGCTGGCGAACGAGACCCCGATCACTTGGAGGATGCGCGCGAGCTGCTCCATGCGGTCGGCCGCGCGCATCAGCTCCGGCTTGCCTGCCGACGGCAGGAGCGTGACCTGGTGCACGTTCTCGAGGAGCGGCTGCGTAAAGCGCAAGAGCGACTCGGTCGCCTGCTGCGGCGGCATGCTCGCAATGACGTGCGCGATCGCCTCGGCGACGGCGAGCGAGTCATCGACGCTCAGCTGCTCCTGCACGCTCTTGAAGAACTCGCAGAGCTGCGGGAGATAGGGCGCAAGGTGTTCGCAGCAATCCTGGCACAAAAAGTTCATCGCTTGCGCCGCGGCTGCCGAAATCTCCTTGTTGGTCGGGTCGAAGCCGGTCGTGATAAAGGTGAGCACCTCGGGGATGCGCTCGGGGTGCTGCTCGACCCACTCTGTGTAGCGCGAGAGTACCAAAAGACCGGCGTACCGCAGGCGGGGATGCGGGGGGAGTTGGGGAACAATGGCAAACACGCGCGGGATCACCTTGTCTTCGCGAAGGTCGACCTGCGCGCCCATCGAGCGCATGGAGAAGAGCGGCGCCTCGATATCCTGCCAGCGCAGCGACGGCGACTCTTCGGCGAGCGCCGACTCGATCATCTGCAGCGAGCGTTCGAGGCACGCCTCAGCACCAAGTACATAGCAGCAGTCCTTCAGCGTATCGCCCATGTAGTGGCGGAAGGAGCGGAAATCGTCGCGCTCCTGGCCACTAAGCTCCTCGTCCGGGAAGCGGAGGTGACGGATGATGATGGCAAACAGCTGCTCGTACGTCTGGCGGAACGGCGCTGCGGCCGGATCGCCCGCGTCAATCGCCTTGTGCACATGCGTCGCGAGCAGGTACCAGAACCGAAAGGTGATCTGGACAATGTCCAGATCATGGTACGACGCACACTCGAGCGCCGCCTGGACGATCGGCAGCAGCGCACTGGCGTGCTGCAGAAAGAGCGTGTGGTAGGTCTCGCCAGCCTGCACAAAGATGCGGCACAGCCCACGTACGCGGTCCTCGTCTTCGCCGGCCTGCATCAGCGCCGGCCGCAGCGCCTCGATGCGCGGCAGGAGCGTTTCGATCACGTCGCGGTTGTCGTCGATCTCCTGTGTCTCGTGGATCAGGTCGCAGAGCACATCGACCGCCACGTCAAACAGTGCATCGGACTGCAGTGCATCAAACGCAAACTGCAGCAGCGGCGTGCTGGCCATCTGCGTCGCGGACACTTCGCCTGCCTTGAGCCAGCTGCGAAGGCAGTGAAAGATGGTTTCCTGGATGGCCGGTGTGACGCCCGGTGCCTGGATGTACATCGAGAGCACCTCCAGCACCGTGGCAGACTGCTGCGTGAGCAGCTGCGGCACACGCTCGTGGTACGCCGCGTTGCTCAGCGGGATGCGGTGGTTGGTCGAGACCTCTTCCGGCAGCACCGAGAGGAACTCGAGGAGGACACCGACCGTGTCCGGCGACCCTCCGAACCGCTCAATCATGCCCGGCACCACGCTACCCCAATGGCTCTCTGGGATCTGGAGCGCGAGGCCGGCCAATGCGAGGCACAGTTGCGTCTGCACGACACGCGGCCCCTGGGCATAAAGGACGAGCGCGTCGAGCAGCGTATCCTTCAGTGCGAGCTGCGCCTCGATCGGCAGCTGCTCCAAGTCAAACGTCGTCTTCGACCGAAAGGTCTGCGCGGCAAAGAGCCGCGACTCGAGCGGCAGCTCCTGCGCAAGAAGAAGTGTGTTGGCCGTGTTCCATGCCTCTTGCGTCTTTTGGAAGTGCTGCAACGCCTCGTTTGCGGCACTCTTTGCCTGGGGATCTGGGTCGCTATACAGCTTCTGCAGCGCCCCGAGCACGTCCTGGACGCCCGCCGCGCTCACCGCACCGCTCATTGCGCGCAGGAAGAGAGCGGGGTGTTGGATGCTGACTCAGCTCCGGCCGAGGGAAGGACGTCTAGTCTACAGATTGTCTGTGGAGCGCTTTGTACAGCGCCGAGTTCTCGAAGCAGTATTCCGGCGAGGGCCAGGCGAATACGTGCTCGAGGAGGCGAGCAGCCGTAGGGCGGCGGTCCGGGTTCGTCTCGAAACAGTTGCGCAAAAAGTGCGCGGCGGGCTTGGACGGCTTGCAGTCCGCCGGCACCGGAGGGGCACGTCGCTCGGCGCCGATTTTAAACATGGCGTGGATTGCCTCCTCGTCGGACCACGGGCGGCGTCCTGCAAGCATCTCGAGCACGACACAGCCCAGGCTCCAGATGTCGACCTTGGCGCTGTAGCCTTTCGGCGAAAGGCTCATCACTTCGGGCGCCATCCAAAAGATGCTGCCTTGGAGCGACATGTTTTCCACGTTGTTGTAAATATTGTCGCTGCGGCGCACGGTGCCAAAGTCGGAGATCTTGCAGGTGCCTTGGAAGTCGACCAGGAGGTTGTCGGCCTTGAGGTCGCGGTGCAGAATGCCTTGCTTGTGCAGGTAGGCGAGGCCTTGAAGCGTTTGGTTCAGGAACGAGCTCACCGTGTCCTCGTCAAACTTGCCGTGCTTGCGCAGACACGAGCCGATCGAGCCACCCGGGACGTACTCGAGGAAAATGCTGAGTGTGTCGTGCGTCTGCTCAAAGCCGAGGCACGTCACCACATTGGGGTGGTCGAGGTCCTTTAGCGTCTCGATCTCCGACTTGAGCGCGGCGACGACGCCGCGCTGGCGGCTCGAGTCGCGGTCGGCGTCGGTGCGCGGCAGTTCGACCTGCTTCACGGCAATCATTTCACCGGTCGTGGCATTCAGCGCGAGGTAGACACGCCCATAGGTACCTTTGCCGATCAAGTCACCCTTGACCCACTTGAACACGGGGCGCGAGCTCGGCTCGACCTCGGGGCCGGTCGGCGCGTCGGGTACAAGGCCCACCGACTCGGGGCCATTGGTCTTCATCTCGACCATGCGCCCGCCCCACAGCTTCGTCGAGCGCCGGCGGTCGAGGAGCGACTCGTCGCGCGCCGCGCGGCGCCGCTCGACGTGCTTGGTATTTTCCAAGAACCGCTTGCGGTTCTGCGCAATGATTCGGATCGAGTGGTGCTGGCTGCGTGCCAGTCCCCGCGATGGCTTGGGCAGCGCCGGGGCGAAGCTGCGTGCGCTCGACGGCGACGCAGACGCCGTATCGGTGAGCGGCCGATCGAGGTCGTGGCGGGGAAAGAGGTCGTCCAGCTGCTCGTACAGCTGCTCGGCCGGGGGACGGAAGGCCCACTGCTGCCCGCGGTCCGCAAAGGAGCCTTTGCGCTCGACCGAGGCGCGCGGCAGCTCCTGGGCGGCCTGGCGCGTGGTCGGCGAGATGGACAGGGTGAGCACCGGGCGCGTGCCCGGCGTCGCGCTGCCTTCGAGGCTGTTGGACAGCGAGCGGTCGGCGCGGATCGTGTCGCTTTCCCGCAGCGTCGACGCGTCGAGCGACTGCGCAAACGTCCCGCCGAGCGTGTCGTCGGAAAAGGACTCGAATGTCGCCGACTCCGCCTTGCGCTCCTCGGCCATGCGCATGTGGTTCATGAGGCGCTGCACGGATGCCACACGCTGCTCCTCCTCGGTGCTGGGCGTGTCGCTGCGCGGCGTCGAGACGCTCGTCGCTGCGGTCACCGACGAGTTTAGCTCGCGGCCCCACGAGCCCCGCTGCTCGCTGCGGTCGAGGTACGGCGCGCCGGAGTCTTGGGTCTGCGCGCTGCTCGGCGACGCAGACACCGGGCTGGGGATGATGGGAAGGGGGCGCACGCTCGCGCGGTCGTCGGCGGCGCGTGCATCCGGCGTGTCGACGCGATCGTCGCTTTTAAACAAGGGGTATACGCTGTGGTGCTCGTCTGAGGCCACAGCATTCTGCGACGCGGTGCGCTGCATCGCCAGCATGTGCGGCCGCGCCTCGGAGGGGCTCGAGCCCGAACGCGGCTTGGTCGGCCGTGCGTCGTTGGAGGACTGCGAGAGCGCGCGCGGCTTCTCGGGCCGC
The DNA here is from genome assembly GCF_029542785.1 of Malassezia japonica. Classification (NCBI taxonomy): domain Eukaryota; kingdom Fungi; phylum Basidiomycota; class Malasseziomycetes; order Malasseziales; family Malasseziaceae; genus Malassezia; species Malassezia japonica. The sequence goes on along the minus strand of NC_083374.1, from coordinate 536,431 downwards.
ATCGGCGGCGGATTCGGCGCAGTGTACTCGTAGATGGGCGGCGCAGGGTGCGTGTCGAGCTCCAGCGCATTGTCCTGCCGCGGACTGCGCGTCGGCAGCGAGACCTGCGACGAGGACGAGGAGGCAGACGGCAGCTGCGAGTTCAGTCCGTACAGATCCGCGCCCACCAGCGGGGGCGAGGTAATGTGGCGCAGGCTGGGGTGCGACGGTTGCAGCGAGGCGGGTGCGTCGCCGCTGTACGAGCGCTCTTTTGGCGCAGCGGTCGGCGGCGCGCTCTGGGCGGCATGCATCGGGCCCGGGCTCGGCACGCCGAGCACCGTCTGTACCGTCATGCCCGGCTGCAGCTGCGTGCCGGCAGCATGGGGCGCGAGCATCTGAAACTGCGACACTTGGCGGTTGCTTGACGCGGGAAAGACCGAGGTGACGTACGGGTCGTTGCGCGCCGACGGCAGCGACGGCGCCGGCGCGATCGGCGGCGCGGCGACGGACCGGCGCGGCGTCGTCGGCGTCTGTGGCGCAGGCCACTGGCCGAGGACCATCGCCTCGTGGACGGTCGGCGTGGCGTACGTCTGCCCGCTCCACGGCATGGTGCGCGGCACGTCTGAGCCCGACGCAGCCTTTTGCGCGGGCCGCACCTGGGAGTAGGTGCGGGGCTGTGCCGGGGCCGGGGCCGAGGTGCCGCGCAAGCGCTGTGCGTCAAAGAACGGCGGCGAGAGGCCGCGATGGTCCGGCGACGTGCCGAGGCGCTGTACCAGGAACTTGACCGTGCCCTTGTCGTCGCCAATCTGCAGGCACAGTGCGAGGAGCGTGTCGTCGTCGATCAGCAGCGAGCTGCCAAGGTCCGTGTGCCCAATCTCGGTGCGGACCAAGCCCCACTGCTGCAGGTCCTGGGTCGGAATCTGGAGTTTTCGCAGGATGCACGCTTTGATCGCCGGCGCTGTGTCGAGGCCCGACACGTTCACTACCGAAAAGTGCTCGTTGTCGAGCGTCGCCTGGATCAGCACACGCTCAGGGTGGGTCGCGAGATGGTCATTCGACGATGCGGAGCCCTGCGAGTGCACCGACGAGGAGGAAAACGGCCGCGAGATGTTCAGTGGGTACACCGGCTGCATCGGCGGCGACGGCACGCGCGCGTTGTCCGTCATGCGCGGCGTCGAGCGCGGCTGGAGCACATGCGAGCGGCGGCGGGGCGACGCGACAGACGGCGCGGTCCACGCGCCACCCGGCGACGGCGTCGTCCACGCGCCGGCCTCGGCGATCATGTCGCCTGCGCGCGCCGGGCTCGAGCTATTCCTGCCGTGCCGGATGTGCGACACGCGCGCCTCGTCGGGGCGTGGGGCACGGCTCCCCTCCCCCCCCTGGGCATACGGGGCGAGGGGCGGCGGCGATGTGCGCATCGCCGCCGCAGGTTGCATATGGAACGCGAGAGGATACACCTGCTGGCCATGCTCGCCGGCAGGGTACTCCCCACCGCGCGTATACTGACTCATGCCGGGCGCCCAAGCGCGGTGGTCGAAACAAGCCTGGCGGGAGACCAGTGCAAATATTCTTGGCGGGCCGCGGCGCTTAACGCCCCGTTTGGGACCATGGCCGGCGTCACGAAGCGGCTCGTGCATGAGCTGGCGGCGCTGCAAAAGGGGCGCGATGCCAACGAGCTCGTCTACCGTCTCGAGCCGGTGCGCGAAGAGGACCTGATGGAGTGGCGTGCGGAGCTCATTGCGCCCGCCGAAGGCGTCTATGGCGGCGGCCGCTTTCTCGTGTCGATCCACATTCCGCCCACCTATCCTACCAAGCCGCCGTCGATGAAGTTTGCTACCAAGATCTTCCACCCGAACGTGAGCTGGAAGACGGGCGAAATCTGTTTGGACGTGCTGCAGTCGCAGTGGTCGCCGGCGTGGACGCTGCTCAGTGCCTGCACGGCGGTGCTGGCGCTGATGGACGTCCCCGAGCCCGACAGTCCCCTGAACGTCGACGCGGCGAACCTAGTGCGCTGCGGCGACGCGGTTGCCTACCGCTCGCTCTGCCAGATGTACACGGCGCTGTACGCCGCGCGAAAAGGCGCGTAGCAAAAAGGCCGCACCTTTTGCACCATGTGGCCACGTCGCATGCTTGTACACTATAGTCGAATATTTAGCACAGTCACACACTAGCAGCATCCGCCCTTCTTCTGCTGGCCGCCGTCGTCGGTGCTGGGCTGCACCGAGATTGTCTCGCCGCCGCTGGGCTTGATGACGTCGTCCGAAGACTGCAGCGCCTTGTTCGACACAATACGGTAGATTTCTCACGTTAGCCAAAAACAACGTACCCGTCAAGATATTCTGGAACGCCTGCTCGACGTTGGACGCGTCCAGCGCCGACGTCTCGATGAACGACAGGTTGTTCTCGGCGGCAAACGCCTTGGCCTCCTCGGTAGGCACGGCGCGCAGGTGCCGCAGGTCGCTCTTGTTGCCGACAAGCATCACCACAATGTTGCTGTCGGCGTGGTCGCGCAGCTCCTTGAGCCAGCGCGAGACGTTGACATAGGTCGAGTGCTTCGCGATATCATACACGAGCAGCGCACCCACCGCACCGCGGTAGTACGCCGAAGTGATCGCACGGTAGCGCTCCTGGCCGGCCGTGTCCCAAATCTGGGCCTTGACCGTCTTGCCGTCGACGTTGATACTGCGCGTCGCAAACTCGACACCGATCGTGCTGCGGCTCTCGAGACTGAACTCGTTGCGCGTGAAACGCGAGAGCAGGTTGGACTTACCGGTACCAGAGTCACCGATGAGCACAACCTTGAAGAGATAGTCGTAGTTTGACTCGGCTGCCATCTCGTATGCCCCACGCGATCAGTGGTGGCTCGGAGAGGGCACTGGCACGCGTTTCTCGCCGGCTCCCCCCCGCCCCAACGATTCGGCCGAATGACTAAGCTTGCATCTAAATCTTGTACACGACGTCCTCTGCGTACATAATTTCGCTCGCGTCGCTCATCGACGCGAGCGCCGCGCGCGCCTCGTCGGGGGTGAAGGGCGGCGCAGAGGACTGGTTGACGACGTCCAGCAGCGATGCAAGGTCGACGTACTCGCGCTCGGCAAACGGACCACTGAGCGCGTGCGCGACGCGCTCGCGGAAGGGGCCGAGACGCGCAGGCGCCCGCGCCTGCGCCTCGGCGAGCAGGGGCTGCGTCATGGCATCGAGCTCGCGCGCGGCGTCCGCGAGCGAGGCTTCGGTGGCGTGCTGCGTCGCCTGCCGGGTCGCGTAGGCGGTCTGCGTCTGGCCACCGAGCGCTCGCTCGGCCTCGTCCTGGTCCATCTCGTCGTCCTCGTCGTCGTCCTCGTCGTCGTCCTCGTCGCCGTCGCGGTGCGTCTTTTGGCGCTTGCCGCCGCGGCGTGTACGCATGACCTCTTTGAATAGCGCATAGCGGAGAATCTCCTCGGCCGCCTCGGCATCGCGCTCCTCGACACGGGGGCTGAGCCGCGCCTTGGCGTAGGCCGTCGCGAGACGGATGAGCGTCTCGAGCGTACGTGCGGTGAGCGGCGCGGTCTTGCGCTGCGTGCCGGCCATCTCGTCGTTGCGCAGGTTGGCATAGACATTCGTGATCCAGTCGGCGGCGCCTTTTGTGAGCATCGGGGTGATGCGCGACTTGGCGTACTGGATGTACTTTTTCACAAAGAGCGTCGTGAGCACCTCTTTGCGCTCGTCGCTGACGCCGGAAATGCCGACGTGCAGCAAAGGGTTGTACTTCTCAAAGGGCGACTCGTTCTCCGGCGCATCCGCCTCGGCGTCCTGCTCGCCGCCGCCGACGTCCAGCACCTGGTCGAGGTTGTCCTTGGCCGGCGCGCCGATCGGCTGGCCGGGCTGCACGTAGCGGTGCATGCGCAGGACGTGCTCCGAGATGCGGCGGTCGCGCTCCTCGTTCACGTCGTCGGTAATGACAAAGAGCAAGTCGAAACGCGAGAGAAGCGAGTCGGGGAGCGCAATGTTCTTGTTCGGCTCTTTGTGCACGTCGTACTGGCCATAGATGGGGTTCGCAGCCGCCACGACCGAGCACCGCGCGTTGAGCGTCGTGTGGATGCCGGCCTTGGCGATCGTCACCGTCTGCTGCTCCATCACCTCGTGGATCGCGACACGGTCCACGTCCGACATCTTGTCAAACTCGTCAATGCACACCACGCCGCGGTCGGCAAGCACCATCGCACCGGCCTCGAGGCGGCGCTCGCCGGTTTCGCGGTCGGTCGTCACGGCAGCCGTAAGACCGACACCGCTGCTGCCACGGCCGGTCGTCGCAATCGCCAGCGGCGCCGTGTTCAGCACAAAGCGCAGCACCTGGCTTTTGGCCGTCGAGGGGTCGCCGACCATGAGGATATTAATGTCGCCACGGATGTGCGTGCCGTTGGGCAGGTTTTTTTCGAGGCCGCCGAGGAGCATAAGCAGCACGGCGCGCTTGACATACTCCATGCCAAAGATGGACGGCGCCAAGGACTGCGACAGCAGCTCAAAGACGTTGCGCCGCTTTGCGATCTTGTTAATGTTGCGGATATCGAGGTCGCTCAGAGGAATGGACGCAAAGCCGCCGCCTGCTTTGTTGGCGAGCATGTTCAAATAGTTGCCGACCATGAGCGTGCGGAAGGTCGACGTCGTGCTCTGGCCGACGCGGTTGCCGAGCGACTTGTACATGCCGACCAGCTGGATACGGTCGCCGGGCTTGCACTGGTCCACGAGGTCGTCGTCCATCACCACGTCGACGCTGCGCGGCAGCTGGCCCGGCGGCGCACGCTCGGGCATCTCTTGGATGGAAATCATCTGGTGGTCGCGAAAGACGCTCAGACCGTACTCGGTCACGAGGCGGTTCCCGCTCTCGTCTGTCGTGGGGTACGTGCTCGAGGTGGGAGGGCCCGAGCCGTACATTGTCGCGTCGCGGTACTCGCGCATGTGGAAGCGCTCGGTCGCCGGGCAGTAGTGCACCGACTCCATGATCTTGGGACGCACGAGCGAGCCTGGGTCAGTAGAGATACGTACACCGTGTCACGATGCCTTCCAAGCTGATCATCTTGCCGAGGTAAAAGCTGCGCAGCATACGCGTATTCACGTGGTGGTCGCCAAAGCTGCCCCGCAGTCCAATGTGGTACTGCTTCCCTTTGATGTCGTCCTTCAGCGGGTCGTGCAGCTGGTCGACCAGCACCTTGAGTGCGTTCTCAAACGGCGGCATGAAGCCGTTGGGATCGTTCAGCAGCCCATCGGCGTACTCGCGGTTGTACGTCCGCACGTCGTCGAGGCTCACGACAAGCCGCCGGCCGTCCGTGCTCAGCATGCGCCGCACCGCACTCCGGTAGTCTGTCTCGCCGCTCTGATCATCGAGAAATTCTACAAAGGTACGCGCACGATCCTTCAACAGGTCGTCGTCGAGCGCGGGCACGTCGAACTCGACCGCGTCGCCCATCGCGGTAACCGTAAAGAGGCAGCACGTGGCGCCACGTGCTACACACCCCGCGCGCGCGGCGCGTGGAACGCGCTCGCCTCGACGAGCTCGTGGAGGTGGTGCAGGTTCGTAGTGAGGTCCGCGAGGTACGTCGTGAGCGCGGCGTCTTCGTGGATCTGCGTAAGAATAGAAAACGTACGCGGGATTCGAGCCGGGTGAATGCAGGGGGCACCGCGCTGCCCTGGTTCGCGACGGCGGCTGCGAGCGTGCGCAGGATGCGGTCGTCGTGGGGGTATGTCCCGCGCTGCACGCCTTCGACGTATGCGCACGCTTCCCGTAGGCGGTCCCGTAGGATCTGTGTAGCGGCGCGCTCTGCCTGCAGTGATGCAAGGACTGTGTGAGGCGTGCGACGTACCTGCGTGATCCGCGCCCGGCGCGGCCGCGTCGTCGCTCGTGTTGAGCGCGCGGCTATTTGCATCGTTCAGCACCACGCGCTCGACAGGGGCGGTGCCGAGCGCGAGGGTGCACGGGACGAGGTCCGTGCCTTGGGGCTCGTAGGCGGTAAAGGGCAGCGTGCCTTGCTCGTTGGCCTTCGCACACGCCGCCTGCGACGGGTCCAGCACGAGTACGATCGGCGCGGGCGTCAGCACCTCGACCTGCTGCTGGATTGCGGCGTGCTGCTGTGGGAGCGTCGTGCCGACCGAGTACCACCCGAGCACCTCCCACTGCGGAAAGACTTGCTCATCTGCGTCAGTCTTGCGACATACACTGGTCCTGCCGCTTGGCAAGGAACTGCGTATCCAACGTGCCGTCCGCGGACGCGACCTCGAACGCATTGTGCACCTCGATCTGCGACGGCGACGATGTGCCGAGCAAGGCACCGTACGCTGCGTCAGCGCCTCGACCTACTCTGTCCGTCGTTTTCGAGCGATGTGCGCACCAGGTGCTCTGCCATAATCAGCATCGGGAGCGCGTGCCTGCGTCAGTCGGTCGACCTACACGACGATCCGTGCGCCGCGCGCCGCGCCTTGGCCGTCGTCCATCGTAGGAGTGTAATTCCCCGATTCTGACTCTGGGTTTTTGCCACGACCGTTCCGCGCGGGGTAGACGCGGCTCGTGCAGCGTTCCCTTGCGTATGAGTGACGAGGACCGCGCGTCGAGCGCCGCTGTGGGCCTGCCTACAGCGGCGCGCGATGCAGAGAAGGAAGTATTGTCGGAGCCGGCACACGACCCGGCGCACGACCCGGCCAAGCACGACGAGTCGCGTGCGGCCCACGGCGAGCCCAAAGACGAGGGGCACGGCGCCGCACACGACTCACACGACGAGGGGCGCTCGAGTACAGAGGGGCGCTCGAGCACAGAGGTCTCACCGCGCCTGGCGTCCGCGCACTCGCAGCCCAAAAAGTTTTCGTCGTTGAATATCAACCAGCGCTTTTTGCAGAGCGCCGCGACGGCCGCCGCCGCGAGCGCCGCGCCGAAGCAGCCTGCGCCCGCGCCGGTGCAGCCCGCCGCGAGCCGCCTCAGCACGCTGCGCCCGTCTGCACGTCCGGCCGCCCGCACAGAGTCGCCGACGTCGTGGAAGCGCAGCTCCAGCTCGGACCACCACGAGCGCGACGGCAATGCATGGGGCAGCCCGCGCCTGACGACGGCCACTGCCGCGCCTGCGCCGGACGCCAAGGGGAACCCGACGCGCGCGCCGTGGACCAAGAGCCCAGTGCAGCCCGCTGCCCGGACCGCGCTCTCGTCGCACGACTTTCCGACCGCTGCCGAGGTCATGCAGGCCGAGCGCAAGGCCGAAGAAAAGGCCGCGGCACACGCGGCTGAGGAGGCGGCGCGCCAGCAGGCCGCGCTCAAGGACCTCGACCGCTTCCGCGACAACAATGCCAACTGCGCAAGTCACTGGGACGAAATGGACGACGAGTCGGAAGAGTCGCTCGACGACGTCGTCGAGTTTGGCGACGGCACACAGTACAAGCTACCGCACGACGAGCCCAAGCCCGAGCCGCCGAAAGAGGCCAAGCGCCCGGCGAACGCCTGGGCGGCGCCGCTGCGCACGGCGGCTGCCGAGAAGCCGCCGCTGCGTTCCGACGCGCCGCGGCCCGAGCCCTCGCGGCCCGAGCCCTCGCGGCCGACGTGGGGTCCACTCGCGCAGCGCCACTCGACTGTGACCGGCCAGCCGCTGCCAAAGCCCGAGGCGCCGCCCGCGCCCAAAGAGCCGGAAAAGTCTGCCGAGGAGATCGCCGCCGAGCAGCAGTCCGAGATGATGACCGCCGCCGAGCGCGCACGCAAGCGCCGCGAGGAGGAGGAGCGTGCACGCGAGGCGCAGCGCGAGCGCGCGCGCCTGCGTGCGCAGCAGATCGAGGAGCAGATCAAGGCCGCCGAGCGCGAGAAGCACGAGAAGCAAGAGGCCGAGCGCCGCGCGCTCTCCCAGCGCCGCGAAGAGGAGCGTCTGGAGCGTGAAAAGGCCGCGAGGGAGCGCATGGCACGTGAGGATGCCGCGCGCGAGCGTGCCGAGAAGGCCGCCAAAGAGCGCCATGCCAAGGAGACGAAGCGCGCCGAGGAGGCGAAGCGCGAGGCCGACGCCAAGCGCGAGGCCGATGCCAAGCGCGAGGCCGACGCCAAGCCCGCCGAGAAGCGCGAGGCAGAGAAGCAGTCCGAAGCCGACACCCAAGAGACGTGGCGCCGCAAGGACCCCGTGCCGACGATCCTCCCCCGCCCCAAAGAGCTCAAGGACCGCGACGTGCACAAAGAACACGAGAAAAAGGTCAAGGAGGAGCGCCGCACCCGCGAGCCGCTGCGCGCGTCGAGCGCGTCGCCGATGCCGCGGGCGCCGACGCCGGAGCCGGTCGTCACGCGCGAGGAGCTTGAGCTGGAGCAGGCGCCGGTCTGGCGCCAGTTCCGTGTGCAGCTGCATGCCGAGCAGCGCGCCGCGCGCCGCCCGTCCGAGGCCGCGCGCCACGACCACGGTCCGCGCGACAGTGCGGCGCACGCCACGTCGTACGAGCCGCCGCTCGACTACCTGTCGGTCGGCCGCGTGGACACTGCGGCAGAGGTGCTTTTTCCGCCGCGTGCACCACGCGTGCGTCTCCCTTCGGCGCGTCTCGAGCGGAGCGCGGCGCGGCGTACCGAGCCGAGCCAGCCGCTGGACGCCGAGGCGATGGAGGCCGAGCTGGTGGGCGGCATCGACGACGACGACTATGCGATCCTCTTCCGCGAAGAGCCCCAGCGCGGCTGGCCGTCGACGTCCAAGAAGCCCGTGCCCCGCGTGCACCTTCCCCCGGCGCGCCCGCGGCGCGCGCAGGCCCCGGTGCTGCCGGCCTACAGCGGCGGGCTCTTTGACCGGCCGCAGGTGCGGCCGCCGCCGCTAGTGTCGCTCCCGGCGCCGGACGGCGTGCCCCGCGCGCCGTTCCTGCCGGAGGCCCCGTCGACGTGGGGCGCCGGGCCGCTGGCGCTTCCGATGCTGGAGCCCGCGCGCGACAAGCTCGAGCAAAGCCACATCAAAAAAGTATGGGCCGCCCCGTCCGCCGGCGCGGAGCAGGAGCAGCCGAAAAATTCACTCGAAGGACTCGTCGACGACGTACTTCCCCCGCCACTCGGCATGGACCACCTGACCGAGGCGCCCGCCACCTCGGAGGATGCGGCACAGAAACTCGACGTGTTTGCGTCGCCGTTCCAGCCGTCGAGCCAGGACGAGGCGCGGGGGCCCAAGCCGTGGCCCTACCTCGGCACACCAAGAGGGCAGACACCACCCTTCCGCCTCGGGTACGAGGCGCGGGCCAAGACGCCGCGCGCTCCGCGGACGACGCGGAGTGCAGAGACGACGCCCGAGGGGAGCAAGCGCGAGTATGCGTACATGCTCCCGGCAGACTATTCCGACTTTGTCCTGTCGGATGCATGGTAGCGACGTAGTGTACAATGTGACGCGAAGTGCTGCTTGAAACGAACGACCTAGAGTGCTAACAGTCTATTCTACCCACGCGACCGCGCAAAGTTTTGCGCAGGGCCCATCCGCGGAGCATGCGGCGCTTGCACACGCCCACCGGCACCCCGTGCTCCGGCCGAGGTCGAGGATGCGCGTGGCCGCTTCGAGCGCGTTCGCCGCGCTAGGTGCGCAAACTCACCGCCAGGCATAAACGCTGGGTCGTTCATGCCCAGCGGGTCACTGGCGTCCTTGGCAGGCTTCTCGGCGCGCTTCTTGCCGCCGTCGATCGCCGTCGCGCGCACATCCGAGGCACGCAGGCCCAGCTTGCGTTTCCGATAGGCACGCTCGCGCGCCGTCGGCAGCGCCCGGCCGGGGTCCAACGGAGTATGCTCGAGCGGCGTATCCACGACGTCAATATCGCGCTCCGGCGAAAGCGCACGCACAAGCGTCTGCTCGCCTTGCACACGCATCATCGGCTGGCCATCGCGGCCGCGTGCCATGCGCTTCTTTTTCGGTGCCTCGCGGGGCTGCAGCGCCTGCCGAGCAGCGGCGTCGTGGCGTGCAAAGGCAGCGGCAAAGAGCGCAGGGTCCAGACGCGTCGCAGTCGACTCGCCTGCGTCCTCGTGTTTCTCGTCCTCGTCCTCCTCGTCCTCCTCGTCATCCTCGTCATCCTCCTCTGCCTGCACACGTCGTGCCCGGCGCGAAGTATGAGCGGGCTTGGCTTTCCGCTGCTCTTTGGCACGTCGCGCAGCGTTTTCCCTGTGTCAGTATAGAAACATACTGTTCCTTGCGCTTCTGTGCGCTTGCGGTCTGCTGCCGCGCCTGCTTGCGTGTCGACGACGTGGCAATCTCTTCGACGTCCGAGCCTGAGTCGTCATCTTGCGCTTCGCCCTCGTCATCCTCGTCCTCGTCCTCGTCCTCGTCCTCGTCCTTCTCATCAAACTCATTCATCTCCTCGCCCTCAAAGCCCTCGCCAAACTCTGGCTCGAGATCATCGTCGTCAAACGTCGTATGCTTCTGCCCTTTCGCTGCCGGCGGCATCGTGGACAAGACAAAATTTGAGCGATCGGGCGCCGATCGGCGCACGTCCAGCTGCGCCGCAATGGCCGAGGGACTGCCGAGTGTCTTTGAGGCGTACCGCGACGAGATCGATGCCTATGTACGTCGCCGTACTCATCCAGAATGACCGCCGTGAGCGCCTGATCAAGACGTCGCGCGATGTGACTGCGCTTTCCAAGAAACTCATTTTCCACCTGCACCGCTACTCTGTCGCGCACGGCTGGCCGACCGAGCCTGGGCGCGAGGCCAATGCCAAGCTGCTGCGCGACGCACACACAAAGCTCGAGGAAGTGTACGCGATGCTGCGGTCGTGTGCCGATGTCGAAGAGCTCGCGAGTACGAGCGCGCAGCCGAGTCCGAATATGCTGCGTTTTGAGCGCTTTGTCGGCGCGTCGCTCGAGGAAATGGTGCGCTGCACGGCTGACCCAGATTGAAGGCGCCTCGTTTCTCTACTTTTTGGAGCATGACGCACTCATCCCCCTGTCTGTCCTACAGGCCGCGCTGTCGACCGAGCAAGGCATCGTACGTCGCCGTGCTGACACAGCTCCTGTACATTACACCCATGCGCTACCTCTTGGGCCTTTCTGATCTGACTGGCGAGCTGATGCGCTTTGCAATCAACTCGGTCGCGAGTCCGAATGCGTCGTCGATCATTGCGCGCGTCGTGGGGATGCAGCGGGCGATTTACGAGGCGCTCGAGCCTCTGGCCCCATTCCAAGCCGAGATCCGCAAGAAGCAGCAGGTCTCTTTTACTTCCTTGCGCAAGGTCGAGGATGGTACGTGTGTGTGCTAATACAGTCGCCTACACGCTACGGGTGCGTAGCTCCGAGTACAAAGGAGACGCCTCCATGGTCCAGGAGCTGGTGCGTCGCGCACTGCAGCCCAGTGATATGGACGAATCATAGTTAGAAGGCAGGCGCGAGGATCCAGCCCGCCTTGCGCACAAAGACGACGCCGAGGGCAAAGAAGCCGACGCTCCACGCAACCGACAGGTTGCCCCACAGCTTGGCGGGGTTGCTAAACTCCTCGGCCCAGAAACGCGCGAGCCACGACTGCGGCTCCTCGGGGCGGCGGGAGGCGTTGTTGTTCAGAAAGCCGGGCTGGGCAGAGCTAGGTCAGCAGCGCCACGTACAGGTACGAGCCAGACATCGTCGAGAAAGGGCGAAGAAGAGCCACGTGGCTTTCGTCCCTTGGCCGTGCGGCACTCCACTGCGATGGCCGACGTGCGTTGGGCCGTGCCGGAATACGTCCCGGAGGAGCTGCATGCAGAGCCAAGCAGGCTCCAGGAGTATCTACATGCGCCACTTACAGGCGATGTGCAGCGCTGGGCATGCACCGCGGCCGATCTGCACCTCCTCCCGCTGCTCGGCGAGCGCATCGCAACCGATCCACTCGGCGACGTGCGCGAGCGCGTAAACGCCGACAATGAGGCGGCGATGCAGGGGCTCCAAAAGGCAGAGTCGGAGCTGCGGGCACTTCTGGGCACGGCACTGGGCGAGGAAAATGTCGACGAGGACGTTGCCGAGCCGCTGCAGCGCTTCGCCGAAGGCATGACGACCCGCGCGCCGACAGCCGTCGAGGAGACGCCAAAGGACGAGGCGACCGCAAGCACGCTCGCGCAGATGTACATTGCACGTACTTGTACACAGCTGCTTGCGGAAGCGGATGACGCGACAAACGCGGCCGACGCGGCGAAGGACGTGTCGAGCACCCAGATGGCCACGCTGCAGCGGCTCGCGGCGCTCGTCGAACAGGTGCCCCAGAGCGAGGGCGGCGAGGGGACCAGCGTGCCGCTGCGTGCGACGCACGAGCTTGTCCAACGGCGTGACGCGCTCTACAATCGCCTGCACACGGCCTATACAGACAAGCTGCGGGCCGTGCTCGACGAAATGCACTGGCCTCCGCCCGAGCACCAGAATCCGGACGCAGACCGCACGGACCTCGGCTCGTTCTCGCTCTTGGCGCACGCCGACCTCAAGGATGCATGGGTAGACGTGTGTGAGCTGCAGCTTACGGCCGCTGCTCTTGGCATACAGGCTGCGCCGAGCGCCGTGCGCACGCTCCCGTCCGTGTCGGGCTCCGAGACGGCAAACGCGGCCGTTGCCCAGCCGGGCTCGGAGGCGTATGTTCCTTTGGAGGCCGTCACGATTCTCTTTCACCCGATCCTCTTGCGGTTCCGCTACCACTTTGACGGCGACCGCTCGACGAATCGACTAGACAAGCCGGAGTGGTTCCTGCGGCATATGCTGGCGCTGGTCCAGATGAACAGCGCCTTGTTCCGCCCGGCGCCGGACGCATGGCAGGCAGGCGGCGAAATCGCCGAGCTGACACGGCTCCGCCGGCCCATTCCGCCGGTGACGACCTTCCGCCAGCGCCATATCTACGTGGACACCGCGGCAGAGCTCTTGCACAGCGTCCTGTACCCTCTGCGACGCAAGATTCACGCCTCGATGGAACTCTTGGCCGAGCAGCCTGCATTGCTTGCACACAACATCTTCCAGTACCTCACCTTTGACGCCGATCTGCGCGAAGTGTACCGTCCGGCCGCGGCTGTGGCCGAAGGGCGAGGGGCAGTATGCCTTGCGGACGAAGTCCTCGGTAACGATACCTACTTTCAAGAGTGGCTCGATGGCGAGCGTGTCTTTGCACAGCGCCGCTTCGAGACCGTGCTGGAGACGCCCAGTGCATGGGCACTTGTCCAGGCGGATACGCTCACGGACGAAGACGATCTTAGCCTCGATGCAGGCGATGCAGAGGCCGCTACGGATGCACAGACGACAACGCGCTGCGCTGGCACGCTCATGAACATCCTCTTGGGCGTCACGGAGCGGTACCAGCCGCTGCACTCGCTCGGACAACGCTGTGCATTTGTGATCCGCGTGCAGCGTCCGCTGCTGAGCGCGTTTGCTATGCGCTTGGTTCGCCATCTCGATGCATTTGAGAATTTGAGCGGCGCTTTTTCTCGAGCCATTCCTGGCGAAATTAGCTCGCTGTCGGCCGGCTCGGGCAACGATGTGGTGCGGGGCACCAAGGGTCTCAGCCGCGTCGCCAAGGCACTGCTTTCGGCAGAGTATGTCGCGCAGCAGCTCGAGGAATGGTCGGAATCGTCCTTCTTCCTGAGCATGGGGCAGGATGTGTCGATGCTGGACAAGAACTCGGCGCTCTACGGGCTCATGCTCCCGTCGCAGAGTAACGATGAGCTCGACTCGGCAAGCTTAATTTCGGCACTGAAGCGGGGGTTGCAGCGTGGCGCTACCGCCGCTGCGACGTTGCGTCCTCTCGCCGGTGCCAACGACGCCGACAAGCCGCCTACGGCGGACACCGAAGCGCCTCTGGAAGACGTGCCAGGGATTTGGGATAGCGCCCGCACCCGCTTTTCTGAAATCTCCGAACGCTCGAAACGGGGCATTGAACGCCTGGTCGTTTCAGAGGTTCTCGAGCAGATGCGGCCGTATATTGTTCGGTACGTGTCATACACTTACACAGACGCTGGGACCGCGACGAAACTCCCGAGGTGGGACAAGACGAAGACGCAGAAGAAGAGGAAACATCCGGTCAGGATATCCCTACGCGCGAGCTCTTGCCAGCACTGTCCAAACTCTCGTCTTTGCTCTCGGAAATGGTCCAGCTTCTTCCGCCTACGCTGCTGCTGCCATTGTACCGTCATGTTGCCGAAAGTCTGAGCAAAGCCGTTGTCGAGCGTATTCTTATGCCGAGTACGTACCTATTCCTGACATCCAGATGCCCGTATCTCTCAGCAGTTTGCTCCTGGCCAAGCCCGTCGCTTCCAGCAAGACGTGTCGCAAGGTTGGCTTCATGTCGTCAAAGGCTTGTCCGACCTTCCTAAGGTTGCGGCAAGGCGCGCAAAGCAAGAGCCGACGGGCTTGGGCAGGAACCCCGAGTCTGCATGGCGTTTGTTGACCGATGCTAGTGCACAGCTCCAGTAGATACCACGTCCTTCATCCCCTCGAACTACGCTCGGACCAGGACCAACAAAAAAGTGGAGAGGGCGGAGCATCACCCATAAAAAAAGCTTCCGCGCCGGGAATTGAACCCGGGTCTGGTCCGAACAATCGGGACAAGCCTTCATGACAAGGACCCGTCATAGCCACTAAACTACGCAGAACGCAACTTATAATCTCACCGCTATTAATTGTATATGAAGGTAAACAGTCTCAAGCGTTTCCCTGGGTATCCTCTTCCCCGCGCCCAAGGCGCGTGAAGGCTGTCCTTGCTCCTTGACTACAGTGTTGATCGAAAAAGGTCTTTCTTTGCTACTATTGAAGCCCGACGCAGTAAGGGTAGCTCGGCGCTTCGTGTGATATGCCGGGGCATAGGCAGTGGCCGTGGCTAGGCGAGTCGGGGCCACTGCGTCTGATTGTCCTAGAGACTAAATAGTCAATGAGCACCCTTATTTCTCAACGTGCAGCTCGGTGGTGCAGTGGATAGCATGTGGGGCTCATATTAATATGCGGCACCCCAAGGTCGACGGATCGAAACCGTCCTGAGCTACATTTTTTTTTTGAAGTTGCGCTTTGAAGTGGAGGTGGAAGGAATCCCACCGTGGACCCATTGCCGAACGTGAGGTTCCAGAGCAGTGTAGAGAGCTAGTCCATTCATTATAAACTGTAAACCATTACGGTCCAATACAGGGGTATCTATAATCTCCAAAAGGAAGCTTGCGAGCCATGTCATACGAACTTTGCTCGTCCTCGCTCGGGCCATCAAAATGAATCGATTCGGCGCCCTCGTCCGAAACTTGAATAGCAGTGTATTGCGATGCAGGTGATTTGCCTTGCATAAGAGGAGTCTGCTCATTTGATCCATGGACAGGAACAGGACTAGAAACACGACCTGGGACACCGTGTGATTCGATCGGCGCGTTGGGCGCACCTTGCACCCAGTATTTTCCCTTGCCCTGTTCTGTATAGCGCAATCCCGCTCGGCTTCGGCGCTCAAACGCGTATGCGTGGTGCATTGTAGAGTCGTTAGGTTCAGCCAACCGGTACGTGTACTCCGTGCCGTGGAATGTAGCAATGGTGTCTGCCACGATATCGCCCACATCGAAGCTGTCCCTCATTGCGTACAAGAACGGCATGCGCCCCGCCAGCTTCTCGGGAGGCTGAACATAATCGTGATAGGAGAATGCAAACGCATGAGCCACTGCAAAGATGGGCATTTCCAGGCAGATCAAGGTATCCTGCAAAGCGGCCGAGAGGTACATATCGTCGACCACCGAGCCAACTGTGGGTCAGAACACTGGGATACGTACTGTGCCGGATGATTCCTGCCGCGACCAAGATGGATATGGTCAGTCCTTGCCAGAAACTGAAGAAAATGACGCCCTTCACGCAGAGGAACTTGGAAGCGACACGGAACGGCTGCAGCTCCTTGTGAAGACACACCCAAAAGATGGTCAGTGCATACAATGCAATAAAGACAGAGATGTCTGCGTGAGCATACCGTTTGAATACGTACTGTACAACAGCGCAATCCACGTGTATCCATTTTGCACATTCAAACGTCCGTCTTGGTACTTGCCGAGGATCTTAAGCACGACTGTTGCAACAGCCAGAATCGGCTTGAATTGTACATATTCTGGAGTGAGCGTGTTTGATACGTACGGTGGATACCCCGTTTCAAGTACAAGAATGTATACGGGTCGCTGAGATCCATAGGGGGTAGAAAGAGGTTGAGTGGAAACAGATGCGGCGTGGGCGGTCGGCCACGCAGCATTGCCAGGATATTGCTCTCGCCGCCCAAGTACTCAACCAGCAGGTTGAAGAAACAATAGATCACAAAAGCCAGAGGTCAGACGCAGACGACCTACCTCGTACAAATCCCGCACGAGTCCAATCATCTCTGCCAGCTGCAGCGAGAAGAGCGAAATGGTTGATGCGATGGCATAGAGCAGCGGCCTACGTGAGTCAGGAGCACTTACATCACAAGGATGCGCACAACATAGCGCTGCCAGTACGGCTTGTAATAATTTTTGAGCTGCAGCAAAATCGAATACGACGAAAACACAGTCGTGAACAGCGTCGCACAGGTGCACAGGAAAAGCAGCTCAGCTGGCAGAGATCTGCCTGAGCCCGTATCTCGCGGACGAGTGTGCATGGAAAATACACTTGCTTGTGCCTGCACAAGCCACTACAGCCGTAATGGACGGGCCTGCCTGGACGTGTGGAGAAGCGTCGAGCGAGGCAAGCGAGTGGGCCCGTGGTCCCCTCTCGGAAGAGCCGTGCGAAGCGAGCGCTATGTAAGAAGCACAAAGAACGTGTACTTGACTTGCGCACGGCAGAAAGCCTGCAGGCTCTCTGCACTCGCAAATGGAGTGTATCATAACCATGTATGTTGGGCCTATGTACCGATACATGGCCACTGCCGTACACTACGACAGGACGGTGATATAAAAGTGGGATACATCGTGACGCGCTTAGTGGCTAGACTTGGTGACCTTCATCGTGTCAAAGTTAGCCCGCTCGTCGTCAGCCTTCTGGATCTGCTCCACGAGGGGAGTGATGTAGCGGACGTCCTGAGGTCAGCTGCTGCGAAAAAGTAACGTACATCCTCGGGGGTGATCCACTGCTCCTTGGGAAGGTTGCGCTGGAGGATCGAGCACTGAACCGCGCGCCGCATGCGGTAGGCGCGGTCGTAGCCCTCAATCGGCTCAAGACGCGAGATAGCCTGTTGGCGCGGTTAGTCCCGTTCATGCGCGCGGGCTTGTGCAAACGTACCTTCTGCATCTGGTGGTTCTCCTCCTCGAGGAGGTCGTCGTAGCGGAGACCGAACTGGCGGTAGCCAGCAGTCTGCGCGTACGCGTTCGCGACCGGCTGAACAAGCTTCAGCAGCGTCGGCGAAGACTGGATGAAGTTCGCAAGCGAAATAGACTTCTGCACAGCCGCTGGTCAGCATTCTGTCCGCACGCGCGCAATTAATACGTACAGAGGCCATGGTCACGATCGCCAACTTGGTGGAAGACGATTGAAAATAGGTTCGCGCGCCGCCAATCCGGTCCGTCCCGCGCCGGCGATTACCAACCAGAATTCACGTGACTACTCCACAATACGAACGATCAGACCACCCAGTTGCCATGGCCGAGGGGGTGAGCCGCCGGACCGTCGCCGTGCTGGGTGGCGGTATCGCAGGCCTTTCTGCGGCATTTTCCTTATCTCGTCAGCTGGATCCTCAACGTTATAAAATCGTGGTGCTCGAGGCGCAAAAACGGCTCGGAGGCTGGATGCACAGCGAACGTGTGCCTGTTCATGCTGATGCCAAGAGCGACGCCACGGCCCTGCTCGAGAGCGGGCCACGGAGTCTGATGCCGTCTCGGTACAAAGGGCTGCGTACACTTGAAATGGTATGCCCTATTTCTGACGCAGCTCGACCAGCTCTCCCTGACCGACAGAATGGTGTTGGTCCCCAAGAACTCTCCATCGGCAAAGAACCGGTTTCTATACCACAACGGACGCCTGAACCGGCTCCCTTCTTCGCCTTTCTCTGCACTTTTCGCAATGATGCGCCTGCCCCTGGTGCGTGCGACGCTCCCTGGCCTGTTCCGTGAGCCGTTGGTCGAACGCCGGACAACATCCGAAGACGAATCGGTGCACGACTTCCTGTCGCGGCGCGCAGGCAAGCCGATGGCGGAAAATATGGCATCGGCCATGATCCACGGGATTTATGCCGGTGACACGCGAGAATTGAGCATCCAAAGTGTGATGCCCAACCTCGTGGACATGGAACAGACGCACGGCAGTCTGTTGCGTGCGGCGATGCCCTTTGGCAAGAAGCTCAACTCACGATACCGTGCAGGGCTGCGGAATCGATGGGCAGAGGAGAAGGAAAAAGCGGCGCGTGTTTCCCAACGCCTCCCTCCTGCTTTGCTGGACATGGTGAAAAGCACGAGCATCTATTCGTTTCCCAACGGCCTTGGCGAGATTATCGCTGCATTGCAAGACCACCTCATTGCGGCGCCTCACGTGGAGCTGCGTATGGATGCAGCGTGCGAGAAAATTGAGGCAAGTCCGGATGGCGTGGAGCTGCACCTTGCCAACGAAAAGGCACCGCTTTTCGCCGACCGCCTTCTTGCGGCGCTGCCGTCTGCTAAGCTGGCTCCTCTTCTCCCCGAGATCCCGCACCTCGGCTACAACCCGTCGGCAACGATGAGTGTAGTGGACGTCGTACTTGCGCCCCCCGATGCATCCTCAATGCAGTACGAGCTTCCGATCCGTGGCTTTGGATTTTTGGTTCCCCGCAGTGCGTCCAACAACCAAGACGAGATCCTGGGCGTAGTACTGGACAGCGATGCGATGCCTAACCAAGGTACGCCGGGTGCGGATGGTCGTCCCCCTTTCATCAAGCTCACCGTGATGCTCGGCGGACCGTACTGGCGAGGCAAGCAGCGGGAAGAGCTCCCCTCGGTCGACGAGATTGAGCAGCGCGCCCTGCGCACCCTCGAAAACATGCTGGGTGTGCCCTCCTCCGTCTTGCAGACGCATCTCCGGCTGCTTCGGGGCCGTGTGCTGGAGAATACCATTCCACAGTACCTCGTGGGCCACCCTGCACGTATGCAAGAGGTCCACGATGTGCTCGTACACGACCCACGCTGGCGCGACCGCCTGACCTTGCTGGGCTTTAGCTACGCGGGTGTGGGCGTGAATGATTGTGTGACGAATACGCTGGATGCATGTGATGCGATTGTCACGCACGAGCAAGGCGATGCATCGGAGCAGACTGCGAGTCAAAGCACAGGGTTATGTGCAGCGCTGTAGTGTACGCGACTATATACCATGAATGATAGCATTGTACCCCATGCTTCTATTTGTGCAGAGTTAGGTATGGGTGGCATTACTGCTTGAAGAAGGAAAGCAGGTCCTGCACGTCCTCCTTGGAACCCAGGAAGATGGGGCAGCGCTCGTGGATGCTAGTCGGCACGACGTCCAGCACGCGCTTCTCACCGGTGGTGGCGAGACCGCCGGCCTGCTCCGTGAGGAAGGCCATCGGGAAGGCCTCGTACAGCAGACGCAGCTTACCCTTGGTCGACTTCTTGTCGGCGGGGTAGCAGAAGATACCACCGTAAAGGAGCGTGCGGTGCACGTCAGCCACCATCGAACCGATGTAGCGGGCCGAGTAGGGCTTCTTGGGCGCCTCGGGGTACTTGACCGACTCGAGGTACTTGATCACGGGCTCGTGGTAGTACATGCTGTTGCCCTCGTTGATCGAGTAGATCTTGCCACGCGAGGGCACCTGGATGTTGGGGTGGGTCAGGATGAACTCGCCGACGCTGTTGTCGAGCGTGAAACCATCGACACCGCTGCCGGTCGAGAGCACAATGTTGGCCGACGAACCGTACATGCAGTAGCCGGCGGCGACCATCTCGCTACCGGGGCGGAGCACGTCCTTGACCGAACCAGTCGAGCCAGGCTCGATCATGTAGATACCAAAGATGGTACCGATGTTCACACCGGCGTCAATGTTGCTCGAGCCGTCCAGAGGATCGAACACAATGCAGTACTTGCCGACCTGGTTCGACTGCTTTTCGCCCACAATGATCGCGTGCTCCTCCTCCTCGGACACGAGCACGGCCGATTGGCCCGAAGCGATCAGAGCGTTGACCATGACATCGTTCGAGATGACGTCGAGCTTCTTCTGGTCCTCGCCCTGGATGTTCTGGTTACCAGCGACGCCAATCATGTTGTTCAGACGCGCCTTGCGCACCAGGTTCTCGATCACCTTGCAGGTGGTCTGGAGCGAGTTCAGCAGCAGCGTGAACTCGCCAGTCACCTCACGGCGACCAGCAAGCTTCGCGCCCTCGCTGAGGACGTGGCGCGAAAGCGTAATAATGTCGGTAGTAGCCGTCTGGTATTCCTCCATCGTGAGTGTTGAATCGGAAGGAAGCAATTCTCCGCGCCCGCACGGCACAACCGGGTTCCGCTTGGGCCAATTGCCACGCGGCAAATCCCGGCAACCCCCGTTGGCCGCCAGGGTCCTCCCGTACCACGTGGCATAAAATGAGCAGCGCCTGTGGAGCTCGCACGGTGCACCGACGCAGTGTCTCATGACCGTGCGCCTGCACGCCTGCAGTCCGCCGGATAGCATTGCGCGCTGCACATAGGTTATTTTTTGCGACATGCATTAAAAAGTGATATTGGAACGATTAGGAAGGAGGGTTTACGAAACAGCGAAACCTATCAAAGACTTCAACTAAGTGGCTCCATTTACTTGGAGGGAGCAATCTCCTTGGCAACCTCATCGAGTTTCGAGGAGATCTCCTTCTCGGACTTGCCAGCAGCAGCCTCTGCCTCGTGCACAGACTGGAGGAGAGCCTGGTAGTTAGTATCGTGATAGGTTTTCGTACATACCTTGTGAAGGGCAGGAAGGGTCTCGCTGCGCAGGTACGAAGTCACCTTGGTGACGCGCTCCTGGATGGGGAGCTTCGAGTCAAAGGCCTCGGTGTACACCTCCTTGTAGGTAGAGGAGAAGGTGTCGATGATGGGAGCAAGGCGCTTCTGGCCCTCGGTAGGCAGGCCTTTGGCGAACTTCTGCAGGTTCTCGAGTTCAGAGAAGAGGTTGTTGACAAGGCCCTGCGCCTTCTTCTCACCCTCAGCGACCTCAGCCTTGGACTTCTTGGACCAGTCCTGGGCGATCTTGGTGAGGTTCTCGTTGATCGAGACAATCGTGTTGCCGGCGCGCTGGAGGTACACGTTCTCGTTCTGCTGCAGCTGCTCGACAGCCTTGTTCGTCTGGTCGTAGAGGTTCTTGGCGTTCTCCTTCACGTGGGTGTCGTAGAGGCCCTGGGCGTAGTTCCTGTAGTTGGAAACCACACCGTTGGCCTGGTCAACGGGCTTCTGCACGATCGCAAAGAGATCGTCCCACTTCACCTCGAAGGGGTAGGGGAACTTGGACTTGGCAAAGGTGAGAGTCTGCAGAGCCAGACCATCAGCCTTGTTCAGGGGAGTGCTCAGACGCGAGGTGATGGGCTCAGCAATGGCGAGCGACTTGGCGAGCACGTTCTCGCCGAGCAAAAAGGTGCGGTAGAGAATAGAGTGCGACTTGATCACAGAGTACGAGTAGTCCACGGCGCCCGAGACAAGCGGAACGTGGACAATGAAGCTCAGGGCCTCACTGTTCACGAGGGGCTTCGAGATATTCTGGGTGTCGGTCATCTTGTCTGCGCCACTGATGGTTTCAGGAGAAGACAATATAAAGACAGATAGGGGGGCTTGTCTTTAAGTTTGCAGTGCACTAGCACGGTGAAACGCGCCGTGAATGTACTGTCACATCAATGCATTCATTTGATTGGCTTAGATATTGAGGATGCCGCAACAGGGCAAGATAATTTCGCAAGGCGTTGCCGGCTTGGCCCAAACTCGGTTCCTTAGGCAACTTTCTCCCATTCACCGGTTATCCAGCCAATCCACGCCAAGAATGTTCGCCCGTCCCACGTGCAAGACTATTTGAATTTTTGGCCAGGGCAGAGTGCAGGATCAAATTGTCTGCTGACCGTTTGGGCGCAGCGGAGTGCATGGAGAGTGCAGCGTCCGATCAGTTGGGACACAGCCGAAGCGGTAGGAATTGCATCATGATGTCTATTTCATAGTGGGCTGTGGATCAGCAGATTCGTCGTCGAGCATGAAAAAGGTGCCCCCGGAGGCGGCACTGTTGACTTGAGCAGGGTGGGCTTCGTACGGCCGGTCACTCCAGATTGCCGACAAACGCCGATCGGACGGACGTGCATGGATGTTGCTGTGATCTTGCACATCGCTGGTATCTGACCCACCCCAGTCGCCCACGTCGTAGATATCGTCAGCCTGATTGGTATCGGCGCGGAGAGGCGAGTACAGCGTTTCAATTTCACGGCGTGCGCGATATTTGCGCTCGGAATGGTACGCTGCATACAGGCCAATTGACGAACCTGCAAGATTGGCCAAAATGTCGCCAAGCTGGAACGTCTTATACTGAGGGTGAGTTGGACGCACGACGTACGGGCAACATGCTTTGCACAAACTCGGAACCAATCGCGCCAACAAGCACGCTCGCAACGAAGGAGACGGCCAGAGGCATGTAACGCCAGATCCAAATGCGCCGCGCAGGCTAAGTCAGCAGGGCTGGGCAACCTACCTCGTCTAGGTCCCAGATCATGTAGCACATAAAAGAGGCCATCATGAAACCAAGAAAGTGCATCACTTTGTCGTTCAAGTATACATAGTCTTGTGCTGATGGATGGAAGCTAGTGTGAGAAGGCCATCAACGTACCCAAGGAGGCCTAGGAGAACCAACACAGCTACATTGATCAAGATCATCACTGGGCGGATCCGCATGGGCAGGGAACCTGCTTCGCCCTGTGTATCGCCAAACCACAATGTTTGTAGAGGAACAGAGAGCATCATGTATGCCTGAATCCGCTGCCAAGCCATGGGCTCCTGGGGAACAATGTCCCGAATTCGGTCGAGTGCATCATTCAACTGGATGGGCATGGCACCCTACACAACGCTGCGCCAAGACGACGAGAATGATGACAGTGTTGGTGGGGAAGGTGCACGTCCTCCACGTTGGGACGGCTCCATCGGCCGAGTTGTTATTCGTGCAATTCGGACCATTATCTTTCGCAGACCCAGCGGTCCGTATCCAGAGGGCTATGGCATATATCTCTCGCACCTATACACGTTCTCACTTTGGAACACATAGTCTAGAACCAGTCGAGAGCCAGTGTTCCCTAGAAAGAACCAGGCAGATTATCAAAACCGACCTGACGGCGGAGAAAGGGGGGGTTGGGGGCAGATGGGTGAGGGGAGGGGGAAATGTATCTCATCGCACCGTTCCAGACTGGCGACGAAGCCCAGGGCCGTCATTGCTCGGCATAGTAAGGCGCATCTGTCCGGGGACGCATCTGCACTCTAGACCCCGTGCGCTTCAGTCCCGAGGGAATGACCGAGGTAAGATACCGCTGCATTCCGTCCGAGGCGACCTGGATCGCGCGCACCGTCTTGCCGTTGCGCACCGGTGTACCCTCGTTGGACAAGGTCGTGACGTATGACGCGGGCTTGGCAACCGCCTGCAGGTTCTGGATCGATTGGTGAGAGATGATGCGAGGCGGTGTGTGGTCCACGCCACCCTGCATGGAGGACATGATCGCCGACTGCGACCGTGGCAAGTTGGACTCGAGCGAGTGCATCTGCATCTGGTTCACCAAACGCGAAGTCGAGTGGAAGCGGTCATTCTCGTCCAGGTCGCGTGCCTCGTCGTCGGGCGACGACGAGGCAGAGCCGTTGTCGTCGGTGAGCTCGGCCTCGGACGAGATGGACGAGTTGCTGCGCGAGTGATACGTCATCGATTTGAGTGCAGCAGTCGGCGTAAGCAGCGGTGCCGACAGGCGGTTGGGGTCGATCTTCGACACGCGCTTCGGCGAGTCGGTCGTCGTATGCTTGTTCCAGCACGGAACTTGCGACGCAGGCAAGTTGCGCAGAGCAACGCGGCGTTCCGAAGCACGCGCGTACCGCTCGCACTCGCGACCAGCCTCGCAGCCGCGCAAGAACATCTCGCGGCGGCCAGCATCAGCGCGAGTCTCAAAGCGACGGAAAAAGGGCGAGAAGTGGAATGTGATTTCTTCCTCCTCAATGCGGAGATCATAGTCCAGCAGATAGAGTAGCTGCTTTTCCATCAAGTTCACCTCGGCCTGCGAGAAGTATACGCAGTAGCGGGTCCAGTGCTTGTTCTTTGGCGAAGAATCGTTGAGATTCTTTGCTGCGACGATGAGCGTCGCAAGAAAGACGCGGTGGAGCGTGCACGGCATACCCTTCGCGACGCGCGGCAGGCGGAACTTGAGGCGCTCGAGGTAAACGAGCGTGCTCAGCAGCGTAGGGACTTGCACGTTACTCTTCTCCACAAGCATCATAATGAACGCTTCCAAGGTCGGAAGGTTTTGGATCCGCGGTGCGCACTGCTGGTCCTGACTCTGCTCACTCTGACCAGCAGGCGAGCATTGAATCACGTCTGTGGCCTGCTTCGCAATGTAGGCCACCATATCCCGGGACACGGGGCACCGAATGAGGTCCGTAATCGAGGGGTTGTGGACAATGCGGGGCAGCAGGCTGGCCGGGTGACGGCGCATAGCGCTGCTCGAGATCGAGCTAGGCGTAGCAGACATGGTATAAGGCGCAGAAAAGGAAGATGAGCGGGATCTGCGGGGGGAGAAAGCAGGCTTGTGGTGCTTACTGCACAATCTCCAAGTCTAATCGCGAGCCAGCGACAATTAGAGCCGAGAAACACAAGGTCTGTGACGGATTGTTAGGGAGGGTAAGGACGTGAGTCGGGAGCCAGACAAGGATCAATGGCACGAAGAGAAGCTGTCTTGAGTTAGCATCCGTCCCGGAGAGAAAGGCGGTGTTCCCCACGTACCAAGTAACAGCTTGCAGCTCTTCTTCGCACTCAACTGCGCCTGTCTGTGCAGCGATGCACAAAAATAGGGGTCGGCGGTGGTGGGCTGCAGGGCACGCCGGAGCACTGGGCAATGGATGCACGATACGCGTGCAGAGGAGCAAGGATCTGCCAGGGGCTCGATCCGCGTTATACCAAAGCGCCGCGAGGGGCGATGTGCTCGACGAGGGAGGAGGCAAAATGCAACTGCCTGCAATAAGCCTTCTTTGAAGCCTGCGGTCCACGGCTGCAATGCCCGGGCTCCTGCAGGGAGCCATGGCTGCAGCTTCCTGCGTAGAATTTAGCAGATACATACATACAAGTGGAGCTTGCTGCAGCCAGGCAAGGGGAACTCTACCCCTGCAGAAATTCGCGCATTTTGAGTAACCTCCACCCTGCAAGGGAGGACTACCGCAGTTTTAGTACGATCTACAAAGGGTCCGTGCGCACCGATCGCGCCGCGGCGAGCGCGTGGGCCAGCGTGGTATGGTAGGTGGAAAACTTGTGGAGCTCGTGCGTGAGGTAGGAATACCGACGATCCCAGTTCTCTAGCGCTTTTTGACGAGCAGCGGCGTTGGATCCCCATAGTTCAAGCATGGCCTGACGCACTTGGGTGTGCTCGCTCAGCGCCTGCTCGAGGTTGGCTTTGTGCCGCGCCAGCTGCGTGCATTGCACCTGGGGTTCACGGTCGCTGGGCCATAGCGGCGCAGAGGGTACGACCCAGTCGCTGAGCTGCTCACGGGGCTCGCTGCGGCTCGACCGAAAGAGGCGCACGAGCGCACGCCAGGGCTTGCGCGGCGCCAAGGGGGGGGACGGCGCGCGCCCGACTTCATTCCAGCCGAAGTTGGTGTGGCTGGGCTCATCCTGCTGAGGGATGCAACTCTGCTCTGCAGCACACAGATTACACAGCTCGGCCCATCGCCGCGTCTCGCCATCGTCGCTCGCTTGGAATCGGCGGACGGTGGAGTCGGCGAGGACGAGGTCAAAGGCATGGTGCATGCCGGGCGTGACGACCGGCACGAGTTTGGCAAGCGTATGGACGAGAGCATAGTGCTCCACTGCACCCTCGTCCGATGTTTCGTCTTTGTAGGGGCCCTCGTCGGTTTCATAGAGACGCAGCGAGCCGTTTCGAAGCTCTGCCCAGTAGACCGCAGAGGCACGCGGGCGGAAACGCCGCTTGGCCCCAAGGCTTGTATGCGCCAAGTAGCCACGCAGATGGCGTGGCGGCGGCGTGGCAATAGCAGGCACACTGGGGCTTTTACGTACGCTGCTCTGGCTTTTGGGGAGCGGCGCAGGGCGGAAGGTGGTATTTTGCGCCGCTCGTTCAGGCGGACGTGCGTCAACGAGAGACAGGTCCGCAGACGGTCCAACAGGCGACCCAGAAGCCTCGGGCTCGAGTGCGCGTGTCCCGAGCGAGGTTACTGGGCGTGTCTCGAGCACGAACGAGGAACGAGTAGGCAGCGACATGCCGAGCGACGAAGCAGGGCGTGCAGAACGGTCGTTCACGACAGCGCCTCCGAGCATAGGAAGCGCCTGCAGCCCAAGTAACGGAGGAAGCGCTCCGTGCACTGTTGGAGCCTCTGACGCGCTCCAAGGGGCTGGAGCATCGGAAGCGGCCGTGACACGCGTGCCGCTGACCTCGGCAGGCATTGCCGCCCGGGCGCCGTCTACCGGAGGCAGTGCGATAACGTCCGGGGCCCGCGGGGAAACAAGAGCATCTTTGGGTTCCTGTGTCTGCTCCTCAACGGCCTCGTTGGGACCGGTTTCCGCGCCCATGGGCACACAAGTCCTGTTGGTATTGGTCGGCACCATGATTCCATTTTCCTCCAGAGGCACCTCCTTCGAAACGAAGAGCGCTGCAGGATCTTTTGTTTCACCAACTCCTTCTTCTCCGTGCAGCTCGCTCTCGGGCGACGCGACTGCCGGAAAGTACTCGTTCGAAGCCGGGGCTGTCCAGAGTCCGATCGGCGTCCCGCTTGCGCTGCTGTCCGACACAGCGAGCGACGAGACCGGACGGCGGCGCATTCCCAGCCTCATCTGGAACGGCGGCGTATCCCGTCCGTCACTCATGGATGACGACGCGCGCCGCGGCTGAACGAGGCCTCGGATCCTGCTCATGGACCGAGTCGTGCCCAGTTCCGGGGCTGTCGACAGCGAAGACACGCGCCCATCGCTGTATCCTCTCTCCATAACGACCGGAGATGACACGTTCCGCAACCGCGTCGGCGCTCGGGGCCGTGTCCAGCGCGGCGCGCTTTCCGAAGTCGGTGTCCCACTCCACTCTTCCTGTGCGATGCCCGGCGTAAGCGACCAGCGCCTGGTGCCAGGAGTGAGCACCGCCTCGTCGAAGCTCTCTACCGACATTTCGCTTGGGTATCGGGGAGGAACAGCATCGCGCAGCGGCGCGTTTTCCGGGGCCGACTCGCGGTCCATCCCAGGTCCGAGCGCCCTCGTGGTGGAGCGTGGTGGAGTGCTGACTCAGCACGAAAAAAGTACGTTTGTCGAGCGACGATGAAGTCCTCCTTCAAGTTCTCGAACCTATGCGGTACGGTGTACCAGCAAGGAAACGTGCAATTTGGTGGTGATGGGGACACAATGTACTCTCCCGTCGGCAACCGCCTCTCGGTTTTCCACCTCGTTCGCAATACCTCGTTTACGCTCCCGTTTGAGACACGCAAGCCGATTGCGCGTGTCGCCGTCTCGCCTGCGAACCCCAGCTTGGTGCTGGTCGCAGACGAAGACGGGCATGCACTGTTGATGAATGTGACGCGTCGTGCGCTGCTGGCGCACATGAGCTTCAAGCTGCCGGTGCGCGATGCGCAGTTCTCGCCCGACGGCCGCTACCTTGCCGTGACGCACGGCACGCAGGTCCAGGTGTGGCAGACGCCGAGCGTGCTTGTGCGTGAGTTTGCGCCGTTCGTGCTGCACCGCACGTACGTCGGCCACTTTGACGACGTCCTGAGCATCACATGGTCCAAGAGCGGCCGCTTTTTCCTGAGCACCTCGAAGGATATGTCGGCGCGCCTCTTTTCGCTGGATCCGCTGCCCGGCTTCCGCCCCAAGACCTTTACTGGCCACCGCGATGCGGTGATTGAGGCGTTCTTCTCGCTGGACGAGCGCACGATCTACACCGTTTCGCGCGACGGCGCCTGCCTTACCTGGGCGGCGAAAGAGTCGGACGAGGGCGAGATGAGGCAGGACGAAGCGAGCGACGGCGACGCGGGCGCGGCGGCTGCCATGACCGCGCCAGAGAACCGTATCGCCTTTACGCGCTGGGGCGTGATGCAGCGCAACTATTTCCACCAGGCGAATACGCAGGTGGTCTGTGCCGCTTTCCACGCCGGCACCTCGCGCCTGGTCGTTGGCTTCAGCAGCGGCCTCTTTTCGCTGTGGGATCTGCCGGATTTCCAGGCGGTGCACACGCTGAGCATCAGCCAGGAAAAAATTACCAGTGTCGCCATCAACCACACAGGCGAGTGGCTCGCGTTTGGCGCGCAAAAGCTCGGCCAGCTGCTGGTGTGGGAGTGGGCGAGCGAGTCGTACATTCTCAAGCAGCAAGGGCACTTTTACGATATGAACACGGTCGCCTTTGCGCAGGACGGCCAGATGGCCGTGACCGGCGGCGACGACGGCAAAGTGAAGCTGTGGAACACCACCTCGGGCTTTTGCACCGTGACCTTTTCCGACCACACCGCGCCGGTGTCGTGCGTGGAGTTTGCCAAGCAGGGCCAGGTGCTCTTTAGCGCGAGCCTCGACGGAACGGTGCGTGCGTACGATTTGGTGCGCTACCGCAACTTTCGCACATTCACCAGCCCGAATCCCGTGCAGTTTGTGAGTCTTGCGGTGGACCCCTCGGGCGAAGTCGTGTGTGCTGGCAGCTCGGACATCTTTGAGACGTACATGTGGAGCGTGCAGACCGGCAAGCTCCTCGAGATTCTTGCGGGGCACGAAGGGCCAGTGACTGCGCTGGCGTTTGATCCCGCCGGCAGCGGCCTCCTTGCGAGCACCAGCTGGGACCGCTCGGTGCGTCTCTGGGAAGTGTTTAAGCGCAGCGGCGCGACCGAGGCGATGCAGCTCAACGCCGAAGGCCTTGCGCTCGCCTTCCGTCCCGACGGCCACGAAGTGTGCGCCGCAACGCTCGACGGGCAGCTCACCTTCTTTGACGCGCAGAGCGGCGCGTCGAAAGGCGTGCTCGACTGCCGCCGCGACATTTCCGGTGGCCGCAGCATCAACGACAAGGTCGCGCGGCGCAACAATGCGGCCGGAGCGGCGTTTACGAGCATCTGCTACTCTGCCGACGGCTCGTGCGTCCTCGCCGGTGGCAATGCGAACTATGTGTGCCTGTACGACGTCAAGGAAAAGGTCCTGCTCAAGCGCTGGACGCTCAGCCTGAATGTCGCGCTCGACGGGACGCAGGACCGCCTCGACTCGCGCCAGGTCACCGATGCGGGCCACGTCGAGCTGATCAATGACCTGTCCGACGAAGAGGATCTGACGCTTGCCGAGCGTGCCGACAAGAGTCTGCCGGGCGCGCAGCGCGGCGACCTGAGCAAGCGGTCTACGCGCCCCCTCGCCCGCTCCAAGTGCGTCCGTTTCTCGCCCACCGGGCAGTGCTGGGCGGCGGCGTCGACGAGCGGCCTGCTGCTATACAGCCTCGACGACCAGGCGACCTTTGACCCCACCGACCTGGACATGGACCTTACGCCCCAGGCCGTGCGCAGTGCGTCGCTCCAAGGCGATGCGCTGCTGGCCGTGCTCGGCGCGCTGCGCCTCAACGACCCAACGCTCCTGGCGGAAGTCTACGAGCGCGTGAAGCCGCAAGAGATTGTGCTTGTGGCGACGCAGCTGCCGCTCGTCTACCTCTCCCAGATGCTGCAGCTGGTCGCAACGCGCCTCGACCCCACGAGCGCGAGCCCGCACGTGGAGTTCCACTTGCAGTGGCTCACGGCGCTCTTTAATGCGCACGGCGCCGAGATCCGCGCGCGGAGCAGCACGCTCTATGCGCCTGTGCTGCGTGCGGTGCAGATGGCGCTGAACGAGCTGCGTGCCAACGTCAAGACGACGTGCGACCGCAACACCTCGTCGATGCTCTATGTCTTTAACGGCGTCGCGACGCGGCGGGCAGAGGAGCTGTGATACCCAGTAGCAATACTATACAAGCCTATGCACGGCCCATGCGCGGACGCTTCTGCGGCTGGTCCTCTTCGCTGCCGCGCTTCTGGCCGGCGCTCTTGAGGCCCGTGCCGAGTGTCACGTTGACCTTGGGCGGCGTCGCGAAGCCAAATGCCTTGGCGACCTTCGCGAGGTCGAGTGCGTTGATATCGTAGATCCGCTTAAGCGAGTACGAGCCGTACGCCTGGATGTACGAGCGGTAGCCCTCCTTGGCAGATTGGTGCAGGTAGTAGTTCTTGGCAATGAGTTTCTCGAGCTGGCTCTGTACGTTGGCGATCTTGTTCGGGGGGAAGGAATACTCGTTGAGCGGCACCTTGGCCACCTTGAGGAAGCGCAGGAAGCCCAGCTCACTCGGCAAGAGGAACAGGAGCGAGCGGCCGCCCTTGCCGCCACGCGCCGTGCGGCCGACGCGGTGGATATAGTCGCGCGGGTCGTCCGGCGGGTCGAACTGGATGATCCAGTCGACCGCGGGAATGTCGAGGCCACGCGCCGCTACATCCGTACACAGAAGCGTGCCGCCCTTCGCATTACAGAACTCGAAAAAGGTCGTGCTGCGCTTTTGCTGCTTCTGCTTGCCGTGCAGGTCGAGGACCGGCACGTCGATATAGTTGAGCAGCTCGCCGTAGTACTTGACGCTGTTGCACGAGTTCATAAACACGATAATCTTCTTGCCCGCGTTGCGCTTCAGGAAGGTAAAGAGGAGCAGGAAGCGCTTGTCGCTGTCGCACACGACGTAGCCCTGCTCGAGCTTCGACACGGTCGAGGCGGCGAGCTGCTGGTGCACGTTGATATAGAGAGGGCCGGGGCGCAGCGAAATACGCGCGAGGTCCTGTACCTTGGTCGTTTGCGTCGCCGAAAAGAGCATCGACTGGCGGTTGTCGTTCGGGAGAATACGCACAATCTGGCGCATCTCGTCCTCAAAACCAATCTCAAGGATACGGTCAGCCTCGTCAATGATGAGCGCTTTCAGGTTGCTAAAGACGAAGCCTTTTGTGTTTTGCAGATGGTCGAGCAGGCGACCGGGCGTCGCAACAATCAAGTTGACACCCTTCTGCAGCTTGTCGGCCTCTGCACGGCGGTTGGCACCGCCCATAATGATACCGAGCGTCTGGCTGTGGTGCGCCATGAGCTCTTTTGCCACACCAAAGATTTGCAGCGCCAGCTCGCGCGTCGGCGCGATAATCACCGCGCCCGTGCCGTTGCGCGGCTTGAACTTGAGGCGGTGCAGCATCTCGATCGCAGGGATCAAGAACGCGAGCGTCTTTCCACTACCCGTCTGCGCAGCACCCAGCACATCCTTGCCGGCAAGCAGCGGGGGGATACAGCGGCTCTGCACCTCGGTCATCGTCTTGAATCCCATCGTATCGAGCGCACGCTGCGTCGGCTGCGTCAGCTCCACCGACGAGAACGGAAGACGCTCCGTCTCCTGCGTCGACTGCTGCGCGGCATCGGCATGCAGCTCACGCTCGAGCTTCGCCTCCTCGGCATCCGGCTTGTGCGCCTGCATCGTCGTCCAAAAAAAAGGCGGCAGGAAAAATGGCTGAGTCAGCATTTTTTGCTCGTGCTCCGCCTTCCGTGATGGCCGTACAACGAGAGAAGCGCGCCAAGGGCGAAGCGGCGCCGGCCGCGGCGCCGGAAGCGCTCGCGAAGCGCACGCCGCTCTACACGCCGTTCCGCGCGTTGGGCTACGTCTCGAACGGCGTGCCGTTTGTGATGCAGGTGCGTTTTGGCGGCAAGGACGCCAAGACGCCAGACGTGAACGTCGTGACGTGCGTCGGCGACGCTTGGGCGATGTGGAATGCAGACCGCATGACGCTCTTGTTCGTGGGGCCGATGCTCCAGCATGCAATTAGCAGCATGGCGATCTCGACGTCGCCGGATAGCCTCCTCGCGGCCGCAGGACCGACCGTGCATCGGTACGTGCGCGGCCGCGAAGTCGCGGCGTACGAGACAGAGGACGAGGCACTTCTCGGACAGCTCATTGTGTTTGGCGACTATGTCGTTGCACTCGCCGCGGATGGGCACGCGGCATACGTATGGAGCCTGGCGACCAACGAGCTCCTCCAGACGCTCGACTTTGCCGGATGGACTGCGTCGTGCGTCGTGCACCCTGCAACCTACCTCAACAAGGTCGTTATTGGCGGTGCAGACGGCAGCGTGCAGCTGTGGAACGTGCGCACCGGACAGCACATCCACACCTTTGGCGCTAAGCAGATCCGAGGGACGCCCGCGGGGGTCGTGAGCGTGACGCAGTCGCCGGCCGTCGACGTGCTCGCCGTGGCCTATGCGGACGGCGACGTTGTTATGCTCGACGTGCGCTTGGGCAACAAGCTCTTTACCGTGCACGTCGACGGCGGCCTCGCCACGGGGTGCATCGCTTTTCGCACGGATGGCGAGGCACACACGCTCGCGGTGGCGACGCGCGCCGGCTCGCTCGTCCTCTTTGACCTTGCGGCGGCCGCAGAGGAGGACGGCGCGCCGCGTTTGCTGCACTCGGTGCAGCACGCGCACGACGGCGCGATCGGCGCGATCGAGTTCGTGCCGGGCCAGCCGCTCCTTATTTCGAGCGGCGCAGACAATGCGGTGAAGCAGTGGTTCTTTGAGTCGCCTACGCTTCCTCCCCGCCTGCTCAAGTTCCGCAGCGGGCACGCACTGCCCCCTCATATTATTCGGTACTATGGCGAGGACGGCCGCAGCATGCTGACGGCCTCGCGCGACAAGAGCGTGCGCTCGCTTTCGGTGGTGCGCGACAGCCGCTCGTTCGAGCTGAGCCAGGGCTCGGTCGAGAGCCGCGCTTCGAAGCTCGACGTGGATGCAACGTCGCTCAAGCTCCCCCCTGTCTCGTCGCTGTCGTACAGCACGACGCGCTCGCGCGACTGGGACGACGTCTTGACGACGCACGCCAACGATCGCTACGCACACACCTGGACGGTGCGCGACAAGCACATGAACAAGTCGCCGCTCAGCGCCGCACGCACCAAGAAGAGCATGGCGACCGGCACGGCTGCGTGCGTGAGCGCGTGCGGCAACTTTGCCCTGATCGGCACGAGCAAGGGCGCGGTCGAAATGTACAACATGCAGAGCCACCTCTACCGCCGCACGTTTGCGACTGGCAGCGAGGCCCCGGTGACGGATATCGCGTGCGACGCGGTGAATGCAGTCGCGCTCGTCAGCACACAGGAGCCCGTGCTGCACCTTTTCGACTTCCACACCGGCCAGCGCACTGCGAGTGTCGCGATGCCCGCGCCGATCGCGGCGCTGCGCCTGCACCGCGAGTCGAACCTCGTCGCGGCGCTCGGCGAAGACCTCGAGCTGTACGTCCTCGACCTCGAGACGCAGCGCGTTGCGCGTCGCTTTGGCGGCTTCCGTGGCCGTCTTTTGGACGCTGCTTTCTCCGCAGACGGCCGCTGGATCGTGACGTGCAGCACGGACAGCGTCGTGCGCACCTTTGACATTGCGACCGCGCAGCTCATCGACGCGTTCCGCACGCCGAGCATCGCGACGAGCGTCGCCTTCTCGCCGCTCGGCGACTTTTTGGCCACCGCGCATGTGGACAGCGTCGGGGTGCACCTGTGGGTGAACCGCGCGCAGTTTGCGCCAGTGCCGCTGCGTGCGCTGCCGATCGGCGAGGCGGCCGCGGAGCGCGACGCTGCGCTGCCGACCATGCAAGGCGCGGCGCTCGACGAGGCGCCGGATGCCGACATTGGCGAGCCGGAGCTCCAGCGCACCTATACCAGCCCGCCGCAGCTTGAAGGCGCCGACGGGCCGCTGCTTACGCTGAGCACCATGCCCCGCTCGCGCTGGATCACGCTGCTGCACCTCGACACGATTCGGCAGCGCAACAAGCCGACCGAGGCGCCGAAAAAGCCGGAAAAGGCGCCCTTCTTCCTCGACACGGGCAACCGCGCGCCGCTTGGTGAGGCCGCGCCGATGCCAGAGGACGATGCGCCGATGTCGCACCGCACACACACCCCGATCGCGGTCGAGTCGGCGTTCGAGCGCCGCTTGCGCGTCGCGGTCGAGGCCGAGGACGTCGCGGCGCTCTTTACCTATCTCCACACGCTCTCCGCGCCGCAGCTCGACGTGGCGATCCGCTCGCTCGAGACGCCGGCGCAGCAGACGCTGTTTTTGCAGGCGCTTGCGCTGCGTCTGCGTGCGCAGCGCGACTGGGAGGCGGTGCAGGCGATGCTCGCCGTGTTCCTTGCGGTGCACGCCGAGGGGGTGCAGCAGTACGCTGCGGACCCGAGCAACGGCGACGAGGAGGGCGCGGCGCTGGGCCTGGCGCTGCGCACGCTCCTGGCCGAGCAGCAGCGCGAGAGCGCACGCGTCCTCCAGTCGCTCGACTACTGCATGGGCACGCTGTCGTTCTTACGCAATGTTCCGCTCTTGTAAAGTACATAGCTATGCGTCGCGAATCTTTTCGGCCCACTGCCGTAGCGTGCTCGCAAGCACACCGGGGAGGGCGTGCACGTCCCGTACAATGACGTAGGAGTCAAAGGGGAACGTGTCAATGTACCGCTTCATCTCCAGCTGGAGCTTGCCGGCGGCATCGGTGTGGTAGGAGACTTGGTTCATACTCAGAATCGAGCTGCGGGGCGGGCCGCTTCCACTCGTGTCCTCTGCCGCGTCGACCACGACAAAGACGAGCATCACGCGCTCGGCCATCGCACGGCGGATCTGCGCACGCAGCCGCTCGTGGTCCTGGCACACACCGTCCGAGATGATGATCTGCAGCTGCCACAGATCGGCGCCGCTCGCAGACGCGCGCGTCTCGCGCGCGGTGCGCAGCGTCTGCAGACTCGAGGAGAGCAGCGCGTGGACGTCGGTCGAGGTCTGGTCGAAGCGCAGCTTGCTCAGAATCTGACCGCCGTGCGCATCGCTAAAGGACGCCGCCCCAAAATCGTGCAGCATCTCGACCTGCTCACCAAAGCGGCAGACGGCCACATCGCCGACCTCGAGGCGCATCAGCGCACCCGTGACCAGCGCAAGCGTCTGGTAGGCCAGGTGGATATTGCGCCCTTCCGCCATACTCTTGCTGTCGTCGATCGCCAGCAGGACTTGGTACTCGCGCGCACTCGGCTTGGTGCGACGCAGCCAGATCTTGTCTTTGGCAAAGTCGGACGCAATGTAGGGGATGATCTTGCGCAGATTCAGGCGCTTGCCGGTGCGGAAGTCGCCGTTCAGGCGCGTCGCGAGCGTGGGGGCGAGGATCAGGCGCAGCTGCTCACACAGGCCAAACGCAAGGTCCATCGTCAGCGTGGAGTAGGCGCGCCACAGCTCAGCGGCATGCGCCACATCGGAATCCGAGGCACGGAAGGTGGCAAGAGCGGCCTCGACGTGCTCGTCGGCTTCGGCACGCTCCTCTTCGGGGAGAGGGTCCATCGTCTCGTGCTCGGCCTCCACGTCGCCGCCCTCCTCGGCGCTTTGCTGCTGCACATCGGTCGAGGTGAGCGCACCATCGGCGGCGGTGCCGGTCGCGGCGCCAGACGCATCGGTCGTGTCGGGCATTTCGCGCGGCGCCTCGCTCGTGGGCTGCGGCGCATCGTCCATCACCTCGGGCGCGTCTTCGTGCACCGGGGGGGCATCGCCCTCGTCGAGCGACAGCTGGCGCATGGCCTGCGCTTGCTGCTCGCTCGCAACACCGAGTGCTTGAGCATCAGCGTCGTCGTCGTGCGCAACGTGTTCGACATCGCCGGCCTCGGGCATTCCGTCGTCGGCATGCGGCTCATTCGCATCGCGTGCCTCGCGGATCGCCGCCATATCGCGGCGGAACTGCTCGAGAGAGTCGCCGAGACTCTGCACGGGGTTCGCACGCTCAGCATCCGTGGCGTCATCCGCATGCGTCTCGGCATCTGCGCCAGCGTCCATCGGCGCGCCCCCGGTCTGGGGGGCGGTCTGCCCGGCATCGCTCGCGCCACCGGCCGCACGCTCTTGCGCACCTGACGCGCCGCCAGCATCGTTGCCGTCGCCGTCCGCGTCGGTGTTCATGTCGTCGGTCATGTCGCCGAGCGTGCGCTGCGCCGACTGCGGCTTGGCATGGGGTGCTTGCGCCGCGGGCTCGGACTCGGGCGCTGTACGCCCGTCCAAGGGATCTTGCTTGGTCTCGGGCGCGCCGGCTTGGCCTGGCTCGGTTTCCTGGGGCTCGGCGCCGCGCTGCTCGGGCTGCTCCGCGGCGCCTTCGCCGGCTTCGTCCTTGGTATCCTCTTGGGCATCGTCGTGGGCATCGTCGGCCTCGTCCTTGGCCGCATCGGCCTCGTCCTTGCCTTCGTCTGCGCCGTCGGCCTCGTCGCCGTCGCCCTCCGGCTTCACATCTTCGCTCACTTCGGCATTCTCCTCCGTCTCCTCGCCGTCGCCGCCGCGGTCCGCACCCCGTTCGTCCTGGTCGTCCACAGAGAGTTCCGAGCCCGAGTCGTGTGCGTCGCCTTGCTGCTGGGTATCCATATCATCGTCGCTCCACTCTTCTTCGTCCTCTTTCTCGCCTTCGCCGTCGTCCATGTCCAAATCGTCGAGCTGCATCTCTTGCTGCTCGGCCTCATTGTCCAGTTCGCGGCCCAGGCCGTCGTGCTTGTCGGGCATGTCTTCGAGCTCCGGCTCGGCTTCGGCCTCGGCGGCTTCGGCCTCGTCCTGCTCGGCGTCGGCGCCGTCAGCGTCGTCACCTTGCTCGGCGTCGTCACCCTGCTCGTCCTTCTGCTGGCCCTCTTCGCCACGCTCGGCGGCGTGCTCGCGATCGTCCTGAGCACCGCCGCCGGCTTCGCTTTCACCCTGCGCCTCTTGGGGCTCGTCGCCCCACATCTTTTCGTCGACGGCGTCAGGGTCGAGGGGATCGACATCGCCGACCTCGTCCTCAATTTCATTCTCTTCGTCTTGTTGTTCGTCGCCTTCGCCATCTTCCTCGCCGCGCTCGCCGTCGACACTCTGGGCATCGCCTTGGAGCTCGTCGGTCTCGCGCGCCTTGTCTTCGCCTTGCGTCTCGTCTTGAGGTCCCTCTTCGTCGTTCTGAAGCTCCTCCATCGGCTCATCGTCTTGCAGGGTATCGCTGATGTCCTTGGCACCAGTGCCGTCGCCAAGACCAGTGCCGCCCTCGAGCTGCTCGCCGCCTTCGGCATCCGCATCGTTCGTCTGCGTGTCCTCCTCGGGAGGCGTGCAGAAACCACGCATCGCAAGGGTGTGCACAATCGTACACAGGACAAGGCATAGACGCGCGAGCGAGCGGTACATGAGCGACACACTCTGCATGTGCGCAAAGAGCATGCGGCTGTACGACGCCAGGAAAGGCGCCACATCGCGCACCGCTTGTACACCCGCCGCGCCGCCCGCCACAATCTGGTGCACGCTGTCGGCAAGCTGCTCGGGACGCAGAATACGCTCCACGGCCTGCAGACGCGCGTACTCGTCGAGCACGGCGCGGTCGGGCAGGTCGGCCTGCGGCGCTTGCGGCGCATCGCGCAGCTCCTGCGCCA
This sequence comes from Malassezia japonica, assembly GCF_029542785.1. Lineage (NCBI taxonomy): Eukaryota > Fungi > Basidiomycota > Malasseziomycetes > Malasseziales > Malasseziaceae > Malassezia > Malassezia japonica. Next base: position 499,002 of record NC_083374.1, on the reverse strand, counting down.
CGACTAGCACGGAGCTGCGGACTCGGTCGACCGCGGCCTGCGCCTCGTCTGCGTTTTTGGCGACGGGCGCAAGCGCGGGCAGCGGCCGCGTCTCGAGCCAAGCACACGTAGGAATTGTGAGCATCTGGAGCGCAGGTGTGCGCTCGCCGGCGGCCGTGAGCGCGGCATGGACGTCGTGCACGAGCTTGGCACTGCGTCCGATCATTGCGGCCTCTTCGTCCGTGCACACACGCAGGTCAGCGGCGCGCATGAGCGTGAGCGTGTGGTGAATAGATTCGCCGAGCACCTTGGCCTCGTCCTTGAGGTGGACGAGTGCCTCGAGCTCGAGCGAGCCGCCCATAGGCGAGACACGGACGTGGAGCGGTGCGGCCTTCTGCACTTCGGCCAGCGCGCACTGCACACGCTGCAGCGTATCGTAGTGTGTCGCAAACGACTCGGCATCAGCCAGAGGGTGCAGCGCAGCGGCCGCGCTCAGCTCACCCAAGCGCTGCTCCAGCGCCCACACACCTTGTGCGGCCTTGGCAAAAGTACCGAGGCGCAGGAGGATGCGTGTCGCGACAAATGCACCATGTTCCACCGAGCCCAACGCACGCTGAAGCTCGGCGATGCCGACATCGCCTTGCGGCGCATGCACAGCAGTGCGCAAGCGCTCGAGCTGGGCAAGGAGCGCCGAGTGGTACTGCTGCGTAGCCGGAATGCCCAGCGCTGCATTGTGCTGCGTCTCGGCGATACGGGGCACCGAGTACGCACGCAACGCGTCGCGGTTCTCTGCCACGACCTCGGTGGTGGTGAATGGACTGAGACCGATCCGGCGCAGCGCCTTGAGCAGGTCGGACCAAGCGCGGCGCTTTTGCGTCGCGAGGCTCTTGATCTGCTTTGCATTCTCTTCCGTAGAGAATGCGGGCGTCTGCTGGCTCAGCTCGTCGGCCGTATCGAGGATCTCGGTTGCAAACGCACGCACGTCCGAGCTGACATGCACCGAGCGCAGCTGGGGGAAGAGCGTGCGGTCACACAGCGCATAGAGCTGGCGCAATGTGCGGTTCGCGTGCTGCAGGTGCTTGGGCCGCGATGTGTCGATCGCGGCCTCGTCGCCTTCCGGCGCAGTCAGCTCCGACAATCCATTCCACCCCTCCTCGCCGGGCCCCAGTAGTGCACGTACGGCCATCGGGGGGCGTGCGTCGGCCGCGCGCGCCAGCAGCGCATCTGCAGGCTCTTGAAGCAGCCCGCGGAACTTGCGCAGCGTGCGGTGCAGATACGTGTGTGTCTTTTGCGCGCTCTGACGCAACGAGTACACGTTCACGTCCTTCCACGTTGCGAGCTTCACATAGTCCATCACCTCGCGCTCGAGCAGCTGGCGCCCCTTGGCCAGGTGCTCGCTGACGGCCGGCACAAACTGCGCATAGTACTTGGCGACGTTATGGCACACTGTGCCGACGCGTGCGTGGCTCGTGCTCATGTACAAACCCATTGCATCGAGCAAGCGCAGGCGCGCTGCCAGCTGCCCGATCGGGCTCTGACGCACGTACGTCTCGAGGAGCGCAAGTAGTTCCTTGAGTGTCGTCGCCTCGTCGCCATCGCACGCGCGTGTCAGCGCCTCGTACAGCGAGAAGAAGAAGGGCGCGACACGCCCCTCTTCGGTGGCCGCCTCGGCGTCGAGCAGATGCGCCCACTCGCCGAGCTCCATGCGGCGCCATGCGACGACGAGCGCAATGAGCTCTTGCGCATTGTCGCGCAAGGACGTTGCACTGCTTGCGTACGTCTCCCAGTCGTCAACATGCGTCAAGAGCTGCTCGACTGCCGCAAGGACACGCGCAACCGGACTGTGCATACCGAGCTGCGCGACACGCGCACAGCGCTCGTGGAGCTGCTGCAATTGCACCTGCTCGGGGTAGGCCACATGCAGATCCTTGACCCGCTGCGCAAGACGCTCGAGCACAGGCGCAAGCTGCGCCATGGTTTCGGTGTCGGCATCGTGGTAAAAGTTGCGGCGCTTGGGCGGCGGCGACGTGCGCTCGTCCAGCAGCGCGAGCTGCAGCGCGGCGCTTGCCGCATCCAGAGGCGCAGGCAGCGACTCGGCACGCTGCGAAAGATGTCGCACCAGCGCAGCACGCTGCGCGGCAAATACGTCGGCCGCATCGAGCGCCGTACGCACGCACGGCACCGCGATCGTCTGCGAAAAGAGGGCGAGGTGTAGCTCGTAAACAAGCACGACCGACGCCTCGTCGAGCGCAAGCTTCTCGTGCTTCTGCTCCTCCTCCTGCTCCTCCAGCACATCTTCATAGACAGGGAAGAGTGCACGCTTCTCCGCAGCGAGCTTCTCCTCATCGTCGTCCGTGCCGCGGTAGGTATAGAGCTGCGCCGAGGCAGCGGCCTTGTCGGCGAGCGTGTCGCGCTGGTGCGCCCACACACGATACAGCGACTCGTAGAGCGCATCGACGTTGGGCGCAGGCGCACATACGACCTCGGCCTCGTACACGGCCGCGGCCAGCGACGTAATCAGCTCCGAGACGCTCGCCGCTTTTTCGGTCCGCAGCGCCTGCGATGCCGCGGCGGCTGGGAACTGGGCGGCATCGCGCAGGATGCGGTGGGTACGGCGCGAGGGCGCGGCCGACGCACACATGCCAAGACCGAGGCGCGCCTGGTCCAACGCAAGGAGCACAGGTGCAACCAGGTCCGGCATATCCGTGTACTGCCGCTGCAGGCGCTGCGCAAACGCCGCAATCGACGCTTGGACCGTCGCCTGCTGCTCGCTCGCACGCTCGGCCTTGGCGCCGAGCGCATCGACGAGCGGGCGCATGCGTGCGGGCGCCAGGACCTGCGCCGCGAACGAGGCGAGTTCCTGGTGCAGGCGCGCAAGGCGCGCAGCATTCGGCGTGCGGTGCACGCGCGTCTGTGTAGCATCCGACGCGTGTGCGAGCGCGGCCTGCAATGCAAGCTCGAGCTCGTCGGTGACCGCGTTGCGCTTGTTGCCGGACGCCAGGTCTTCGGCGCTGTGCTCGATGCGCAGCGCCTCGTTCAACCGAGTCACGCGGAACGACGCATAGGTCGCGGCAGCGTGCGTCTCGGCGACCGGGTCGAGAGGAAGGTCGGGGAGGTACAGCGCAAGCGTCTGCGTCGCAAGGCCGACCCATGCCGCACCGAGCGCGTGCTCGCTCGGCGATGCGGCGCATGCAAGCGCATCGCGCAGGAACGACAACCACGACTCGAGTGCAGACGAGAGCGGCAGCGTCTTGGGCAGCACGGCGTGCACTGCTTCGACGGCCGCCGCCATCGCCTCGCGGTCGCTCCCGGCCGCGGCTCGGTGAAGCCCGTCCGCGAGCTCGTCCGTGTCCGGCACGGCCTTGAGCGCCTCGGCGAGTGCCGCACATAACCAAGCGACAAACGCCAGGAGGAGTGCGAGAAGCGACGCGAGGCGCGGCGTCTCTGCAGGTGCCATCGCCGTCGCGACGCTCGTGCTGAGCTGCTCGAGCTCGCGACAGTACTGCGGCCACGCAAAGAGCGACACGCGGTCGACGTGCACCGCACGCAGGACGTTGCGCAGGAGCGTCGCACTCAGCAGCGACGAGGCGCCGTCCACGCCCCACAGCGCACGCGCCGCGCGCAGCTGGGCGGGGGGCGTGTGCGCACACGGCGCGTCCGGCGCCCACAGCTGGAGCTGCGCCGGAACGAGGATCGCCGGTGCCATGCTGTGCTCGATACCGAGCGAGAGGAGCGTGCGCAGACGCGCGTCGCGCGGCAGCTTGGCCGGCGACACGGTCAGCGTCCAGGCCAGCACAGGGAGGACATGAGAGACATAGGCATACGTCGCCTCGTGCGCCTCTCCCTTGCGCTCTGCCAGCTGCATTTCGGACGCGAGCTGGGCGGCAAGGCCACACAGCTCCGTCTGCTGCTCTGGCGTCCAGGCATGGTCGGCGAGCGCCAGCGTGGCCATCAGCTCGAGCGCGGTGCGTGCCGTCTTTTGGGCGTGCGGCTGCCACGCAGCATGCTCGAGCTGCGCGAGCGCTGTGAGCGCCGCCGGGGGAATCTTGGGCAGGAGCATGGCCCATACAGCGTGCATCGCCGCGCCGCCAGCCGACGAGCGGGGTGCATGCATCGTGCGCAGGACAGCGTCGGCACGCTGCGTCGGCACGCCGTCGCCGTGTGCATCGCGCAGCGCAGTACGGATCGTGCGCAGAACGACGTGCACAAGCGAGTAGTCCGCGTCCTCGCCCTCGCACGCCTCGTGCAAAAAGTGCGCGGCATCGATGAGCGTGTGCAGTGCTGCGCTGCTCTCCTTTGCGGCAAGCGCCAGCGCGGGAATCGCGCCAAGGAGCGTCGGCAGCTCCGCGAGGAGCGGCGCGAGGTCGGGCGCGTGGCGCTTGGCTCGCGACAGGACCGACGGGCCTTCGTCGTCGACGGCCGCAAGGGCATGTTGCCGCAACGCTGCGCGGATGCGCAGTGCAATGCGGCTACCCACATCGTCGTCCGACGGCACAGGCGTACGGCGCAGGTCCGGGGGCAGCAGTGCAAGGAGCGCAGTGGGGTAGCCCTGCTGTGCAAGCACATTGTTGCGCTGGTGCACGGCTTCGGCGATGCCGTCATAGGCGATGGCGAGGCACGATGCGTGCTCTGCACCAACGGCCGTGTGCAGCGCCTGCTGCTGTGCAAGTGTAAGTACTTGCGCAGCGTGCACAAGCGCCGCCTCGGCAAGGTGCGGCAGCCATGCAAGGGTGTGTGCGATCGGCAGGCGGCCGACATCCACGAGCGGCGCAACAAGCGCCATCGCCGTGGGGTCCGGCACAGGCGCCTCGGCCGCGCCACTCAGACCGCGGCGCACGGCATGCGCAACGACGGCCGAGTGCATCGGGGACTCGCTCGCCAGCGCTGATGGGCACCGCGCCATCGGCGCAATGCGCGCGAGGTCTGGCGCGTCGAGGAACAGCTCCAAACCACGATTGCGCATCGCACGACTCAGCTCGCCGTGCTTCGGGTCGACGGTCATCAGCACGCGGAAATTGGGGTGCGGCTTCAGCTCGGGGATCGCGCCGTCGACCATACCCCGCTCGCTCAGGAGAAGAGTGCCGTTCGGCTCAAAGAGCGAGTTCAGACGGTCGAGCACCGAGGCGGAACACAGGTTCGCGTCCTCGAGAACGAGCCAGCGGCCTTCATTCGCAGCACGCACGAGCGGGCCGTCGACCCACGCAAACTGCCCTTGGCTCTCGCTGGGGCCAAAGGCCGCAGCCGCCGAGGAAAGGGCCGTGCGCTCCTCCTCCTCCAGGCCCGGGTGCGCGAGGAGCGACGCGATCGCCGCCGGCGCGTCCACCGCAAGCATGCGCTGTGCGTTCTCGAGCTGGGTTAGGAGCTCTGCAGCACCCGACATGCAGCGCAGGCGCGCGGCGGCCGCATGTACAATCTCTGTGGCCTGGCGACGAGCCGCGCGCTGGGCATGCACGACATCGTGCTGCTCAAACGAGCCCAAGAGGTCCATCGTGTCCGACGCAGCGCTGAGGCGCACCGCGTCGACCGCGACGCCAGCGAGGTCGGCAAGCATACGCACAAACGCCGACTTGCCTGCGCCCGTCGCGCCGGTCACGATCGTGAGCCACGCAAGACGCACGCTGTCGGCGGCTGCCTCGAGGCACGCGAGCTGCGTGGGAAGCACCGCGGTAGTGCTCGCTGCCGGAGGCAACGGCGCCATGCCGCGGTCGACCAGCGTGTGGCCCAACAAGGCATGGCTAGCGCCAATGTGCGGCGCCGGCGCGTCGAGCAGCGTACGGGCGTCGATGCCCATGTGCTTGGCGTACAGCGCGGCAGTGCGCACGCGGTCGCTTTCCGTACGGAAGCGGCGGGCGTACAGCGCGGCAAAGTGCGCGGTCGGATCGTGGGACGGCGAGCCGAGCGGCGCATGCATCAGCGCAAGCCAGCGCAGCAAGTCACGCAGATTAAACTCCCACGGCGCGCCGAAACGCGCGAGGCCGTCGTAGAGCGTCGCTTGCTGCAGCGCCGTGTTGAAGGCGACCATGCGTCCCAGCGCCTCGGCAGGGACGTCGGGGTATAGCTGTGCGCAAATCTCCTGGGCATCGGTCGCGTTGAGCTCGGCGACATGCACCTTTGTGAAACGGTTCAGGAGAGACTTGGGCAGGCCCTTGCGTGCGCCACCTTGGTGCTGGGGGTTCTGCGCCGCAAAGATCCGGAAGGAGGGGTGGCGCGCAAAGGTGCGCCCAATCTCGGCGACGTACACTGCGCCGCGGTGGTCGAGACAGGCATTCAGACCTTCCAGCACGGTCTGCGAGGCAAGGTTCATTTCGTCCAGCAACACCCAGTGCCCGGCCTGCATCGCCTCGAGGAACGCGGCAGGACGCCACGCAAACTCGCCGGGCTTGCCACCTTCGACGGGAAGCTCGGCGCCAAAGAGGTCGAGGAGCTCGGTCTGCTCCGACAAATTGATGCGTGTCAGCGGATTGTTGGTCATCGCCGCGAGGCTAGCAATGAGCGACGTCTTGCCGGCACCTGGGCTGCCTTCCAGCAGTACGCTGCGCTTCGGCACCGCACACGCACGCAGCACACGCATCGCATTCTCGGCAGTGGTCGGCGCGCTGAGTGCAAAGCGCACGTCCTTTGGCTTGCCTGCTTTTGGCAGGGAGAACGGGCCGACAAAGAGTGCCTCGTGCGTGTCCGTGACGCTGCGCAGTGCAGGCGCCGCAGGGTCAAACGTCGCCGGGGAAATTAGGCGGTTCACCTCGGCAATGCAGCGCGCACGCAGCTGTGCGAGGCCCGAGGGCGACATGGCCGCGGTCGCTGGCAGCGCACCGAGTCCGTCAATCACGACGAGCGCCGCGCCGTGCGCGAATGCGTCCGGGGGAGAAAGTGTGCCGCTAGCATGCATCGCGACCATGAACGATGCCCAGCTCAGCAGGTCGCGCACACCGAGGCCGGTATGCTCGGTGCCGCCCAGCTGCTTTGCGACAAACTGCACAAAGGCAAGAATCGGCTCGGTATACGCCCGCAGCTCCGGCACGTTCGCGGGCCACTGCGCATCGAGGATCGCGGCCTGGTCGGCGTGTGCGTCGACGGCCGGGACATAGATCTCGGTAAAACGGTTGCGCAGGGCGGGGCTCAGTTCCTTCTTGCCGTAGTCGCCACCCGGGTTCATCGTCGCGAGGATCTGGAAACCCGGCACGGCGGTGATCGCGAGGTCCTCGACGCGCCCTGCCTTTTCAGCCAGGACGAGCGTGCGCTCTTTTTCCAGCACACTGTTCAGGCGCTCCAGGACGGAGTCATCGGCGAGTGACACTTCGTCGAGCAGCATGTGGTCGCCCTGGCGCATCGCCTGCACGAGGGGCCCATCGCACCAGACAAACAGAGCCTGCGCGGCCTGGATCAGGTGCAGGGCCTCGTCGCGCTTCAGCGACGCATCGAGGCTCGCAAGTGTCGCTGACAGTGCATCGAGCGGAAGCTCGCCGACCTCGGCGCCGGCCGCTTCCACCGCAGCCGCACGCGCCGCAGCGACGCGCGCCGCACGGTCGCGCACCGGGCGCTGGCCACCGAGCAAGTCGGCGCTGTCCGTGTTTTGGTGGCAGTTGAACGAGTGCAGCGGGCGCCCAAACGCCGCCGACAGGATATCGCACACGGACGTCTTGCCTGCACCCGTCTCACCGACGAGCAGTACAGGCTCGTTGTACGCGAGCGCCACGGCGGCAAGGCACACGAGGCGCTGCATCGCGGCCGTCCACACGATGCCTTGTGCCGCGGCGGCGGCCTTGAGTGCAGCCGCGCGCTCGGTGCCGATTTGTGCCACGACCGTACTTGTGTCCGAGAGGTCGTAGAGTGCGGGCGTGACCTTGACACGCAGCACGTCCTCAAGCACAGACTGCACCGCCTCGCGGTCGCGGGGATTGCGTGCGCGCTCAGCCAGCAGCATGTAGCCGGTATCTGCGAGCTGCTCGTAGCCGACAGCGCCACGCGCGCCCCAGCGGAAGAGGTCACGAAGCGTTGCGAACGCGTGCTTGTTCTCAAACACACGGTCGGCCTGGCGGCGGCGCTGGAGCTCGCTAAAGACGGCCACAATCTTGGCCGCGTACGACGGCGCAATGCGGCAACGGTGCTCGAGGATGGTCGCGAGCTCCGTTTCTGGGACGTCGTCAAAGTGCAGCTCGACGAAACGGTTGCGCAAGGCCCGCGAAAGCATCTTGCGGCCGGCGTACGCGCCCGGCGGATTCTGCGTCGCAAAGAGCATAAATTGCGGGTGCGGCTTCACCACCTCGCCCGTCTCGGGGATGAGCAGCTCGCGGTTGTCGTCCAAAAGACGGTTGAGTGCCTCAAGCACGTCGGTCGGTGCAAGATTCAGCTCGTCCAGCACGATCCAGTCGCCACGCCGCAGCGCAGTGACAAGCAGGCCTTCTGTATAGACAAGCCGTCCCGAGGCATCCGACGCATAGGCGCCGAGGTACTCTTGCACGTCCGTGTGCTCGTGGTTATTAATGCGCACAAAGCGGTGGCCGGTGCGCCGCGCGAGGTACTCGACGGCGCTCGTCTTGCCGGCCGACGTCGGGCCCTGGATCAGCACCGGGCTCTGGCGCGTGACGAGCGTCCGTGCAAGGGCCGCGAGCTTCGCTTCGACGCTCGGCGTGCGCACGTACTCGGACGCGTCGTCCAGCGGCAGCGGCCCCGCCTCGAGCCAGAACGGGCCAAAGTTGACGTAGCCATCGCCGGGCCGCGGAGGGCAAAAGGTCGGTGCAAGCCGGCGGCGGTCTTTGGCGCGTGCGAGCAGATGCTGCTCGGTCGCCGCCACGAGCTTTTCCGCGCTCTTGTGATCGAGCAGTGTGCCGAATGCCATCGACACGCCCTCTGAGAGCGCGCGGCGCAGGCCGTACTGCGGCATGAGCGCCGCGGCAAAGGTCAGGGCACGCGCGAGCGTGCGCACCGAGTAATGGGGCCGCTCGTTGCATCCGTCTGCGAGCTCGTGTGCGGCAGCCTGGCGGCGCACATGGGTATACCACTCGGCAACGTCGAGCACAGCGGCCCGGTCGCCGACGGACGCCTCGCCAATGTACTGCGCGACGATGCTCACGAGCGCCTCGCGGTCCGAGTCGGGGCTCGGGACGTACAGCTCGGTGAAACGCGCGCGGAAAGCGCCCTGCAGGTCGCGCTTGCCAACGTCTGTCGCGGGGTTCATGCACGCAAACAGGCGGAAGTTGGGATGGCGTGGAATCGGCGCGAGGTCGCCGCGCTCGGTGAGCACGATACTGCTTTCGCGCGACTGCAGGAGCATCGACAGGCACTCGAGCGTTTCCGGCGCCGCAAGGTTGATCTCATCCAGCAGGATCCAGTGCCCGTGGCGAATCGCGTGCACGAGCGGCCCCTCGACGAAAGCAAAGACAAAGTGGCGCTGTTTGCTCGCGTGCACCGCTGCAAACGTACGTGCGTCGTCGCAGAATGCGTCCCACACAGCCGCCGCGTCGTGCGTGACGCGGCGCTTTTTGCGCACGTCGGCATCCGCGGCCGCGCGCGCCTGGGCGGCCATGCGCCCCGACTCTTGCCAGAGCGCCGCGAGACGCGCCCACTTGCCTTTGACGAGCGCCTTGCGCTCGGCATTGAGAAACTCGGCGTTGCGGCGCTCGGAAAAGGTCGAGGTAAAGAGCGCCGTCCAGCGGTCGTGCAGCGCCTGCGCCTGGAGCTTGGGATCCAGCGGCTTGTACGCACCGAGCAGATCGGCGCTCTCGGTCTGCTGGCTCATGTTGATTGCCGTAAGCGGCGTCTTGTACATCGACGCGAGGTGCTGCACCATACTCGTCTTGCCTGTACCCGTCTCGCCGACAAGCAGCACAGGCTCGGCCTGGTCAATGCACGCCGCGACGCGCTCCATGAGGATCAGCGTCGGCTTCGTCAGCGCGTACCGCGCTGAGCCCTGGCCGCCACTCGGCAGAGAGACGCGCCCGAGGCGCGGGGGCGTGGAATGCACGAGCTCGGGAATGCGCTGCTCGAGCGCCCACCGCGCACGCTCCGGCGAGACCTGCAGCGACTCGGCGAGCGTATACAGGAGCGCCGTGACGTACGGCGAGAGCGCCGCCCCCGGCGCGGCGTCCGGCATCGCCGCAAAGAACAGGTCGCACGCGTCGAGGAACACGCTCTCTTGCACGACTGGGTGCGAAAATAGGCTTTGTGGGCGCTGCGCCTCGATGCGTGCGCACCACTTGATCAGCTCGCGCAGTGTGACGCGGCGCAGGCCGGACGGCGCACCCGGCGCGCGCACGCCCTCGGCGACCGCTGCCCACGCACGCACGACGCTCGCGAGCTCGTCGCGGGGCAGCTGTGCCAGCGCAGGGAAGCGGTGCACGAGGATCGCGTCGACATCGTCCGGCGTTGGCGGCGGCATCGTGACCTCGCCCCAGTGCTCGCTTGTGGCAAACGGGGCAGTGCTCGTGCGTGTTGCAAACAAGGCAAAGCCCGGCGCGGCCTCGATCGTGCCGCGCGCGCCCAGATCGAGGCGGGGCCGCTCGCCGATCGCCTTGGTCGGTGCGAGTGCGTCTAGGAGCGGCGCAATGACGCTGAGCACGTCGCCTGATGCCTTGTCGATATCTTCCAGGAGCACCCACACGCCCTGGCGCACGGCACGCGCAAGTGCACCTTCGACCCACTCAAAGGTGCCTGGGCGCGTACTGCTCGAGACAAACGAGCCCAGGAGCTGCTTGCCGTCGACGCCGCTCTGATCACCGAGCTGGATCGAGAGGAGCGGCGGCGTGGGGCGAGCGCCGTGCAGGCGCTGTGCGAGGTGTGTAATGAGATGCGTCTTGCCGCATGCCGCCGGGCCGCTCAGCAGGAGCGGCAGACGCAGGCCAATGTGCAGCGCCGCGTCGCGCATCGGCTCGGCGAGGCCGGGCGTCTCGACAAATCCAGTCGATGGCGCAGCGTCCGGCGCGTAGAGGAGCACGCCGCCGACGCTTACAAGGCCCGGTGCAAGATGCGACTCGTCGACATATAGAGGGGCGTCGCTCGGAGGGAGCGCTTTGCATCCCTTCCAGAGCGCGTCGATGCGCTGCGCTTCGTGAACGGGAAGCACGCGCACGTCGCACACGCCCTCCAAAAGGGCCGGCGCGTCGCCGATCCACGTCGCGACAAGCGCCTCTTTAGAGCTCGGCGCGAGCCGCTCCTGCAGCGCGTAGACTTCCAGGGCGAGCAGGCGCAGCGCCGGTGCTTGCGTGGTATCTGAAAAGAGAGTATAGAGCGGCGCCGAGGGCCACTTGGCCAGCGACGGCGCCGCGCGCAGCAGGCGGTACTGCGCGAGAAGACGCTCCTGCGTCGTCTCGGTCAAGAGCCCATCCGGCCATGCCTGCTGAAAGAAGGGCTCGGCAAGCGGAAACAACTCCTCAAACGCACCGAGGAGCTGTGAAAAAGCGAGTGCCGCGCCGAGCGTATCGCGCGTCGCACGCGCGCAAAGATCCAAGAGCAGCGGGCGGAATGCGAGGGCGACCGACACGTCGCCCTGCGCGAGCAGGCCGGCAGCCTCGTCCAGCACGCCGACCACATCATCCGAGCCCTGCGCACACGAATGAATGCGTGGCGCATGTGCTGCTTGGCTCGCCGCCGCAGCAGCGAGCGCACACGGCCGCACGTCTATGCCGCACGTCCGATGCATGAAATGCGAAGGGTGGCGACTTTTTTCGTGATGGAGGTGCGTCACGCAAGTGGAGCACTACCGCGATGAATGCGTACCCCGCGGAGCTCGTGGTGCAGCTGCACCCCTTTCTCCTCGTCTCGGGGCTGGTAGGCGAGCGTGCTGGGGATGCAAGCAAGGTGGCGCGGCTGCCGCATCCGGTGACGACGCATCCTGAAGTTTGCAAGGCGCTCGTGGTCGCGTTGGGGCGCCGCTCCAAGCACCGCGTCTGGCAGCCCCCGTCGAGTGCGCCGCGCATGCACACGGCGCTCGTCGACTATGCATACGTCTATCCTCCGGCAAAGGTCAGGGCGGGAGGACAGTCGGCGAGCGAGGTTGCGCGGCGCGCGCTCGCCTCGCTGCCACCGCGCTCGCCGCTCTCGCCGCTACAGGTGGGGGGGCCGCTCTTCCCGGACGGCATCCTGGCGCCCGCGTGGATCCGCAAGCACTCCGAGTACTTGCCGGCGGTGCACCTCGTGTGTATGTGTCTGCCGATTGCACAGGGCGCGACGCTCGCCGACGACGTCGCGGTCATCGACGCGATGACCGAGGCGCGGCAGCTCGGCGCGGTCCGTGGCATCCGTGTAGCGGTCGTGCTGCTGTGCCCTGCGAGTGCCTTGGCACGCTCAGACATGGATGCGCGGCTTGCGCATATACGTCGCGCCGCCGGTCTCGAGGGGCGGGGGTCGCTCTTTGTCCTCAGCGCCGAGACGGCGGACGTCGAGCCGTTTGTGCAAAACGTCGAGCGGGCTCTGCACGGCACGGCTGTAGAGTATTACAAAGAGCGCGCACGGCACGTCCGCCGCAACCGCGCTCGCTATCCGCCGCCGCCGTCGGTCGCACAGCCGATCCTCGCAGCGGCCGGTGCGGCCGGCGCACTCAAGCCGGGGCCGGCCGCCTTCCTGGCGCCCGAGGGGTGGGCGGTGCGCACCGCGGCCAAGCTCGGCACGTTTGCCGAGATGCAAGGCGACCTCGCCGAGGCCCTATCGCATTATACCGAGGCGTACGAGCACCTGATGCAAGCGTGCCTCGCCAATACCAAGATCCTCGCGCCGCGGACGAAGCGGTGGGCCGAGGCCAAGGTGCTCGCAGACACACTATCGTTCAAGATGGTCAAGCTGCACCTGTACAAGCAAGGCGTCACACAGGGCTTGCACCAGTTTACTCGGCACATCCAGCGTGTCGCCGAGCTCAGCGCGGGCTGGGGTATTGGGACGACCACGTACGAGTTTTGGAGCTGGCTTGCGAAGCAGTTCCAGCTGCTCGGCGACCTGGTGCAGCAGGCAACGCATCCTCCGGATGACACACGCGCCCTCCAACTGGGAGGAGCGCCAGCCGACGCGCTCCTCTCGGGGCCGGGGACGCACATGTACCACGCGGCGCTCTGCACGATGGAGCGCGCGGCACGGTTCCGTGCGGTGTCTGACGAAAAAGCCGAGCTGCCGACGTATGCAAACGAGGCACAGGTGGATCACACGGCGCTCGTCGTCGAGATGCTCGGCTCGGCGTACGAGGCGTACCGGCACGCCCAGCTCGTGCGCCATGCGCATCTGGCCGCGGCCCGCATCGCACTCGTGTACGCCGCCGCAGGGCTGCACCAGGACGCGCTGCCGTACCTCGAGCGTGCGCTCCGGTGGTACCGCCGCGACCGCTGGGCCGTGCCCCGCTTCTTGCTGGTCGGCCACACGGCGCAGACGGCGCTGGCGCTCGACGATAAGCGCGCTGCGCTGCCGTACCTCTTGGAGATGGCCCAGCCCGTGCCGAAAGAGGCGCGCGACGTGCAACAAAAGAGCATCGCGGCCCTCTTGCCGCTGCTGGCCGGCGCGGACAAAGACGCACCGGCCATGGCGCTCGAGCCCGGCGCAGCGGGCCTGCTGGACGTACAGGCGACGTTTGCACGCCAGACGTCGCGCACGGACACTGCAGTGCCTTTTCAGCTGGTATTTACGCCGACGACGGACCTTGCCTCGTTCCATTTTGCGCTCCTCCGCGTCTATGTGTACGGCCGTGCAACACCGCTCTTTTCCGTGCGCCTCGGCGGGGAAACGCACACGGCAGACCTCGGCACGATTCCGGGCGACGCCACGACCGAGTCGGCCTGCACGCTGGACGTGCGCCGACGTGCTATCCTGACCGGCGCACTGCAGTGCGCCGAGGCTGGTCCCCTGGTCCTGTCCAACACCATCTTTACGCTCGATACCGCGGTTGGCCAGGCGGATCTATCGATTGACATTGCGCGCGGCGCGCCGCAGTGGGTCCTGCCCACCGGCACAATTCCGCTGCCCCCGTGTGCCGAGCCCCGGGGCGTACATATAGAAGCGCCACCGCCCACGCTCGAGATGCAGGTCCCCCCTGCTCTCCTCGCTGGCGAAGTCGCGCCGCTGGCGATCGAAATCGGCGCACCGCTCGTGCGCGGCGTCATCGTCCTGCCGCCCGAGACGGTCGAGGCCGGCGCCGCATTCCTCAACGAGGCCGGCGAGCGCTTCGACACGGCCGAGCAGCCGACGCCGCACCAGCACAGACTCGGCGCACAAACGTCCAAGGTCTGGATCCGTGCGCCGCAGTCGGCAGGCACGCTGCGCATCCGGCTGTACGGCGTCGCATCGCCAGAGTTGGACGCACTTCCGACGACGCATATCGACCGCCTCATTGCCGTGACACCGGCGTTTGGCGTGCGTGTGCACACACAGTGGACGCCGGGCGCCGCGCCGCGCGCGGGGCGCCTCACGACCGAGGTGTGTTACCTCGGCCCTACGCCGCTTGTCCTGCACGGTGCCTCGGTCGACGCCGACGGCAGCCTCGAGGCGGGTGCGCCGCTTGGCGCAGCGAGTGACGCGCCGTGGGAGACGAACGATACCGCGGTCTGGGTCACGCCGTTCAAGGAGCGCGTAGGTTCGGTGGATGGCACCGCGTCGCTTGTAATGCGGTGGCGCCGCTCGCCGGACGCGCCGCTCGGGACGACGCGCCTGCTCCTGGCGTCGCTCACACCGCCTGCTGTGCCGCCGGTGCAGCTCCAGATCCGTGCACCGGGCCGTGCGACGCTCCAGGACGTGGCGACGGTGGAGATTGTGGTGGCCAACTGCAGCTCCCATGCCCGCGATATCCTCGTGGAAGTCGAGCAAGGCGACGCTTTCTTGCTTGCAGGTGCGCGCCGCAAGCACCTCTTCATGCTCATGCCGAACGAGACGCGCACCACGCGTGTACAGCTCATGGCCCGCCACGCTGGACTGCATCCCTTGCCCAAGGTGCGTGCATACGAGCTGCGGCCCCAGAGTGAGCCGATCACACTCGGCGTGCCCTTGCCCGGTGTCCTGGAAGTCGTTTAATAGACAGGCAGCAGGGAGCCATGACCTGTGCTTGGATCGTCGGATCTGTAGATCTATCAACGCTGCCTACTCCAACCCATCCTGCGTTACCAGCGCAATCATCGCCTTTACGACCTGCTGGCTTTCTGCCGACAAGAGGTGCTGGGGGTCCTCGACACCTCCCTCGAGCGTCATATTCAGCAGCTGGCGCAGCTGGCGGCACAGCACACCGATACGTGCGCTCGCGCGCATTTTGATCCACGCATCGGGGCCGGCCACGCCGTTCGTAGAGATCGTCAGGCCGCCCATGTTGTGGTCGACGTACATCGGCCCACCAAAGAGGAGCAGCGCATAGAGCGGCGCCTCGGTCGCGTCGCGCAGGTACGTCTTGTTGGTCGTTGCATTCGCACTCTTGTTGCACACCGCCACATAGTTCGACTTGTAGCGCGTCGCGTGGAAGAGCACCGAGCCAGGGTGCAAAAAGACGCGGCCGTCGTGCTCGTCAAAGTAGTGCACCTCTTTGGCCATTGCCTCTTTGAGCACGGCGCCGGATGACGAAGCATTGTACTTTGCCGAGGGCTGGTCTACCCGTGCGACCGAGGGCCAGAGCGAGGCAACGAGGAGCGCACGCAGCAGGTTCAGGTTCGTCGCGTTCGCGTCCAGCGCATGGCGGCCAGGCTTGTGCGGCCACGACGGGCCGTCCGTACGCCAGGCTTTGACGTATGCACTGTCGACCAGCCGCAGCTCCTCGAGGCTGCGCAGGATCGTCGTGCGCGTCATTTCAATGTCCTGCAGACTCGAAATCGACAGGCCAAGCTGCTCGCACCACGCCTTGATCTCGCGCATCGGGCGGCGGTCGCGGCGGTAGCCGAGGTACGTTGCGTATAGGTTTGCGTCGGTAAGCAGGTCGCTATTGCCGATCACGTAGGCGGCACGCGCTTTTTGGGCCTCCTCGTCGCGCTGCGCAGCTGCCGCCACGATCGAACGGCTGGCGAGAAGCGCGACAATGTGCAAGATTGGCTCAACACACCCAAAGAGCGAGCCGAGCACGAGCATCTTTCCTTCGCGCACATCGAGCGGGAGATTGGACTGCGTCAGTAATGCAACGTACCAAGTGGCGCCCCAGCGGTGTGAGTCGCGCCGAGTACCCTTTTTGCGCTTCGATCGCGCCGGAAAGGACCAGTTTCTGGTGCGTCGCCGCAAGCGCTTCCATCGGCGGCGGATCGATGGCTCGCTCGAGGAACGTTTTGACGTCGCCATCCGGCTGAATCGACTTTACCTGGAGGACGACACCTTCGAGCGGCGTGCGCTGCATCTCGGGAATGGACTGGGGGCGCTGGACATGCTCCTCGATGCCGTGCGAGTACAGCTTAAAGCACTCGCCGGCCATGGTACGGCCTGCACGACCCGCACGCTGCTTGCATGCCGCGCGCGACGCCCACGTTTCTTGCAGACGCGTGATACTCGCTTGTGCATCGTACTGCGCCTCGCGCACGCGGCCCGTATCCACCACGTAGCAAATCTCGGGGATCGTAATCGACGTCTCCGCGACGTTCGTCGACACGACAATTTTTCGCTCGTTGCGGCCGACCGACTGGAAGACACGCCGCTGCTCGCTGGGCGCAAGGTTCGCATGGAGCGGGAGAATAACAGCGCCATCAATGTGCTGTGCGGCAATCGCGTCCATCGCACGTCGAATCTCGCCCACACCTGGGCAAAAGACGAGGATCGCCGCACGGCCGTGCAGCGTTCCGGTATAGTCGACCTTTTCCGCGCGGCGCACAGCCAGCAGCACAGTCTGCGCGAGGAACTCGTAGTCGATGCGGTTCGAAGCGACAAGCTGGCGCGCGCTCGGCACGAGGTCCTCGGGCAGGTTGTCCATCGTAATGTACCGGTCAACCTTGGGATTCGGCGTGGTATGCGGCGCTGCACTTTTGTACTGCGCGAGGCGCACGACATCCTCGAGATAGTGCTCTTGCACAGGGAACGTGCGGCCCGGAATGTGCATGTACGGCGCACCGCCAAAGTACTCGATAAACGTCTCGGGGTTGATTGTCGCACTCATCAGAATCACCTTGAGCTTTGGGTTCACCTTAAGGACGTCACGAAGGAGCAGCAGCAAAAAGTCCGAGTCGGTGCTGCGCTCGTGCACCTCGTCGACAATCACATGCGACACACTCTCCAGCGCTGGATCGCTGCCGGTCGCAAGGCGGCGCAGCAGCACACCGGTTGTGGAGAAAAGCAGGCGGCAGTTACGCGATGCACGGCGCTCGCCACGGATCGCATAGCCGACCGTAGCCGACTCACCGACTTCCTTGTCGAGCGACTCACCACGCTCGGACGCGACACGCGCCGCGACACCCATCGCAGACACACGACGAGGCTGCGTAATGACAATGCTGCACACACTTCCGCGCCCATCCTGGATAGCATCGTCCAAGAGGAACTGGGGCACTTGAGTCGTCTTACCACAACCCGTTTCACCAGCGACCAGGACCACACGGTGCTTCTCAACGGCAGCTAGAAGCGTCTTGCGAGCTTGGTACGCCGGAAGCGACTCGCGTACTGGCCCGATGCTCTCCTGGTACTTGAGCGAAGCATGCAGCGACGACAGCTGCGACTGCAGCGCGGTGTCGACGGACCCGTCGCGCGCAAGGGCACGCATCTTGCGGATAGCCGGAGCCTTGGTGCGCGGCGCCGAGGTAGTCCGGGCTGGCGCGTCGCTCGGCGCCTCCTTCGGCGCGACCAAGTGGGCCATTACCTCGTCGAGGGGCGGGGGGTTGTCGAGCATGTCCTGCAGCACGGTATGCAGCTCTTCCCACACGAGGTAGAGTACACCGCTCTCGCCACCCTGCAAAGCATCGTAAATATCGCCACGCTTGTCGGCATCCGCAAGGCACTGCATGGCGTGGCGCGTCAGTGCGAGGCGCAGAAAGGCAGGCAGCGAGGTACCGGTAACATACACGGTCGGGAATGCTGCGCCGCCGGCGAGGTAGGCAGACGCCTGGTGGCCAACAAAGCGGAGGGCCACCTGACCTCCGTCGTGCGTCCCGAGGGGCATCTCGATATCCTCGGGCGTAATGCGCTCGCGCTCCGGCACAGGCGTCACCTTGTCAATGCATGCGGCCAGCACGCTTTGCTCGTCGGCACGGCGCTGCGCCGTTTCCTCGCTCGGCGATGCGATACTCGCGACTGCTGTATCGAGATCGCTCTCTAGACCGACCAGCCTGCGCAGCAGGACATCGAGCGCGGCGCCTTCGCGATCGGGAATCGACCATGCGTCGCTTGCGGCACGCACGCTCCGCAGTGCCTCGGCCGCGGCGGCCTGGGGGAATCCGGCGACCTTGACGAGTTTGTCGAGCGTCCAGCGGTCTACGAGGCTCTCCTGGTCGCCGCCTTTGGCAGCACTCGTCACAAACGACTCGGCTGCGGCGGTCGGACGGAGCGCAGGAGGGAGGTCCTGCTCAGGGGTATACAGCACAAGGTACTCGATTGCCGCTTCGCGGTTCGGCAGCGAAAGGATCGACGAAAGAAGGGGGTTAGCACGCTGCAGCTCGGCCAGCGCAGCACGGTCGCCGCTCTTGGCGCGCGCATTGCCCAGCCACTCTATCACGCGCTGGATATAGCCAGCGCGTACGCCTAGCTTGGTCAAGTCGCGCTCGAGCGCCGGCTTGTCGAGCGCCGGCGCATCCATTGAGATCTGCGCCGTAGCCTCGACAAGCGTGTCTTCCTGTACGTCTCCCATCCGTGTGCGGATGGTGGCCTCGACAAGCTCACGTAGCGCCGGCGCCATGCGCACTTCGAGCGCGCGATGCCACGCCTTGCTCATAGGCCGCTTGGTCGGGTCGTTGCGCTCGGCCTCTTTGACCTCGCGCTCCTTCTTCCTGGCCTCGCGCTCCGCGTCGCGCTTCTGCATGGCCTCGAAAGGATCCGGCTCCCACTTGTAGCTTTCGTGCGGCGCCGAGGCCGCCTTGACCTTTTCGAGCTCGGCCCAGTACTCGCGCGGCCCAGCCGGCAGCATGCGGTTCATGCTCAGGTGGTTAAACATGCGAAAGAGCACATAGGTTGCTGCCCAGTGCTTGGCTTCGAGCGCCGAGGCGCACTTGAGCCGTGCGCCTTCTTCTAGCGGCTCCATGCGCAGGGTATGCGGGTTCGACTTGTCCTGCTTGTTGACCTTTCGCAAGGTAATCACGCACGAAAATCCGTCTTTGTTATGACGAGGATGCACGTCCGGCTTCTCAAACCCAGGCATTTTTTGAATCTTCTCATACATGAGATTGAGCGGCGTCTTTGAGCCAGGCGGAAAGAGCTGCTGGCTCCCATCATCACGCGTGGCGGTCGTTGGCGGAGGCTTTGGCCCTCCGCCTTTAACCCAGTCAGGTAGCGGCGCCGCCTTGGACGACGTCACACCACTCGACTTGATCGCCGCGCTCTTTTTTCGAGCCATGGTACAATCGGGGAAGAATCGGGCTATGACGCCTCCACTACGAAGAGACAGGGTCCAGGTCGGTGCCGGTCCGTGCTTTGTACATGGCCTCCTTGAGGCGAAGAATCTCGGCCCACAGACTCTCTTCCCAGGTAAGCGTGCCTTTCTCGGCATGCACCAGGAACGAATGCCGCGGCGGCAGCGGCCGCGCAGGAAGAGTCGGGGGAAGGGGGGAAGGTGCCACGGCTGTGGGTGAAAGGGGAGGTTCCGACACAGGATCCAAAGGCTTCTCCGTAGTCTCGCCCGCAGTCTCGTCCTTGGATTTGTCCTCGTCGGCTTTAGCTTCGAAATCAGCCTTGTCTGCATCCGTAGCTGTCTCGGCATCGTCGGCCTTGCCGCCTTCGGCCTTGGCGGCCTGGTCGACCGAGGTCTCTTCTTGTGCCTCGTCAAAGACGTCTTCGTCCTCGTCCTTGGCCTCGTCCTTAGCCTCCTCATCCAACTTCTCCTTCTCTTCCTCGGCACGCTCTTGCTTGGCGTCGAGCGACGCTTTCTCGGCTTCGTGCGCCTCCGCCGCACCGCCGTCCGGCTCGTCCAGAGGGCCGACCTCGGGGGCGGCCTCAGGGCCGTCTGCAATGCGCGTGCCACCGACAAGATCCGGCGCAAGCTTGCCTTCGAGCACAACCGCACGCTCCAGCGTCCGCACAAACATCCAGAAGCCGCACACTGCGCGGAGGCGGCGCAGACAGTGATGCGAGCAGACCAAATACTTGTTCGAGCTGTCCGACACACGGAAGTAGTGCGTCGGAATCGGGAGATTTGTCGTGGTCGGCTCCGCGTCTTGCGAAAAGATCTCTGTCTCATTCTCCAGCGGCGGAGACGGCATATCGCTGCTGGCGACGCTCCGGCGCAGCGACTGGAAGAGCGAAGGGATGCTGCGGCGCGTCGTACTCGTCTTTTGCGGGCCGGGCTCATTCGTCTGCGGCATAATGAGCGGCGTGAGATTGACGAGCGCCATTCCACACAGTGCACATGGCGCTGGAGGGAGCGATCCATACTCGCTGCGCACCTTGGCCTCGTCGTCAATGGCGCCGCCGGCGAACAAAGGCTCAATGACGAGACTGCCGTCGAGCACGGCACTGGTCGCCTGGCGGCGCGACAGCCAGTTGAGGCCAGGCGCATGGTTGAGGCGCAGACACGGATCCGTATCCTCTTCCTGCGCACGGCGGATAAACGGCAGCGACGTCTGACTCGAAATCTGTACAAGCTGCTCGGCAGACGATGGCAGGTGGGGATAGTCCTTGTGTCGCACCGGCGTCGCCTGGCCAATCGCGGGACTCATCACACCGCTGATTCCCATGCCCGATGCGTGCAAAGCAAAAGGCTGCGTCGTCCAGTCCAGGCCTTTTTGTTGCATACGAATATAAGGGTGGAGCTGGTGTTGCATGGCACGGAGGTGCTCGACGAACGCGACAAACTCATAGTACGGCTGGATGTTGATCGACACCACGGTGTCGTGGATCACACTGCGCCCCAGCGCATCAGACTCGGGCGCAGAGTGCTGGCTGATCGCGAGCGGCTCCTCGCTGCTCGCCCCCTTTTCGATTTGCGCCTGGAGGCTCTTGAGCATGTCCTGCTGCTCGGCCATGATACGCTCGGTATTGCGCAGGCTCTCTTCAAGGTTGGCGCTCTTTTCCTCCGCGCGCGCGCGCTCGAGGCGCTCGACGGCGACCATCTTGTTGGCCTCATTAAAAAGCGATGCGCTAAGCTCCTCGAGCTCCGCCTCAATACGCGTCTTGTCGCTCTCGGCCTTGCCGCGCTGCGCAGTTTCATCCAGAACGCGGTCCATCATGCGCTGCATCTCGGTCGTGACGTGTGCCTTCTCGACAAGCAGACCCGTGTTGAGCGCAAAGAGGTGCTGCTCACGCTCCTTGTTCAGCTCGGCGATCTGGGTCGTGTACGCGAGGATGCGGTTGTGCGCAATCGACAAGTCATCCTCTAGGTCAGAAACCCGGTTAAAGGACATGACAAGCTTTGCGTTCAGGCTTGTGACCTGGTTGCGCAGATCGCGCTCGCGTTCGTCTGGGTTGAGCTGTAGCAGGTAGTCCACGGGCTCCTCGCGCACCGGCTCCGGCGACGACAGCTCGTCGACGTCATCGTCTTCAGACTTTTGCGCTTCTGGCACAGGTTCCGGCACGTCCGCAGTCGCCTCGGGCGCCTGCTTCTCACTGGCTGGATCGTGTGCCTCGGGCGCCTCTGTCGGCGCATCGCTCGCCTCGGTCGCGGCAGGCGCCTTGTCTGCACTCGCCTCCTCTACCTTGGTCGTTTCCGTTGCTTTGTCCTCGGAGTTGGCAGGCGCAGGCGCCTTGTCGTCCTTCTCTTGGGCTTTGCGCCCCTTATTCCCTCGCGCCATGACGCTCAGAAACACGCCGCCGTTTGCTTAGTCAGCCTATGGATCGACGTCGCCAGAAAAGATCCGTGCGAGTGTCGGGTTGGCGGCCTCGTTGGAGGTTTCTGTGACTTCAAAGAGCGCATTGTCCGAGTACTTTTGCGTGCCGGATTTAGTTCCTTCGGTAGATTGCCACCCAAATTGACGGGCGTATGCGTCAGCGCTGCGGTCCAGCAGGCGGTTGAGGTCCGTGTCGGACATCAGGCGCTCGTCGTCCAGCGCCTGGACATCGATTTGCGTAGGTGCAGAGAGCGCACCGGACGAATCTTCGGCCTTGTTATGGTTGATTTTGGAGTGGGTAATGGGGTTGCGGAACTTGCCTTTTTGGATGACCACGGCCTCGAGCACACGCTTCGCCCGCGCTTTCTTGAGGATATCCTGCTCGACCGTGTCCGACGCAACGAGGCGGAATACGAGGACAGGCTGTGTTAGTGAGAATACATACCTTGGTTTGGCCGATGCGGTGGACGCGGTCCTGCGCCTGCAGATCCACTTGCGGATTCCAGTCGCTGTCGAAAAAGACCACGGTGTCTGCCCCCATCAAATTGATCCCGAGGCCGGAAGCACGCGTACTCAGCAAAAAGAGCGCACGCTTCGCGGAGAACGGGCGCTGATTAAACTCGTCAACCTGGCTTGCTCGCTCCGCCTGCGGTGTGCTGCCATCGATGCGGTAGGGCTCCCAGTGTTTTTGGTCTAGGTCAGCCAAGTAACGTACCTTTAGCCCAGAGCTCGAGAATGTCCAGCATAGTCGTAAACTGGGTCATTAACGCGACCTACCTGAGAAAACACAAGGACGCGGTGGCCTTGTGCAAAGAGCGCATCGAGGATCTGGTCCAACATGCGCATCTTGCCGCTCGCTTGGGTAATGGCATAGTCAGTACGCAGCTCGTCCGTTCCAGGCCTCGTCGGCCAGTCGAGTAGGTATGGATGGCAACAAATCTTGCGCAGCTGCATCATGGCATTGTCCAGGCGCATAGCACGAATATGCCGTTCTGGGTGAGGCGCAGGACGTACCGGCCTCTTCGAGGCGCTTCCATTGCGCGAGCTTTTTCTGCGTTGGTCCCTGGCGAGTGCGCGACTTGGACGTGGCCATGGATGCACTAGGTGGGTCCGCACGCAGTTCCTCGAGCTCTCTGAGTGTCAGACCCGACTTGTGCGTTAGGAGCCAGTCGCGAAAAGTGCCATTGACCACATGATTATACATCTGTGCCTGTTGCTCCGACAGTGGGGCATAGAGAAGGTACTCTTTCTTGGGCGGCATATCGCGCTCGACCTCGGCCTTGACGCGCCGCAGGAGGAATGGCTTAAGGATATCATGGAGCTGTTTCACGACGCGCTGCGCCGTATCGGTACTCCAAGTCGCAAACGAGCTGGTGGCCGAGGCGGCCTCGCCGTTGTCCTCTTCTGCCGCGCCAAAATTGAACCTGTGTGAGCTTCACAACGTACCACTCTTCAAACGTCGCGAGGTCGTCAAAGATATCCGGCAAGACAAAGTTGAGCAGCGACCATAGCTCGGCGAGGTTGTTCTGCGTTAGGTTGGCGACGTACATGCAGCGGTGTACCGGTCAGAATCAGGCGGTTTCCGGTTTTGAACTGCTTTAGCTCGCGGAGAAGACTGTGTGAGAATGACGACGTACCGGCAGTTGAGGTTTTTGAGTCGGTGTCCTTCGTCGATCACGACAAACTTCCACTGGAGCTTGGAGAGGAACTGGCGGTCGCGGATGATGATATCGAACGACGTAATGACGACCGACACCTTTTGCTTGGTGCGTGAGGATCCCGATAGTTTCTTTTGCATCGCCGTACGCTCTGCCTTGTCACCGTGGTAGAGCATCGTGGGTATCTCGGGCGCAAACCTGCGTCAGTGTGCCCACCTACTTTTCAAACTCGTTCTGCCAGTTGGACGTCGTCGAGAGCGGCGCGGCAATAAGGAATGGTCCCTCGACGTTCTTCTCGTGCAGATGCGCAAGGAACGAAATGGTCTGGAGCGTTTTTCTGCATCAGACACGCGACGTACCCCAACCCCATTTCATCCGCAAGAATGCCGTTCAGCCCATTTTCGTACAGACTGCTCAGCCAGATTAGCCCATCCATCTGATACGGCTTAAGCACCGCACCAGTGACCAGCGCGGGCTGCTCGCGCCGCGCAATGGACGCGAGCGTGCCGAGCTCCGCCTCGGTCCGTGCGCGTTTGGCGGGGGGCTCCTCGTCCGGCTTGGAGCGTTGAAGTTTTTCGCCCATCACGCGTGAGTAGATGCCCGAGCGCTGTAGGAGAAACTCGAGCTTGCGCATGCGCTGGCTTAGCACAGCGACCTACCTCTTGCTCCTGCGCATTCTCCATCGCGTCGCGTCGCGTCGCGTCGATGACGTAATGGAGAAGGGTATCTATTCGAGGTCTACGAGTTGGGCCCACCGTGCCCATACTTCCGACGGCAGCGCCTGGACCGTGGCGGGATTCGCAGTAGACATGATCATGGGCATCGGCAAGGGGCAGAGCCACTGCGCTTCTTCTCTCGACAGCTTGGCCTGGGCGGCATAGCGGGCAGGCATGTAGCCATTCGACGTAGGGTGCTCGGCGTTTGCCTTCCAGAGCGCTTCCAGTGCCTCGTCACGCATCAGTTGCGCAGGCGACTTTTTCTGGCCCGGCGGGCGGCCGCGCTTGCGGCGGGGCTGTACCTCGAACTTGAGTCCCTCGCGGTGGGCCGGCATGCCGAGGGACAAGAGGCGCTGGAAGGCCTGCGCGTTCTTGTCGTCTGCGGGCGGCGGGGGTATATCCTGTGGTGTACTGGATGCGCGTCCTGTGTGAGTGTTGCGACGTACGTTTGCGCTCCGGAACGACCTCTGGCGTGCCTTTGGGCGTCGCTTCGACCTTCCGTGGGACACTCGTCTCTTCGCTTGGCTCTCGCACTGGAGCATCCGGGACAGGCGGCCGGAACATGGCTCCGCTCTGCACCGCCTTGGCACGCTCGAGAAGCGTGGCCTTGTCGAGGCGCTTCTCTTTGGGCGGCGTGCGCACCACCGGCTCCGGCGCTCTCGGCGCTTCGCGCCGGGTCCTGGGCCGCGACGGCGGCTGCACGATATCCTGGATCATGCGCTCTGCCTTGGAAAACTGGTCTGGTGCTAGCCCTGAAGCCTTGACGAGCTCCTCGCGTCCAACGGCCGTACTTTGGAGTCTGGTGAGCTAGGAGACGTACGATTCATTGGCGAGCCAAACGCATACCGCCGGCACCCCCGAGCTAATTTCCTGCACACTCCGTGCATTCCCTTGCGTCTCCCATATCTTTACGCGGTCAAAGAAGATGCGTGCACGATCGCGAACGCTGCGATCGCCCTTGCACAGTGCGGCGAGCGGCGCCGCCATCACGGTCCGAAGCGAGCTCCACATGCTGATTCAGCATCGTTCCTCGCCACCACCGTGCGCTGCTGCGGGGCGGACGTGAGCGAGGATGAAGTTCTATATCGATGAGCTGCCGGTGCTCTTCCCATACCCTAAGATCTATCCCGAGCAGTACTCGTATATGGTGGACCTGAAGCGGACGCTGGACGTCAAAGGCCATTGTGTGCTCGAGATGCCTTCCGGGACAGGCAAGACAGTGTCGCTGCTCAGTCTTATTGTGAGCTACCAGCGGGTACGTTGCGCGTCTGACCCAGTTTTATCCCGGTGGCCGCAAGCTCATTTACTGCTCGCGAACAGTGCCCGAGATTGAAAAGGCGCTGGCGGAGCTGAAGCGCCTGATGGCCTACCGTGCCAAATACAATCAGGCCGCGAGTAATGTGGACGAGGGCGCGATGGAAGTCGACTCGGAGGGCTCAGGAAAGATGGAAGACATGCTGGCGCTCGGACTGAGTAGCCGCAAGAACATGTGCATCCATCCCACTGTGAGCCAGGAGCGAAAAGGCAAGGTCGTCGATGCCATGTGCCGCGACATGACCAGTGCTTGGGCATGTGCGAAAGGGCGCGAGGATCCGGGGAGCGTGCAGCTCTGTGACTTTCACGAGGAGCTCGGTAAGCTCGATCCGGGTCACCTCATTCCCCCTGGCGTCTGGACGCTCGAGGAGGTCAAAGACTACGGCCGCGACAAAGGTGTATGTCCCTACTTTGCCGTGCGTCGCATGATGCCCTTCTGTGATATCATCATTTACAGTTTCCATTACCTGCTCGACCCTAAGGTCGCCGAAATGGTGAGCAAGGAGATGAGCAAGGATGCAATTGTCGTCTTTGACGAGGCGCACAATATCGATAACGTGTGCATCGAGTCGTTGAGCATTGACCTCACGCGCCCGACGCTCGACAGTGCCTACCGCTGCATTAACCAGCTCGCGGACAAGGTCGACGAGGTAAAAAAGGCGGACTCGTCCAAACTCCAGGACGAGTATTCGCGGCTGGTCGAAGGTCTGCAGCAGCAAAGCGACGACCGCGAGGCCGAGACGTTCATGGCGAACCCTGTCCTGCCGAGCGACCTGCTCCAGGAAGCCGTGCCCGGCAATATCCGTCGTGCCGAGCATTTTTTGGCCTTTTTGCGGAGATTTGTCGAGTATCTCAAGACACGCATGCGCGTGTTGCACGTCGTCGCCGAGACGCCGGCGAGTTTCTTGCAGCACCTCAAAGAAATCACATTTATCGAGCGCAAACCGCTCCGGTTCTGTGCAGAGCGTCTGCGCATGCTGGTGCAGACGCTGGAACTGACACGCATTGACGAGTACATCTCGCTGCAGACGGTTGCCTTTTTTGCGACGCTCGTGTCGACGTACGACAAAGGCTTCCTTTTGATCCTCGAGCCGTTCGAGACGGAAAATGCAACGGTGCCGAACCCCATCTTTCACTTTACGTGCCTCGACGCGAGTCTTGCCATCGCACCCGTCTTTGAGCGCTTTAGCAGCGTGATCATTACGAGTGGTACAATCAGTCCCCTCGACATGTACCCCAAGATGCTCAAGTTTGACACAGTGGTGCAGGAAAGTTATACCATGACGCTTACGCGGCAATGTTTCCTGCCGCTGGTCATTACGCGTGGCAGCGACCAAGTCGCGATCAGCTCGCGTTTCGAGGTGAGAAACGACCCTTCGGTCGTGCGCAACTATGGCAATATCTTGATTGAGTATGCCAAGTGCACGCCCGACGGTGTCGTTGCCTTCTTCCCATCCTACCTGTACATGGAGAGCATTGTCGCTGCATGGCACGATATGGGCATTCTCGACGAGGTGTGGAAGCACAAACTCGTGTTTGTCGAGACGCCCGACGCGCCCGAGACGAGTATCGCGCTGGAAAACTACCGTCGCGCGTGCGACAACGGCCGTGGTGCGATCCTACTGTCTGTCGCGCGAGGCAAGGTGTCGGAAGGTATCGATTTCGACCACAACTATGGCCGAGCTGTGATTATGTTTGGCGTGCCCTACCAGTATACCGAGTCGCGTATTCTGAAAGCGCGTCTCGAGTTCCTCCGCGACAATTTCCGCATCAAGGAAAACGACTTTTTGACTTTCGACGCGATGCGCCACGCCGCGCAATGTGTCGGTCGTGTTTTGCGCGGTAAGTCGGACTATGGATTGATGGTCTTTGCCGACAAGCGCTTTGCGCGTGCCGACAAGCGCAGCAAGCTGCCCAAGTGGATTGCGCAGTACATTGAGCCTGTCTTTAACAACCTATCTATGGACATGGCCATTGTCGAGAGCAAGCGCTTTATGCGATCGATGGGCCAGCCCTTCCCTGCTGGCAAGAACGGCATCAGTCTATGGGATCTGGAGGACATTGAGCGGCGGCAGGCCAAGGAGCGCCTCGCTCTCGAGCGACTCATGCAAGAAGACAGCGACGATTGGGTCTCGAAGCATCATGTCGCCGATGGCGCTGCCGACGACGACGTCCACCTCGCCGACGAGTTCGACCATGAGTTTGGCAGCGGCGCCGACCTCGCCGCCGCGGTCACTGCGTAAATCGGGCCCGATCCTGCACAGACACGTCGTTGCGCCCCTGGCCTGCCGCGTGGCAGCCGAATGGCCGTGTCACATTGGTCAGCTTTATTAGTCAGCGCAGGTAGAACGTGCGAAAAAAGGCGGAAAAAAAAACCAGGGCTCCGGCCGGTATAAAGGGGGGAACAGCGTACTTTGCAAGCTTCTCGTCGTTAGCCCGACTTACACATTTATCCTTCGGGCTTTGCACAATGCCTGTTGAGAGTACGGACGGTACGGCACAGGTGCCTGCTAAGGACTTTAAGAACTCTGCCGCTGCTGATGCGGCCGCTGCTGGCCCCGAGCAGGAGGTGAAGGCTGCCCTCTTCGACGAGGCTCAGCTTCTCTCGACCGGCGACAAGACCGCCGCGAAGGAGCTGACCAACCTCGTCAAGATCGAGGGTCCCTTTGCCCTGCGCAACCTTGGCATTGAGAACGTGATCAAGAAGGGTCTCAACGACAAGAAGAACGCTGCTGGCCGCGAGGGTGCCTGCACCCTCGTCACCACCCTCTTCGATGAGGGTGTCGGTCACGAGATTGAGCCCTTCATCATGGAGAGCCTTCTTGACACTCTCGCCGAGGCCATGGGTGACAAGGAGAAGACCGTCCGCCAGAAGGCTGAGGACGCTCTCCTACTCCTTGTCCGCAACATGTCGACGTGGGCCATCCCCCAGGTGCTCCGTGTTTTCCTGCACCAGATGCGCACCGCCGGCAAGTGGCAGGTCAAGACCGGCTGTATCCGTCTCCTTGAGGAGATGGTCCAGCTCGCTCCCCTGCTCATCTCGCAGCACATGACCGAGATCATCCCCGTCATGGCCGAGGTCATTTGGGACACCAAGAGCGATGTGCAGAAGGCCTCGCGCGCTGCCCTTGAGAAGCTCTGCGCCCTGATCTCCAACAAGGATATCGAGCGTTTCATTCCCGCGCTGATCAAGTCGCTCATCCACCCCGTCGAGGAGGTGCCGAAGACTATCATGCTTCTGTCGGCCACCACCTTCGTCCAGGAGGTCGACTCGCCGACCCTTGCGCTGATGACCCCTCTGCTCTCGCGTGGTCTCACGGAGCGCCCCACCGCCACCAAGCGTAAGGTCGCCGTCATTATCGACAACATGTCGAAGCTCGTCGACAACGAGCGCACTGTGCGCCCCTTCCTGCCCAAGCTGCTCCCCGGCTTGATTAAGATCGAGACCACCATGTCCGACCCCGAGGCCCGCAGCGTGGTGCAGCGCGCCATTGCCACCCTCCGCCAGGTCGGTAACGTTTCGGGTGACGGCTCGGACGTCAAGCCCCTGGACGACGTTGACAACGTCCAGACCCGTTCGCTCCTCGACAAGCAGCTCGAGACTGAGGGTCTCTCGGGCCCCGACACGCTCGTCGCCTACATCTCGCAGCTCATCACCAACCTCGCCAACGCCCGCGAGTTTGAGCCCAGCGAGTGGGAGAGCACGCTCACCCGCTACCTGCGTCTCCTGCGCCCCTCGGACCAGGAGAAGTCGAAGAAGATCACCGACAACCTGCTCAAGGCCCTCGCCAAGAGCACTGGTGAGGAGGTCGAGGTGTTCGAGGACGAGGAGGAGGGTGTCGACCTCTGCAACTGTCAGTTCTCGCTCGCCTACGGTGCCAAGATTCTGCTGAACACGGCCACTCTCCGTCTTAAGCGTGGTCACCGCTACGGTCTCTGTGGTCGTAACGGTTCGGGTAAGTCGACCCTCATGCGCGCCATCCAGAACGGCCAGGTCGAGGGCTTCCCCAGCCCCGACGAGGTCCGCACCTGGTACGTCGAGCACGACCTCGACGGCTCGGAGGGTGACATCTCGATTCTCGACTTCATTGTCGCCGACAAGCGCCTGAACGTCAACCACGAGGAGGCTTCTGCCACCCTCAAGGAGATGGGCTTCGACGAGACCCGCCAGGCCGGCCCCATCACTGCCCTGTCGGGTGGTTGGAAGATGAAGCTCGCCCTTGCGCGTGCCGTGCTGTTCAAGGCCGACATTCTGCTGCTCGATGAGCCGACGAACCACTTGGACGTCATCAACGTGAAGTGGATCACCGACTACCTGACCAGCCTGACCGAGACCACCTCGATCATTGTGTCGCACGACTCCAAGTTCCTGAACGACGTGTGTACCGACATTCTCCACCTGAACCGCTTCAAGATCAAGCGTTACCCCGGTAACCTTGATGCTTTCGTCAAGCGTGTTCCTGAGGCTCGCGCCTACGTCGAGCTCAGCTCGGGTGAGGACTACTCGTTCAAGCTGCCTAACCCCCCGCTGCTGGACGGTGTCAAGACCAAGGAGAAGTCGCTGGTCAAGATGAAGAACGTCGTCTTCCAGTACCCCAACACCCCCGCTCCCCAGCTCAAGAACGTCTCGATCCAGCTCTCGCTCTCGTCGCGTGTTGCTGTGCTCGGCCCCAACGGTTCGGGTAAGTCGACCCTCGTCAAGCTGGTTGTCGGTGACACTGAGCCGAACTCGGGTGAGCTCTGGAAGCACCCCAACCTGGTCATTGGTTACGTGGCCCAGCACGCCTTCCACCACATTGACCAGCACCTCGACAAGACTCCTCTGGAGTACATGCTCTGGCGCTACCAGACCGGTGAGGACCTTGAGGAGCACCTCAAGAACTCGCGCAAGCTCAGCCCCGAAGAGGAGGAGGCTATGAAGAACGGTGCCATCATGGAGATCGAGGGTGTGAAGCGCGTCATTGACGACATTGTCGGCCGCAAGAAGCTCAAGAACTCGTTCCAGTACGAGGTCTCGTTCAAGAACATGTCCTCGACCGAGAACATGTGGCTGTCGCGTGACGAGCTTATCCGCCGCGGTTTCGAGAAGAAGGTCATGACCGTCGACTCGCGTGAGGCGCAGAAGGCTGGTATGCTTCGTCCTCTCGTCCGTCGCGAGATCGAGAAGCACTTTGAGGACTTCGGTCTCGAGCGTGAGTTCACCTCGCACAACAACATGCGCGGTCTCTCGGGTGGTCAGAAGGTCAAGGTCGTCCTGGGTGCCGCCACCTGGCGCATGCCCCACATCATTGTGCTGGACGAGCCCACCAACTTCTTGGACCGTGAGTCGCTTGCTGCGCTCATCAACGCTATCCAGAGCTTCGAGGGTGGTGTTGCGATCATTACCCACTCGCAGGAGTTCTCGGAGGGTACCTGCAAGGAGATCTGGAAGATGCAGGACGGCACTCTTGTCGCTTCGGGCCACAACTGGGTCGAGGGTCAGGGTTCGGGTGAGCGCATTGACAAGAAGAAGAACGACGAGGAGGAGGTCAAGTTTGACGCTCTCGGCAACAAGATTGTCGAGGAGAAGAAGAAGAAGAAGCTTACCTCGGCCGAGGCCCGCAAGGCCAAGAAGGACCGCATGGCCCGCCGCAAGCGCGGTGAGGAGGTGTTCACCGACGAGGAGCTCTAAAATAGTGTATTGAGTCGCAGGCCATAGTTTTTGCAAGCCTGATTGCTTCTACAAAAAGAACAGCGACGCCCAGTACGTCAGTGCACTCGCAAGCACCACACCTGTGGTGCCGGCGGCGAGCGACACTTGCTCGCTATGCGAAAAAGGCAGGTAGTGCGACACAAACTGCTCCGTATGCTCGCGAAGCACCGCGAACCAATGCACCACTTCGCGTACCCAAGCAAAGTTGGGCAGCGTAGGGAAGATGCGCCGGGGAGCAGGCGGAGGCAGCTTCTTGGCCACCGGCGCTTGGGCGAGCGCTTCCTTGTCGTCGACCTCGGCCGCGAGGTGCTCGGCGGAAGCGTCCGACGTCGTCTTGCCGGTGATCGCACCCTCGAGGCGCTCGAGGTGCCGGTCGACCGACACGATCGCAGCCGCCATGCGCTCGCGCGCCTCTTCTTCGCCTTGGATGAGACGCTGCTCCAGCGTAAGCGCCAGCTTCCGCCGCTTGTACGGCTCAAAGAGCAGGAGCGCCAACATAAAGACCAAGACTGGATCAGCCGCGCGACGTACCGTTCAGAATCGCGAGGCCAACGCTCACATAGGTGCTCACACTTCGCACGCGGTCGCTCCATAGATGCTCCTCGTGGTACCGGTTCATGACGCTGCGCATGAGGTCATCAAAGCCGCGGTGCATCGCGCCTTCAGCCTCTTCGTACTTTTGCTCGCTCTGCTCCTCGGCCTTGGCGAGCGAGTGCTCGGAGTGCAAGAGCTTGGTGTACTCGACGAGATCTGCATCGTTCCACGACGGCTTCCTGGTAAGTAGGTCGCTCGTGCGGCGCTGCGCGGCGGAGCGGTCGGCTACGGCCTGGATATAGATCGATTTGGCCAGGTTCTTTTCTTCCTGCAGCTCTTTGAGGCGGATCGCTGGGTGAGTTTGGCGACCTACTTTCCACATCGACCTGTGCCTTCAAGCCCTCGATTTCTCCGTAACCAGAAAACTCGTTCCAGCGCTGGCTCAGCTCGCTGATGCGCTTCTCAGCCGCCGGACGGGTGCGCTGGTACCAGTCATTCGCGCGGCTTTGGAGCGCATGAAGCACGCCGCGACGGGGCTCGGGCGGCGTCGAGTACAAGCGCACCGGTGCGCCCCATGGACCACTTGCCGTGCGTGATCCCGGACACGCCACACGCACAAAAGACACGGCACACGCCCACGGCGCACGCGCACCTCGCGCCAGGCTCATGCTCGTTGACCGTGCGCTGCGGGAGGGCCACGTGGGGCCATGTGGGTGTTGGACACGCGGCGCGTCGCCACACGCGTCGCGCTACGAATACGATGTCGCAGGCGATCCCGTTGACGAACTCGTCGCAGCTCGCGAGCCGCGTGAACCAGGAGGTGCGCATTATTGGCAAGGTGCAAAAGGTATGTTACAATTCTAATGTAGGTGTCTAGTGGCGTGCTTCTCCTGGAGGCGTCGGACAGTGGCACGGTCGAGGTCAAGCTGCAAATGGTAGGTGGCGTGTGCTCACAAATAGGAAGACACGCCTACGTCGCAATACGTCGAGGTTATTGGCCGCGTTGCGCGGACGGGCGACTCGATTACGCAGCATGCGCTGCTCCCTCTGGGCGATAACTTGGGTACGTTTTCAATCTTACATAGACCTGTCGTTGGTCGAGCAGCTGGTCAAGCTCGAGCCGCAGTTCCCGACCCTTTTTGCGGAGCAGTAGCTAGGTAGTCTTTGGTCACGATCTCCCCCACCGGTCGGCTCCTGCCCGGCACGTGCTCTCCTTATGCCTCGAGGCCGTGGCGACGAGGACCGCGGGCTGTCGGCCCGCGAGGCCAAAAACCTGTCGTACACGTCGGAAGTGCCGAGCTTTTTGCAAAACTTGCACGCGCAAGTGCATGGCAGTCGGCACAATGCTGCGCGCGCGCGGCATCACGACGAGGACGACGAGGACCCCGTCATGGCCTTTTTAGGCGCGTCCAGTGAGAACCAAAAGAAGCGCCCCTCAAGCGAGGCTGCGCCGCGTGGCGATGGGTACGACAGTGATAACGACCTCGAGCATGCTCAGGTCGTGGTGCTAAAAGAAGGCAAGCACCTAAGCAAGGATGAGTACATGGACCAGCGCACGCAGGAGGACGAAGCACCACCCGGTAGGTTATGTTGACTCATTTTCAGCTACGGAACAGGTGGCCGAGGCAGGCGCACCCGCCAAGACCCCCAAGCAGACGGCTGGACCTCCGCGGCCCAAGTCCATGACTCATGCCAAGGACTTGATCCGTGCACACCAGAGTCAGAAGGCCGAAAGCCAAGCGAGTGCCCCAGACAAAAAGCGACGAAAAAAAGCCAAGCCTGGTGTTGGCCTTAGTTTTAACGTGGACGACGCGTAGCCCTAGCCAATGTGCATTTGCTTCTAGCCCATGTGATGTGCCCCATATTTGTCCGACAAGCTCCGCAGCGTCAGCTGGCCTGCGCCTGTCGGAGTTGCCTGGGGTTATTGGCCCCGTGCGCCGCCCCTAAAATCGGGCCCGATCTGATGACCAAATCTGGGGTAAGTCGGCCGGTACAAGGCTAGCGAGTTCGCCCCGTTCTCTTTCTAGTACGCATTATGGCTGCACTTGGAGAGATGATTGACATTCCTGTTCGCGTGAACGGTAGCGACGCTTCGCGCCCGAAGCCTCACTTTTCTCTTGGCCAGTACGAAGCCGAGTACAAGCACTCTACAGAGAGCACGGACAAGTTCTGGGCACAGGCCGCAAAGGACGTGCTGTCCTGGTCGACCCCCTTCCAAACGGTCCAGTCGGGTGGCTTTGAGTACGGCGACGTAGCCTGGTTCCCCGAGGGTCAGCTCAATGCCTCGTACAATGCGGTGGATCGCTGGGCGATGCAGCGCCCCAAGGACGTCGCGATTATCTGGGAGGCCGACGAGCCTGGCCACGACATTACCATTACTTGGGAAGACCTGCTGCGCCGCGTGTGCCAGGCAGCTAGCACGCTGCAATCGCTTGGTGTGCGCAAGGGCGACCTCGTGATTATCTACCTGCCCATGATTCCCGAGGCGGCAATTTGCATGTTGGCCTGTGCGCGTATTGGTGCGGTGCACTCGGTCGTCTTTGCTGGCTTCTCCTCGGACTCGCTGCGTGACCGTGTCCAGGACAGCAAGGCGCGCGTGGTGATCAC
This sequence comes from Malassezia japonica, assembly GCF_029542785.1. Lineage (NCBI taxonomy): Eukaryota > Fungi > Basidiomycota > Malasseziomycetes > Malasseziales > Malasseziaceae > Malassezia > Malassezia japonica. The sequence goes on along the minus strand of NC_083374.1, from coordinate 464,672 downwards.
CTCGGACGAGGGCCGCCGCGGTGGCCGCATGATTGCGACCAAGACGATTGCCGATGCTGCGCTCAAAGAGTGCCCCAACGTCGAGCACGTCCTGGTCGTCAAGCGCTCCGAGTCGAACGATATCCCCTGGACAGAGGGCCGTGACAAGTGGCTCGAAGAGCTTATGGCTGGCCAGCGCACCTATGTTCCCCCCGTTCCGGTGAGCAGCGAGGACCCGCTTTTTGTGCTGTACACCTCTGGCTCGACCGGCAAGCCCAAGGGTATCGTGCACACGACGGGTGGCTATCTGCTCGGCTCTGCGCTCACTGTGAAGCACATCTTTGACGTGCACGAAGGCGACCGCTTTGGATGCATGGCCGACATTGGCTGGATCACGGGCCACACCTACATTGTCTACGGACCTTTGGTCAACGGTACGACGACGCTGATCTTTGAGTCGACGCCGATGCACCCTAACCCCTCGCGCTACTGGGAGGTAGTGGACAAGCACCGCCTGACCCAGTTCTACACCGCTCCTACCTCGATTCGCCTGCTGCGCCGCATGGGTGTCGAACACGTGAAGGACTACGACCTGAGCTCGCTGCGCACGCTTGGCTCGGTCGGAGAGCCGATCAACCCCGAGGCGTGGCAGTGGTATAACGACAATGTGGGCCGTGGCCAGTGCGCCATTGTGGACACGTATTGGATGACCGAGAGTGGCTCGCACCTTATTTCCTCGCTCCCCGGCGCGATCAAGGCCAAGCCCGGCTGCGCCACCCTCCCCTTCTGGGGCATTGAGCCCGCGATCCTCGACCCCCATACTGGCAAAGAGATTGAGGGCGACGCGGAGGGCGCGCTGGTCATCAAGAAGCCGTGGCCGTCGATGGCGCGCACCATCATGGGCGACCACAAGCGTTTCCTGGACACCTACATGCGTGTATACCCCGGCTACTTCTTCACGGGTGACAGTGCCGCTCGCGACAAGGACGGCTACATCTGGATCAAGGGCCGTGTGGACGACGTGATCAACGTCTCTGGCCACCGTATGTCTACGGCCGAGATCGAGTCGGCGCTGATTGGCCACCCTGGCGTGGCCGAGACGGCGGTGGTGGGCGCGCCGGACGAGATGACCGGACAGTCGATCACGGCCTTTGTCGCACTGAAGCCTGACTATGTGCACCACGAGTCTGAAGAGGCGCTGCTGAAGGAGCTGACGATTCAGGTGCGTCGCGCCATCGGACCGTTTGCGACGCCGAAGCGCATCATTTGCATCCGGGATCTGCCCAAGACGCGCAGCGGAAAGATTGTGCGTCGCATCCTGCGCAAGATTGTCTGCAACGAGGCTGACCAGATCGGCGACCTTTCGTCGGTGGCCGAACCCGAGGTGGTCGAGGAGATCAAGACCAAGTTCGCCGAGTCGGCCAAGTAGATAAGTGGAATAGTCATCGAAGTACATTTCGTCCTGTTGGTGCACAGAGTACCGCTCTACTGCTTCTCCCACTGCGCAAACGCCTTCTCGAGGTCAAAGTTGGGGTCATCGGGGTTGGTCACCACGGCTGGAACTGTGAGCGGATTAGGCGACGTACTCGAGCTGGGGGCGACCGGCGCCTTGGCAGCCTGGAGCTTGGCGTATTCCTCCTTGGCCTTCTTAATGAGGTCGTCCTGAACCTTTTGCTCCTTCTTGAGGATGCGCTCGTCAAACTCCTTCTGGAGCGTCCGGCGGTGCAGGATACCGTAGCCAATACCACCAATCAGGGCCGAGTAACGGACGACCTAGCGGTTAGCATACTTCATGTCGCGCTACGCACATTAACGACAGGAGAGGGCGACATCCTAAAAAGTCGGCTGGTAGCAGCTAAGGAAACCTAAGCCACGTCCACGGGTTTGTGTTGCTGCACTGGCACTTTCATTTTCCCAAATCCCCCCCCAACGCCCCCGTCGGTAGCACCCGGCACGGGGACACGTGATGCAGTTGGCCGCAGCCACGTTTTTTGCGGGGGCCTAGAAGGCCCTGCGGGCTCGCGTGGGCTTTGCGAAGAGAAGAGATCCACCATGGTCCTTGATCAGGAGAAGCTCGCTAAGTTGCAGGCTGCTAGCCGTACCGGCGGTAAGGGTGCCCCCCGCCGCAAGGTTGTGAAGAAGCCCAAGGGTGCTCTTGCCGGCGGTGACGATGTCAAGCTGCAGGGCGCTCTCAAGAAGCTCGCTGTCCAGCCCCTGTCGGGCATCGAGGAGGTGAACATGTTCAAGGACGACGGCAACGTGCTGCACATTGCCCAGCCTAAGGGTACGTTTATTGACTAACTCAGTTCACGGCGCGATCGAGTCCAACACCCTCGCTGTGTACGGCCGCGCCCAGGACAAGGAGCTCACCGAGCTCGTGCCTGGCATCCTCAACCAGCTCGGCCCGGAGTCGCTCGCCTCGCTCCGCAAGCTCGCTGAGAGCTACCAGGCGATCAACGCCCAGCACGCTGCGCAGGGCGGTAACGACGGCGACGATGTTCCGGACGTCGCCGGCAACTTTGACGAGGTGGAGCAGTCCGAGGCCGCTCCCGCCTCGACCGAGGTGGACCAGCTCGACTAACTGCATCGCTTCGTGCGCCATGTTGTATAGATATGGCTAGTCTAAAAAATTGCCTTGCACAGTCTATGCATCGTCGGTCCGCGGCGCTTTCTGTGCCTCGTCCTCGTCCTCGTCCAGCGCACGCTTCGCCGTCGCAGGCTCGTCCGAAGGACCGGCACGCTCCATACGCTCCGTCTCGTAGTACTGCGCGTCGGCACCGGTCGGCGCGGTGTGCGCATCCGCGTCGCGCTCGTTCTCGCGGTAGACGTCCTCGCGGCGCTCGCGGCGCTCGCGCTCCTTGGCCATGGCCTCCTGGCGCTTGCGCTCCTCCTCTTCGCGGAGGCGGTTGTGGCCCCATCCGCCGCGACCGGCATCGTACTCCTGGCGGTACTCGTCACGGACCTGTCCACCGGACCGCCCGCGGCCGTATTGCCGCCCGTCCCGGTAGCCAGGGTCGAGGTCACAGCGGATAACACGCTCGTCGAGCTTGGTGCCCGAGACGAAACGCATGCAGTCGACCGCTTCTTCGTGCGTATAAAATCTGGGTGAGCGACGCTACATACTCGACAAAAGCAAAGCCACACGGCGTCTTGGTATTCCGGTCGAGGCCCATAATGATACGCTTGATTCCTCCTCCGCCCGCGACGTGGGTGACGCGCGCAAAGAGCTCGTACATCTGCTCCTCGGTGGTATAGAACGAGAGGTTTCCGACATAGAGCGTCGCACTGTTGGCCACAGCGAGCTGCTGCTCGTGCACCGTGTTACGTGCGCGCGAGTCGCGGTCTGCGTTAGCTTCTCAACGTACAGGTCGACGGCGCGTTCAACGGCTCGACCACATGCGACATCGTCGGGAGACGTGGAGGAAATTGGGCCAATTCTCTCCACAACGATGCCGGTGGCTGACGAAGGCGGCCCAAGCGCCGAGCACGGCCCACCGCTCACGGATGCGACCGAGGCACTGCTCGCAACGCAGTACGGGAGCTGGTATCCCAAGCTGCGCAAGCATGCGCCCAAGTCAACAATCCTCGACATTGAGTCGATCCAGCCGGAATTCCTGGCATGGCTCGACGAAGACGCCGTCGTGCTGTCGGATGCCAACGACTGGCGCGATCCGTCGCAGAAGCCCGCACGCCGCAACGTCCAGGCGGAAGCTCGCGAAGTGCTCTCTGATGATAGCGACGACGAAGACGACGAGCCACAGTTTCCGGCGCTCAACGCAAAGCTTTTCGAGGTCCTCGACAAATACGGCCCTGTCTTTCCCAAGCTCAACTGGAGCGGCCCGCTGGATTCGGCATGGATCCTGCCGGGGAACACAGTGCGGTGCCAAACGCCTAATGATGTCTATCTCTTGCTCAAGTCCTCCGACTTTGCGATGAAGGACCTCGAGCAGCTCCAGGAGCTGCGCACGGCCTGCCAGGCAAAGCACCTCCCCGAGCCCCGCGTCGAGCTCGTGCTGAAGAAGTGGTTCGAGATGCCGCGCTCGCACGAGTTCCGTATCTTTCTCCGCGCTGGCGATATCATTGGCGTGTGCCAACGCGACGTGACCTTTTACGAGCACTTGCAGGACAAGGAGACGCAGGACCGCATTCTTGAGCTCGTGGACGAGTGCATCGACAAGGTCCAGGAAGAAATCAAGCTCGACGATCTCGTCGTCGACGTGTACTTTACGCGCCACCTCGAAAACTACTTTGTGATCGACGTGAACCCCTACCTTCCCCGCACGGATCCCCTGCTATGGACCTTTGACGAGCTCGACGAGGCCGCCGAGGCGGGGCGGCGCGACCGCATGCTCCCAGTGCCGCTTCGGGTGATTACGTCGCCGGCGCAAGCGTCGCAGTCGCAGCCCACCTACTCGTCCAACATGATTCCAGCGGACGTCGTGGAGATTGGGTCGGGACATAATATCGCCGAGTTTGCCAAGGAGTGGACCGACCAACTCGCCTCGGCGATCCACGGCGATGACGATCAGTAGCGCAGCGGCCCTTTGACACGGGGGAAGCCCACAATATCACGCACATTGTCGATATGCGTCACCCAGCTCAGCAGGCGCTCCATCCCGAGTCCGTAGCCACCGTGCGGCGCGCCGCCGTAGCGCCGCAGGTCCTTGGTGTACCACGCAAAGGAGCTCGCATCGGGGTCCATCCCGTGCTCTTGCATCCGCACACGCAGAACGTCTTCACGCTCTTCGCGCAGGCTGCCGCCGGCCAGCTCGCCGATCTGCGGCACGAGCAGGTCGAAGCACGCTACGGTCACCCCCTCTTTGCCATCGCATCCCGGCGCCAGCGCATCGGTGAGGCGCACCGGCGTTTCGTTCTTGCGCATGTAAAACGGCTTGAGGCCGGTGGGGTAGTCGGTGACAAAGAGGGGCGTGCCGGCCTCGGCAGCGAGCCACCGCTCGTGCTCGGAACGCAGCGAGTTGCCCCATACGGCCTCCTCTTCAAACGCACCCGGCTCCTGCGCCGTGTGCGCACGCAGCTTGGCCACTGCGTCGGTATAGGTGATACGCGGCCACTGCGTATCGAGCCCGGCCTGCTTGTGCAGCACCGCTGCGCTGTCCTCGTTCAGGAGGAGGTCCATGTCGTGCTTGGCGCGCTCCGCCTGGCGGTCGTTTCCATCGAGGCCGACGGCGGCGCGGACCATCATTTTGGTCGTCTCTTCGAGGCCCTGCATGACCATCTCGAGGCCTTGCGGCCCTTTCGGGACCCAGCACAGCTCCGCCTCCATCATCCAGAACTCGGCGAGGTGCCGATTGGTCGCCGAGCCCTCGGCGCGGAACGCGGGGCACAGGCAGTAGACGCGCGAGAGGCCGAGCGCGTATGCCTCGAGGTGCAGCTGTGCCGAGACACTCAGGTACGCGCCGCTGCCCGACCAAAACGCCGTGAGGCTTTCCGGCGTCGTCGCTTTGGTCGGGTTCACGTCCGTGTCCGAGACCACACGAAAGATCTCGCCGCCGCCCTCGCAGTCGGACGAGGTGAGGATCGGGGGGTACATTTTGGTAAAGTCCTCCTTGGCGAACCACGCATCCATCGCGCGCTCCATCCGTGCGCGCGTCCGCGACAAGGCACCGTAGTGGGCGGTACGCGCTTTGAAATGCGACTCGCGGCGCACAATGTCGGCCGCCTGAGCGTGCACGGCATCGCCGCTCTCGGCACGGTGCATGAGGTGCGCGAGGGGGTAGGTCGCGAGCTCGCTCTCGGCGAGGATATCGTATGCGTCGACGTGCATCTCGACTTGCTGGCTCTGCTTTTTACCCCGCCCCGCCTTCATGCGCCCCTGGAGGTGCACGGCAATGCCCGGCGCCATGCCCGGCGCATCACCCACGAGCATCGCCTGCAGCGTCGCGCCGCCGCCCATCGTGCCATCGGTCAGCTCGAGGAACGTGCGTGTTTTTTGGCGGCGCATGGTCGCGACCCAAGCATCGGCCTGGACCGGCTGGTCGAGCGCCGCGTCTTTCTTGGCCGATGCCTCTGCATCGTGCACGAGCTTGGACAGGCTTGGGGCCAGCGTGTGCAGCGCGCGCGCTTGGCGCTTGGGCCTCACCGCGACCGCCGCCCAGCGCAGCATGGAGAAAATGTGGAGGCTATCGACTCTACTTCTTCTCGGCGGCAGCGCGGCGCTGGAGCCAGTCGTGGAGCTTGAGCTTCAGCGCGGGCTTGTCGTGCTTGTGGCGGGACATGACCTCGATGATCTCCTGCGGCTCAAGTACGTACGAGCCCGCCGCCGGGTGGCTGCCCTCGACGAGTGCTGCGATCTCCGCCTCGCTGGGCAGGGCGAAACGGTTGTATTTCTGGTCCCAGTGCAGCGGTCCCACACCCCGGAGCTCGGCGTCGCGTGCCTTGCGGTACTCGCGGGTGTTCTGCAGCGCCGGGATGCCAAGCTTGGGTACCTGGAGCGTGAGGCCGGCCTTGTGCGCCGCGTCGAGGTCGCCAAAGAAGAGCGTCTCGAGCTGCTTCTCGTCGACCTCTTCGAGCGTGGCCGGCTGCCAGTTGGCGCGGCCTGTGCGGCGCTTGCCCGTGGCCGGGTCCTTTTCGAGCGTGTGCTTCACGCCCGTGTAAAAGTCGCGGCCGACGGTCATGTCGCAAAAGACGGTGCCGAGGCGCATGTTCTCGTGGAAGCATTCGGTGAGCGTCATCTTGGCCGCGCGTTGCACCGCGCGGAAGGTGACCTTGAGCGCGCGCGGCGAGCGCATGCGCAGCGTCTCAGCCGTGGTCTTGGCAAACGCCTGGACTTCGGGCGAGATGGTGGTGAGGCCGCGCTGCGCGAGCTGCTTGAGCGTGTACGAGTCCTGGCGGACGTTGGCGATATCGTCGAGCGCCGCGACGATCTGCTCCACGCTCTCGAGGCCGAACGCAAAGTCGATGGCGATGCGGCGGTCGCCGAAGAACACCGAGTTCTTGGCGAGCTCCGCGCCGTTCTCGGCGTCCGGCGCAAAAGGATCCGAGGCGTATTCGTTGAGCACCTTGTCGACCACCTCGCCGCTGTTCACCGACTCGAGCGGGAGGGTGCCGAGGCGGTGCGTGAGCTCCTCGAGCAGGTTCGAGCGAATGTAGTGCGTACCGATGCCGAGCAGGTACGTGTCGGCGCCGTTCAGGCGCTCACCCGTGAGTGCCAGGTACATGCCGGTGTTGCCGTCAAGGCGCGCAAAGGTGTGCGTCAAGCCGACGTCCGGGAAGTAGCCAATCGCCACCTCGGGCATCGCGAACATCGTGCGCTCGGACACGACGCGGAAAGGAGCGTGGGCGGACAGGCCGATACCGCCGCCCATGGAGATGCCGTCCAACATCGCGATGTAGTATTTCGGGCGGCCGCTCTGCGACGTAGTCTTCTCAAAGTTCGCCACACGGTAATCTTGCTGGAGCTCTTGCTGGAAAAAGGAGGTGGACTTGTTGCGTTCCTCGACCGTGGGCTTGTTCATCGCGTCGACGATCGCCATCACGTCGCCGCCCGCGCAGAGGCCGCGGCCCACGCCGCGGAACACGACGGTGGCCGTGTTGGGCGAAGCAGCGATCACCTGGGTCAGCCGGGGGTACGTACTTCCAACGCCTTGCCGAACTCGACGACCATCTCTTCGTTCATGGCATTCAGCGCCTTGGGGCGGTTGAGCTGGATGACACGCAGCGTGCCCTCGCCCAGGAGCTGCACGAGACCGTCCATGTGCTGCTGGAGCGGTGCTTGGCTCGAGGCGGCGCGGCTCGGCGGCGCGGCCATGTGGTGCGCAATGTTATTAACACGAGCAGCAGCGCGGCTCGGTGAACGGAAACCCGTCATCGAACGACTCGCAACGAAACTCGGCAAGAGGCGTGGGGTACTCAGGCGTTTCTGTCCTACCCACGGCACACGAGCAGCCATCGTTCGGGAAAAAGCGCGAAGCGTAATCACTGCTGAGTCAGCAACCCACCCGCCGCCAAGCTCCGTGCGAAGATCTCCATCCGATTATCATGTCCAACGCTACGATCAAAGGACCCGCTGCTGCGCCCACGTCGTTCCCCGGCGCTGAGAATGTCAAGATTGGCATCGTGCATGCGCGCTGGAACAAGGAGGTGATCGATGCGCTCGTCAGCGGCGCGCTCGAGACCCTCGCCAAGGCCGGCGTCAAGGACGAGAACATCTTTATCGATTCGGTGCCCGGCACTTGGGAGCTGCCTGTCGGCACGCAGATGTACGTCGCAAAACTAATAGCAGCATGTTTGACAAGCAGCCCGTGGATGCGGTGATCTCGATCGGCTGCGTGATCAAGGGCTCGACGATGCACTTTGAGTACATCTGCGACAGCGCCCTGCACGGCCTCATGCGCCTCGGCCTCGAGCTGAAGAAGCCCGTCATCCTTGGTGTGCTCACCGTCCTCAACGATGACCAGGGCCTCGAGCGCGCGGGCATCGGCCGCAAGGGCAAGGCCGGCCACAACCACGGCCACGACTGGGGCTACGCTGCGGTGGAGATGGCTCTCAAGAACAAGAAGAACTAAGTGCTCTATAACTCCCCCACTATTGCGGCGAAAGTAGGTTTTTGATATTGTCGAGCATCTGCACGTCCTTGTGCGTCGACGGCGTATCCCGTTTCCGCTTCTGGAAACGCTGGCGCTTGCCGCCACCGCGGGGGGGCGCGGGGGCACGGCCATTGCGCGCCAGCGCACCAAAGAGCGAGCCGGACTCGCTGCGCGCAGCGCTGGACGACCGCGCATCCGCCGCAGGGCCATCGATCCATGCGCGCGTGCCGGGCAGCGGCGCATTCGCGGGGCGGCGCAGCGCCATGAGCTGCGAACGCACGTAGCCGAGCGCCGGCTCGGTCGCAGCGACGTTTGGCGGCGTACGGCGCGTCGCGTGGGGCGTCGCGTGCAGGTCGAGGTACGCGTGCAGCACACGGAAGTAGCCTGCGCCGCGCGACGCGTTCGCACGCGTGTAGTCCACCACATCGAGGCCCTGGCGGTGCTGCAGGGGGAGGTGCGCGACGTGGCCACCGGCCGCGACGGCCAGGCCGGCGTCGGCGCCGACAAAGTAGCGGCTGCGGCGCGCGTCCTCGACGCGGCTCACCGCATGGCCCTGCACGGGCTCCGCGAGGAGGTGCGTGTACACACTGTCCGGCTGCGAGTACTGCAGGCCGTGCAGGGGATGCATCGCCGCGGCATGCGCGGGCGTCGTCAGCGTATGGCTCCTGGGCGCATCGGCGCGCGTCTGTGCCGACGTCTTGAAGAAGGACGCGGCGCTCTGCGGCGCATGGGGAAGGCGCGCCTCGTCCCAGAGGTCAACATCCGGTGTCTCGACGTCCTTGCACGCCTCCGCGTACTCCTCCTCGCTCACGACCGCCGGGCCGTTGTCCTTGGCCTTTTTGCGTGCGAGCTGCTCGAGCACGGCGTGCTCGGCAGCAGCACGGCGCTCGGCGCCCAGCGCCGCACGGAACTTGGAGCGCTGGCGCCGGACATTGTGCAGGAACTTTTGGAACTCGCGCTCGGACATTGCATTGTAGTTCGGCAGCAGGTCGGGGGTGGTGGTGAACTTGGCGTGGTTCGTGCCCCAGACGACGTGCGCGGGCTTATCATCGGTGCGCGTCGCCTCGTCGTAAAGGATGCGGGGGCGCAGGCCCTGCGCGGCGCTCGTCTCCTCCTCGCCGACGGCGCTCGAGAGGCCGTCGCGCTTCGAGCGGTCGCTGAGCCGCGCACCCGCCTCGTGCCAGCGCGCACGGAACAGGGGATCACGCTCGCTCTCGCGCCAATCGGTCAGGCCCTGCTGGGTGTCGAGGCGCTGCACCGTGGCATAGCGCAGGGCGCCTTGGAAGGGCTGGGGGGCCGGGGCGTCCGGCGCCGCGTGCCACGACGACGGCATCGGGCGCTTCAGGCCCCAGTCGCCGCGCGCGGCATGCGCGGTAGGCGCAGTGTACACACGCGGCACCGTAGGGTCGTACGTGCTCACGCGCGTGCGCTGCAGCAGGCGCGAGAGCCGCGTCGCTCCAGAGCTGCCCATGGTCGGTTGCGAAGTTCTGTCACGTGGTTTTTGCTTTTCCGGCGCGCGTGCGCAAAGTCGCTCTTTGCCGGCGTCTGGGCAGCGTACGCTTCGGGGTGCGGTGTGTGCTGCTGCGTTTGCAGCGGCCCTCGGGCGCCGGCGAGAGTAACTTGGGCTGTAAAACCATCGTCAGGAGGGCCGGCGTATCGCTGCCCCATGATCCGGGGATGACCAAGTGTCCATACATGTACGTAATACCAATGCTGGAGGATCAAATCCACAAGTGAGGCACCTAACAGGAGCCTATGAACTAGGTGCGGATGCCAATGGTACCGCTTTAAAAGGCGTGTCTGACAGCAATGACGTGTTGAGCAGGCTGATGCAGGGAATAATGGGGAAGGAGGAGCAGAACAGCGACTGTAGAGAGCTGTAGAGCAGGACTGGTGGATCTTGCCTTGGTATGGCGTGTTGGCGTGGTGATCTAGTGCGGCGTACTAGTGAAACTGTGTATTGTGGTTGTCATTATCGACCGTGTCTTGCGACTTGGCTTCCGGGTACTTGAGTTTGGCTTGCGTACCTCTCGGGCAAGTGTCCCGTACGCCTTACGTCGTGTGGCTGGCAGACAGCCAAGCGCATCAGAGCATAGTACTGAATCGTCTGCGATAGCCTATGCGATCCAGTCTTATCCTTGTCTATCATAATGTCATCGTAGCCATCACGGCCTGCCCATGTCACAGTATTTTGCTGATGGTCTATGCTCCCGCCACTCCCGACGGCCCTTCGCCAGGCCCATTTCCCATTCTCCTCTTCTCAATGTCGAGTATCTACGTCTCTACATCCCCTACGCGACACTCCGGAGACCCGTCGCAAGCCGGCCGACCTCGCTGATCTGGCTCACGGTGCACAGGGATCCCGCATACTCGGGCAGGTACTTGGCACCCGTAAGCGGGTCCTCAATCGCACCTGCACCGCCGTTCGGAATCAACGTATGGCTGCCCGCACACACGACGTACACTGCCTCGTGCGTCGAGTAGCCCGGCACCGGCACCGCATCGCGCGGCTGGCGGTCGCTGAGTGCGAGGATCTGCTGCGCGACCTGCACGACCTTGGCCGGAGGCTGCAGCTCAATCAGGCGGCGCGCAAAGTGGCCGGCCATCGCGAGGTTGCCGACGCGGCGTGCCTCCATCATGGCGATACGCAGCGCGAGCATCTGGTGCTGCGGCTGCATCTGCACATGCGTAAAGAGCGCCGCAAGCTCGACGTTGCGCGCGACATTGTCCGGCTCAGCAGCGGCGAGCGCACGGCGCTCGAGCTCGATCGCAATGCCGACGAGGTACTCGCGGCACTGGCTAATGAGCTGCGCAATCTCGCTCGCCTCGGCATCGCTCGCGGCAGGCGTCAGTACGAGCTGGTGCAGGAGCGAGCGGAAAAGCACCTCGGCCTCGGGCAGCTTGTTGCCGCTCACGGCCTTGTACGCCTCCTGCAGCTCGTGCGAGCGCAGGTACGACACCGAGAGCGGCGTTGCGGGGAGCACACGGCTTAGCTCGCCTTCGCTCGCCTCGTTGTTGCGACGCAGGTGCAGGACAAGCGGCGGGGCGCCCGGCGCACCCGGCACAACCGCCCGCGCACACGCGTACGCACGCCAGAGGAGCGGGCGCAGCGGCGCAAAGGCCACGATGCCCGCCTGGCGGCTGAGCAGCTGCAGCGCCGTATCAAACGCACCAGCCGCAGCGAGGTCCGCGGCGACAGGCGAGTTGCGCAGCCAGTGCTCGCTCTCGGCACTACCTGGCGCAAAGCCCTCGAGGGCGTGCGCGTCGACGAGCGGCGCAATGTGCTGGCCGAGCTCCTCTTCGGCCGGCGCGACGGTTGACTCGTCGAGGTCCCAGGCCTCGTCCGCGTCGCCAATGTCGAGCGCCGCGGCGTCTTCAGCGAGCTCTTCTTCCGCGTCGTGGAGCGCGTCGCCGTCGAGCCACGAGTCGAGGTCGTGGGCCGGCGCATCCACCGCATTGTCCTCAAAGATCACGCCGCCGTCGGCGTTCGCCGCGAGGATCTGGTCAAAGTAGTTCTCCTGCGTGTCGACCAGCGGCCAGTTCAGCTGGAAGCTCTCGGTGACGACCGGAGGCAGGCCCGGCGCGTCCGGCGCGCTCGTCGCGAGCGCCGCCGAGGCCGTTGCGCTGTCGATGCCCGCGCTTTCTGCGATCTCGGCGGCGAGCGCGGCGTCGCCTGCGTTCTGCGCAGCGATAAACGCAAGCGCGTCGAGGCCGGCGCCGCTAAGCACGCGTGCCTGCGTCGCGGCGTCGTCGGCATAGATCGCATTGTGGTACATGCTCTGGGCATTGCCGCGGCGCTCGGCGATCGTCGCCATCTTGCTGAGCTTCTCCGTGTTGCCGGTAATGAGGTAGAGGAAGGAGAGCTGGTCAAAGTCCTTGTTCTTTTGGTAGGCGCGCTCGACGATGCGGTGGTCGCCGAGCTTCAGTGCCGTCTCTCCCAGGCGCGCCCAGATCTCGGGCACGTTGATCGCCTCGGCCGTCTCGAGCGCCACGTCGAGGTTGCCGCACTCGACCGCGAGGTCGAAGCGCGTGGTCTTGTCCTGCACAAAGTGCAAAGCGATCTCGGGGTAGCCCTTCTTTTGCAGGTACGCAATGATCGACTGGCCGACCAAGCGCGAGGTCTTGATGATGCTCAGCACCTCGTCATAGCGCTCCTGGAGCAGCGCGAGCTTGAAACGGTACTCGGTCGGGTCGATCTGGATCGTCCGCGGGCACGCCTGGCGGTCGAGGCAGTTGACAACCGGCCCGTTAGCGCGCGTGAGGTACACGGGCTGCTCGAGCGTCTTGATAATGCCGGTATCGCCCTGGGGAAGCGCATACTTGATATGGTTGAGCGTGCTGTACAGCAAGACGCCGCTCGCGTCCCACGCCGCACTCTTGATACGGATCGTTTCGTGGAGGACGTGGGAAGTGGTAAAGGTCTTGTTCGTCAGAGTGATGGTGTGCTTGCTGAGCAGCGCGGCCATCGAGCCATCCGGAGACCAGACGACGTACTTCACCGCGGCACTCGGCAGCTCAGCCGTGACGGTCTGCTGCTGCGTGTCAAAGAGCGCGACCGACGTCGGGGTGCTAAAGACAATGTGCGACGTGCCGCCCGGGAAAATGTCCTGGACCTCGTCGGGAAGGGTGACCGTCTTGACGACATTGTTCGACAGATCGCGGATCTCGACCGAGTGTGTCGGCTTGAGGAGCACCGCAAAGCGGTTGCGCGCGACAAACAGCGCACTCGCACCTTGACCACGCTTGCCAACCGAGCCGGATTCCTGCAGCTCCGCCGGGGGGGTATGCGGCAGGGGCGCAATGTCAAACACGCCGCTGTCGCCGCTCGTCGACGTGACAATCACCGAGCGCTCGGCAGGGTTGAAGCTCAGCGCGCGGGGCTGCACGTACTGGTTGCCGAGGCGCTTGATGCTCAGCACCGCCTGGTCCTTGCCAGAGGCAAAGTCGAGCGTGCGCACTTGCTTGTTGCGCACATAGTACAGGACATTGTTGTGCAGCGCAAACGGCGGGCGCTCGCGCTCGAGCTTAAAGACGATCAAACCGCTGTCGTGGCCCGCCGCAAAGAGGTTCACACGGGGGTGCGACGTCAGCACCCAGAAGCGGTCGTGCTCGCGGCGGAAGGTCTGCACAGCCGTGCGCTTGCCCATGTCCCACACTCGAATCGTCTTGTCCTCCGAAGCCGACAGAATCAGCTCGCTGTGGGGATGAAAGAGCGCCGCCGACACATTGTTGTAGTGGCCGCGGCACGTATCGACTTCCCACGCCTTGGTCTCGGACATACGCCAGAGCTTGACTTGGCGGTCGTCGCTCGCGGACACGATGAGCGGCAGCGCGGGGTGGAAAGTGGCCCAGTTCACGCCGCGGTCGTGGCCCTCGAGGACGTACTTGACAATGACGTCCATATTGCCAAACAGGTCCATCTGCGCGCTGTTCGCGCGCGCGATCTGCTCGTCGAGCGACATGGGCTGTGCGGTGGTCGACTTTTGCTTGAGCGCGGAAAAGTCCCATACACGCACGGTCTGGTCCATGGACGCCGACACGATCAGGTCTTCGTGGGGGTGGAACTGCGCGCACATCACATAGTGGTTGTGGCCGGTGAGGATCGCGATACACGTGCGGCTCTGCCAGTTCCAGATACGGATCGTCTGGTCATCCGATGCACTGATGATCCACGGGTGCTCGTGGTGGAAGTAGACAGTGCGCACATAGTCGAGGTGCCCGTGCAGGGTAAAGAGGACCTTGCCCGTCTTGTGGTTCCACACCTTGACCTTGTAGTCGTCACCACCACTCACAAGCAGCGGCTGCGTGGGGTGGAAGCTCACGCCACGCACCGGGCCCTCGTGCTCCTCGAGGCGATCGTAGATGGTGCCCGTCTGGTAGTTCCACAGCTGGATCGAGCCATTGTGCAGCGACGCGGCCAGCAGCGGAAGCTTCGGGTGGAACGCAATGCCCTTGACCCGATTCGATTTCGACTCAAACTGCGTCAGAGAGTGCACATACCTTGGTCAGCATCTGCATGCTGGCGACACGACGTTCAGGCGCCGCACCGTCACCGTCGTCTGGACGCCCGCTCGGACGGCTCGGCCGCGCTGGCGCGAAGGTCACGTGACCAACGCGCCGGGTTGCTTCCGCATGGCGAGGGCCCCTGCGCTGGAGGTGCAGGGCGTGCTGCAGGCGCAGTGGGAGCGCGAGGCGCGGGGCGAGCAGGCATCAGGGCATCTCATAAAGGTTCTGTCGCTGTTTGCGCACGCTGCCGTGCGATACGCGCTGTGGGCCGCGGGTCAAGTGCCAGAGTACGTCGTGTTGCTTACGCAGGCCGCTCGATACACTCGCGTTGCACGCGCGCTACGCGCTGGACGAGCAAGGGGAGGACGCCGAAGTGCTTGTACCGGCAGTATCCTATGCAGTCAATGGGGCGGTGCCTGGCGACGTGCCGCGGGGGATCCGCGACGCGCGCCTGCGCGCGATCGTCGAGCTCGTGCATGCGAGTACGCAGCTCGAGGCACAGCTTTACGGCGCATTTGCCTCGATACAGAACGACGCGCCGCACCTCGTGCACCTCGCCGTGGTGCACGGCGCGTCGCTCCACTTTGCCAAGGCGGTGTGGGTGTGGTCGCTCGAGGACGTGCTCGCTCCCGCTCCCTCGCACGCGTCCGACTCGCCGGCTGCCGAGACGCAGCGCAAAAAGGTCGCAGCGCTCCTTGAGCGCAAGCTCGTGCGCCATTGCATGATGCACGAAGCAATGCAGGAACGATCTGTGCCTATTGGACCTACACGTATCCTCCTCCATGCACCGCGCACGCTGCGCGCACCAGGATGGACGCCGCGACCGCATTGGCATGTGCCGCTCGAGGATGCGCCGCCTCCTGAGGAGGAAGAAGCGATGGAGGAGGTCGATGAAGAGGCCGACGCTGCGCCTCCTGCAAATGATACCCCTGAGCGAGTCTCGCGCATGCACCTGCCTACTTCCACTATTAACCGTCGGCACGTACGCACGTCGCTCGTCCGGCCACGAGCGGCGCGCCGCAGCGCTCCGACGCAGCTCTTCGTTCAGGGCGGCCTGAGCGCCGCCCTCGCCTCCGATCACGTGTGGTTCGAGTGCCAAAATGTGTTACGCGGAGTTCCGTGACCCCGATTTGCATAGCCACATGTGATTGGCGCAGGGGCTGTTTACCAGAGACCAACTTCTTGGCGAGCACAGACGCTTGTGCCGCTGTCCGCTCCATTCCACGCCTCTGTCCACTATGCGGATATCCTCTGTAGGGGTGTACATTGCCGCGGCGCTCTTTTCGGCGGCTACGGTGCATTGCCAAAAGCTCAAGGTGCCCAACCCTCCTGTGATGGACACGTCCCTGGACGGTACCTGGTCGACGGGCACTGGCGCCGTCGAGACAGGACAGGTGCGTTGTTGCGTATCTCACGCAGAAATACTTTAACCTTGTGAATATCTCGTTCAATATCCCCCAGAACTCGGGGCAGTCATACAGTTTCAAGTCCTCGTCGCCGGGGTCGACGACAGGATACTGGGAGCAGCTCCTGTATCAGTACTCTGTGCTTACCGGTACGTCTTTTCCCCTCTCATCCAGACCTCGGTCCTGGCTGTTACCAGTCGCAGCTGATTTGGCAGCACGGAAACTATACGATCCTCAACGACAACCGGATTATCCTCGAGCCATACGGCCCCGACGGCCGCCAGCAGGTGTCGAGTCCGTGTGAGCGCAAGAACGACCAGGTCGGATACTACGGACAGTACGTCGCCGCTCTAACAGCAGAAAAGAGGAAATGAAAGGATTCGATATCACGACGTACCTGCACTACGGCCAGCCGTCGTACAAGCTGCAGCTGTACGAGTTTGACGGCACGCTCAAGCCGTCCATGTACCTCAAGTACAGGCCTGCTGCGATGTACCCAACGATGCCGCTGCACATGAATGTACGTTTCTCTCGTGTTGCTTACCCCAGGTCATTGGTGTGGCTTCGTAGTGTTGTAGGGCCACGTGGCCGTCGATACCCTTCCACCATGCGCTTCGGCGTCTGTGCCCTGCTCGGCGCGCTTGTCGCGTGCGTCGCGGGAGAGACGTTCAACGAGACGCTCGACCTGCGCACGCTGCCGGGAGGGCGCGTGCATGCTGCCTTCTCGTTTGCGCTGCACTCGGACGACGCATCGCTGCACCATTTCCGGCTCCTGCCCCGGGGCCTGCTGCAGCCCGTCGCGTCGCTCGACGTCGACGCGTTCCAGCTCTCGCTCACAGCTGGACGCTGGCAGTACGGCGCATGGGGTGCACAGGCGGGCAGCCAGTCGGCCGCAAGCGGCGCCGAGGTCTGGGCAAGCTTCGGCAAGGAGCACAGCATGCCACTCGCAACGCGCTGGCGGCGCCTCACCTCGGCGCTCGCAGGGACGTTTTGCGCGTCGCTCGACGCGATTGACGAGGCGACCTCGGTCGAGGTACCAGCAATGTACGCGTGGAGCGACGCGCCGGCAAACGCGTCGATGCTTCACGCCTATTTGCCGAGCGAGTCGGTGTGCACGGAAAATATCACGCCGCTCCTTAAGCTCCTCCCGTGCAAGGGCGGCGCGGGCCTCGCGAGCCTCGTACAGCCCCATACGATTCTCAAGTCAGAGTTTCACAGCATCTCGGCGCGTGTGCGCCGCACTGCGTCGGGCTACACGGTGGTGCTCGGCGTGGAAGTCGTGATGCGCCCCCCCTCGATCGAGCACACCGGGCACCACTGGACGCTCGATACGCTCTTTTCGCGCGGCATCGACAAGGCATGCCCGGTAGCCGACACGAGCGCGGTGCGGCTCGTCGTGCCGCACAAGGCCTCTGTGACGCCTGTCGGCCGCGTTGTGGACGACGACGAGGATGACGAATGGCACAATCCTTATACGGTGCGCACGGACGAGCACGTCTATGATACCACACGCGCGCCTTTCTCGCTCGCCTTCCACGCGGACCGCGCTGGCCCCTTTTTGCGGCGCGCGCCGCTGCAGGCGAGTCGTCAGGTGCTTGGCTACGGCCAGGAAAAGAACCTCGTGCGCCTCACGCTGCACAACGACCTGCCGACCGAGACGGTGTACGTACAATACTACGACCAGCTGCCGTGGGTCGTCGCGCCGCTGATGCACACGCTGCACACGTCGCTTGTGCAGAATGCGCAGGACGACGACGAGACGGTGCGCTATCGGGACGACTTTGACACGCCGTTTGTCGCGCACGCGCACTACCAGCCGTCGCAGCTGCGCAACAAGACCGGCGCAGTGGAGCTGACACTGCGCGTGCCCGCCGCAAGCACGCTCACGGTCACCTATGTGATCGCCAAGCGCGTGCTGCACTATGACGAACACGTGCCCGATCCTCACCGCGGCATAGATCTGCCGCCTGCGCTCTTTGTGCCGGTGGTGCACGGGCGGCCGTGGGCCTATGTGCACCGCCAAGCGCCGGTGCACGCGGTGCAGAGCGAGCGCATTTACGCGGCGCCGAGCCTGCTGGACATTGCGGTGCCCGACTTTTCGATGCCGTACAACATCATCCTGTTCTACTCGACGTTTGTCGCGCTGTTCTTTGGCAGCATGCTCAATCTCATGGTGCGACAATTTTATGATGTGGTCATAGAATAAGGGGTGCTACTTAAACAAAGTGGTGAACAAATGTCCCAGAGGTATCATGAATCGTAAGACTCGGTATACACATTCGCATGGCCGCGAAGATCGCCCTGCCACACCTTGTGAACACTGATCTGCTTCGCGACGATCGACCGGATCAGCGCAAGGAGGCCGGCCGGGCCGCACGCAGCGGTGAGCGTGCGGCCACCCGCGTGCTCCATCTCGTCGTGGATCAGCGCATCGAGCTTGGGGTAGCCGGCGCGCGTCAGCTCGGCCATGACGTCAAAGTCGGAAATCTCGTTCGCGTCGAGGTTTGCCAGCGCCCGGGGCTCTTGGTACGAACCCGTCATGTCGATCGTGTGCCCTTCGTCCGTCGACGGGGGGGGATAGGTATTGGTACCCGGCACGCCCGGGGCGTGCGGCGACATGGAAAAGTAGTCGTCCGCACTCGACACCATCGGTGCGGGGCTCATTACGCCGGGGCTGCCCGACACCGCCGCCGGGGGGCTCATTGGGCGCATCGGCGTCACCGAGCCACTGGGGTAGATAGGCGTCCCCGGGCCGGTGCCGGGCGTCATGGCCGGCGTCTGCGACCAGGGCTCGCTGAGCAGCGCCTGGTTCGCCGCGGCCGTGAGCGAGCCCGGGGCGGCAATGGGGCGCCGGCGGCCGAGATCGACGCCGGCCTGGGCCGTGGCATGCTGCTCGGCAAAGCCCGCGGACGGGTCGTCGGTGTTTTTGCGCGACGGCGGCGAGGGGCCACGCCGAGGGCGCCGCATCGACTTGTGCCGCGTCTTGGCGCGGCGCATCTTGCCCTCGCGCATAATGTAGTCGTTCATCGAGCGGTCCATCGCCGAGAGCGGCGCGTCTTCTTCAGGCGAGAACTGTGTAAGCTCGCCCTCGTTCAGCGCCAAATCGCCGAGGTCCGACTCGTGCGTGAGCACCGCCGGGGCCGCCGGCGGCGCGTTGACGTCAAGCGCAAGCACCGGCGGCGCGTCCGGCGTCGCTGCGTCTGCCATTTGCGGCGACTGCGCAGGCGACATCCCTGGATCCTGCGGCAGCACGAGCTTTTGGTTGACGTGCGTGACGTAGATCTGCACCGTCAAATTCTGCGGAGGGAGCAGTTCGAGGCACAGGCGGATCGCGCTTGCGGCCCACTGCAGGTGCGCAAACTCGCGCATGATCCACACAAAGCAAACGCGGCGCAGGTGGAACGGCCGTCCGTACATGCCCCGCACCTGTTCGCCGCGCAGCGCGCGCGCAATCTGGCGGCACAAGTGATCCAACACCGAGATACCAAACGACACGCCCGAGCCGCCGCACACGATCACCGCCGAGGCGTATGCGCCCCAGTCGATGCGGTCGCTGCTGCCAAACGGCCCGTCGACAATCGCGCGCATAAACGCGCCCTTGACTTCTGACTTGACCTGCCCTTGGCCGAGGACCGGGAAGGCGGTCGACGCCGCGAGCGACTCTTGCTGCGGCTCGGCAGAGCGACAAGATTGTTCGACGTGGTCCCAGAGGCGCCGCGTAAGGCCGCCGCGTGCGCGAATCAGCAGCAGGACGAGCTGGTCGACGTCGTTCAAGTCCGGATCGACGCCGTACTTGTCGTTCTTCTTCTTGGTAAACGAGCTGGCGATCGTGAACGGGTGGCTCTGGAACCACGACAGGCTTGGGAGCTGCAGGTACAGCCACTGGCCTGGCCGCCACCGGATCGGCGAGGCGGTGCGCAGCACCAGGCGCATCATCTGCCCCGACAACGGCTGGATAAATGCGTAGCCCGGAAACAGCTGCATGCGCAGGTCGCGCGAGACGACGGGACGAAAAGGCGCGGCAAGCGCCGCGGGAATCGCGGGCGGTGCAACGTGCCGCGGCGTGGCCGGGCGCGCGAGCGAAAGGTTGCTCTGCATCGAGAGCGGGTGCATCGCAACGTCCCCCGAATCGTTCCAGTCGTGCGCAGCATCCTTGTGAAAGGAGCCCTCAACCTGCGAGCCGTGCTCCCAGCCGAGGTCGACGCGCGAGGCGCCCGCACTCGACATGTCGTACGGCTGCGAGGGATAGCGCGGGAGGTCCGCGTGCGACGCCTCGAGGCCGCTCGTGCTGTACAGACCCGAGCGCATCGGCTCTTCCTTGCGCTCGGGCTGTGTATCCAGCGGCATATGTGCGGGCGCCTGCTTGAGCGACGCCGGCTTCTCGCTGTAGTTGATCCACATCACACGCACGATGCGCGTGAGCCGCTCAAGCATCCACAGCAAGAGCGCCGCGAGCATCCACCAGCCCAGCTGCGGATGGTGCGCCCAGGTCGCGATAAGAAAGCCAAACACGCACACGACGTGTGCCACGTAGAACGCCTCGTAGTAGTGCCGCCGGATCGGCTCGATCGACAGGGTAACGAGGCCTGTGAGAAAGATGTATGCAACGATCGCCCAGCGGAAGCGGGGCACGACCAAGAGGTGCGACCAAATGTCCGGCTTGCGGCTCTTGTCCGTCCCGATCTGAATGCACCACGCGACCGTGTGGATCGTCGCATAGAGCCACAACAGCCCCCCGCCCCACTTGTGCAGGAACGCGAGCGCATGGACCGAGAGACTGCCAAAGTACGGCATGGACATGAGCGCAAATGGCGCCTGCTTCAAAGCAAAGATCACCACGAGGGGCGTAAGCGCGTTCGAGAGATCGCCTGCGCGGCTGCCGATCGTCCACCAGGTGTGGTACGGCAGCGTGGCGTTCGGCCGCTCGGTCATCACCGCCGGGTTCTCCCCGATGCCCCACTGCATCATGCGGCGCACCGGCGCGGAGGTATCAAACACCCCCCGCTTCGGATCGATATAGTCTGCGCCGATCAGCGTCAGGCACACCACCGGCAAAAAGATGACAAACATCGCCGTCAGGCGACCCAGATCGAACGACAGAAACGCGTGACGGCGCAGAAAATGCACGCCTCGCCGAAACACGCCGGGTGATGCCGACTTTCGCGGATCGCCACGCGGATCGCGCAAGATACGCGTCACATGGTTCGCCGTCGACCACTTGGACCAGACCGCACCCGCGATCGTGCGATCGGTGAGGCCCACAAAGTGCTCGAAACCTAAAAATAGACCGAGACAGGCCAAGACGATCCACAAGATGTAGACATAACGTTCCGATGGCGCGCTAAGCTCGTGTGCACCAAGGTAAGACATCCCATATGCTGTCGCATCGTTGCTGGCGGCACGCCGCACGAGGGTCGCGGCCCCCTCGTCGTGGTGCATGCCAAAACGCATGACACTGCCGCGTCTTGGCACGGACTCGGTCACGTGCAGCCGAAACTTTTTTTTGGCAACGTCGATGGAGGCGAACGAGGGAGAGCGGCGCGCCGGCCTCGCCGACGCGCTCGGGCGCTTGCGCCACCTCAAAGACTCGAAACTCGAGAATCAAAAGGCTCCGGCCCAGCTCCTAGTTGCGATCGAGGCGACGCTCGCCGAGCGCGGCGATGAGGCGGGGCCGACGCAGTACTTTTTGGCCCTCGAAAGCTTGCTCGCTGCGAACGACGACGACAAGAGCCCGGTGTATGCCTCGTCGGTGTACCTCTTGTCGGTGATTCTGCCGTTTGTGGCGCAGGGCGTCGTGCGCGCCAAGAGCAACGCGCTCCTCGCCGCGGTCGCACAGCCGCTGGGCGATCCGCACGGCGGCGAAAATGCCAACGCTCGCCTGCGCGCCGCACTGGGGTGCATCGAGGTATTCCTGGACGCGGTTCCTGCCTCGGACCGCGCCATGCTGGAGAACGATGCGACGTGGCGCACAGTATGGGACCTCGTCCTGCAGCTCTGCGTCGACGCACGGCCCAAGGTCCGCCGCCGTGCACACGAGCTTGTGAGCCACGCCCTGGCACTGCCGCAATGGAAGGGAGCGCACCCGTACGCGGTGCGCACCGTGCAGTGGGCCGCGAGCGTCCTCGCGAGCGTCGCCGCGGCGCGTGGCCTCTCCCATACCAAGCCGGCGAACGCCGCGCCAGAGTTTGACAAGAAGGCGGGCAAGGCGAAGCACGCCATGTCCGCTGCGGCCCTCCGCCAGCAGCACGCTGCAGAGGGCTCGGCGAGCACCGGTATCTGGGTGTGTGCGCTCCTCAAGATGATTGCACAGGACATTCCCCCAAAGTGCGCCGCGCCGCTGGTCAAGGAGCTGTTGCATTTGCCGTCGCTGCAGAACCCGTTCCTGACGGTTGCCGTCTTTGACGTGTTCTCGTCGCTGTTCGCGACACACACCGCCAGTGCCGACTCGGCTCGCGCTCATGTAGCGGCACTCAATGCACCGGCCGCCGAACAAAAGGCGGCGCCGGACGCGGCCATGCTGCAAGAGACGGTGGCGGCGCTGCGCAACCCCGACATTGTGCCGCCCCACACCGACGTGCAGACGCTGCCGTCGTACTTTGCGCTGCTGGAGGCTTGCATGGTCGCCTATGCGCGCCTCGGTGACGGGAGCGAGGCGTGGCGCCTCGTGCCCCAGGCGTGGGACGATATCCTCGCGCTTGGTCTCTCGGCCAAGTCGGACGCAAGCCGCAATGCACAAGAGGTGCGCACGGCCGCACGCAACGCCATGCTTGCCCTCCTGCGCTACTGCATTCCCGACGCGGCGGTGCTCGAGGCGCAGACGTCTAAAAAGGCGCCGTTTGCCAAGCTCATTGCCTCGCTCAAGGACGCGCTCGGCCGCCACGCATTGCACTACGGCCATAGCCGCGCGGATATCCTTGCGGTGCTCGCGGGCCTCGTGTCGCGTCTGCGGTACGCGCCCGCGCCCGGTGCGATGCCCGCCGCCGAGAGCCTGACGATGGACCTCGTCGAGGATGTGGCGGTGCTGCGCTCGCAAAAAGGCTTTGACGCGCGCCCCGAGGCGGATCTCGTGCTCGGCGCCGCGATCGAGGCGTGCGGCCCGGAGGCGTTCCTCGCGCGCCTGCCGCTGTTGCTGCTCGACGAAAACAAACGGCCGAATACCAAAGGCACAGGCCGTGCGTGGCTCCTCCCGCTGCTCCGTGAGCACATTACCAACACGAACCTCGGCCACTTTGTCACAGAGCTTGTCCCGCTGAGCGAGGCGCTCTTTGAGCTCCGTGTGGCGTGCGAGACGAACGGCGCCAAGCCCGTCGAGGCCAAGGTGTTTGAGGCGCTCATCGACCAGATCTGGGCGTGCTTCCCGGCGTACTGCGAGCTGGCACGCGACGTCGACACCGCGCTCACGCCGCAGTTCCTCGAGCTCTTGCTGAACGTGCTCCGCACGCAGAGCGCGCTGCGTCCGAGCGTGCTCAAGGGCCTCGAGCTGCTGGTGCAGCGCAGCACTGCGCTCGCCGCGTCCACTGCGCCGCCTGCGCAGCTCACGCGCCAGTTTGGCGTGGACCAGGCGGCAGGCAAGCGCTTTCTGGCGCACCTGCAGGCCATGTCCGGCACGCTGCTTGCGGCGCTCTTTAACCTACTTGCCGAGCTGCCTGCGCAGGCGCGCGGCTACGTGATGGAGTGCATCAGCACGTATCTCGGCATCCTCGACGCCGAGAGCCTCGCGCAGACCTTTGCTAAGGTCGCGCAGATGCTGGAGCAGTCGCTACAGGACTACACGCCCGGCGTGCAGCCCGGCGCGCCGGAGCCCAATTCGCCACGGTACGTGCCGCCGCTGCCGCACACGATGCTCGACCTGCTCATTGCACTCGTGCCGTTTGTGCGTGGCGCGAACGCCACTGCGCTGTACGACCTAGTGAGCAGCGATGCGCTGCTCTCGGTCACCGACGGCGGCCTCCAAAAGAAGGTGTACCGCGTCTTGGCGCGCCTGATTGCAGGCGCGGACAGCGCCACGGTCCTGCGCCACGCCGGCAAGAGCGACAGCGTGTCGGGCGGTGCAGCCGCGCTCCTTGTGCGCCTCGGCAAGCACACCGAGGCCGTGCAGCCCGGCGCGGTGCGCGACCGCCTGCTGCTCCTCGACGCCCTTGCGCCGCAGATTGCCGAGGGCGAGCTGCACATTCTCGGTGCAATCGTGCCCGAGGCGGTGCTCGGCACAAAAGAGGCGAACCAGCGTGCGCGCGAGGCCGCGTACGCGCTTCTTGTCGCGATCGGCCACCGCATGGACCAAGGCGGCCGCCTGCGCCGCCCCGATGGCGAGGTCGATGCGTCGGCGAACGAGTACATCATGATGGTCGCTGCTGGCCTCGCCGGTGCGTCGCCGCGCATGATTAGTGCGTCGATCACGGCGCTTGCGCGCCTCTTGTACGAGTTCCACACCCAACTCCCTGCCGAGACGCTCGACGAGCTGCTGAGCACCATGGTCGTCTACCTCGAGAGCACGAACCGCGAGATTATCAAGAGCGCGCTCGGTTTTTCCAAGGTGTCGATCGTCGTGCTGGACACGCCGCGTATCGCGCGCAGCCTCGCGCAGCTTGTGCCTGCGCTGATCGGTGTGCAGATTGTGCACAAGAACCACTTTAAAGGACGTGTCCGCCACATGATTGAGCGCCTGATCCGCCGCTTTGGCGTGCCGGCCGTCGAGCGCCATGTCGACGAGGACAACAAGCGCCTCATTACCAATATCCGCAAGCGCAAGGAGCGTGCGAAGCGCAAGAAGAGCGCGCAAGGCGAGGACATTGGCACGGACTCCTTCCAGCCCGCAACCGGTGCCGGCTCGATGGACGCGTTCGAAGAGGCGCTGTACGGCTCCGCGTCCGAGTCCGAGTCGGACGACGAGGAGGAGGCGCCTGCGCGCAGCCGCGGCCGCGGCCGCCCCGACCGTGGCCGCCCCGACCGCCGCCGCAACCGCGAGGAGGAGTCGTACCTTGTCGAGGACAACGACACGCCGCTCGACCTGCTCGACCGCGGCGCGACGGCCGTGCGCGGCCACGAGCGGCGCCGCAAAGAGCGCCACCCCGGCGAGGAGGCGAGCAAGGTCGACGTGGCCGACGACGGCCGCCTGCGTTTCGAGGAAAAGAAGGCGGCGGACGACGACCAGGCGCCGGTCCAGGATGACATTGGCGCCGGCCGTGCCTACCTCGAAAAGAGCATGGGCGTCGACGGCTTTACCCATGGCCGTGGCGGTGTGGTCAAGTTCAACAAGAACACGAAGCGCACGCGTGCGAACGAGCGCATGGACGAGGACGAGGACCCGTCGTCCGCCCCCGCACCCTCGAAGCGCCCCAAGGCCAAGAGGCAGGCCGTCGGCCAAGAGTTCCGTGCGCGCCGCGCCCAGGGCGACGTGCAAAAGAACGGCATGAGCCCCTATGCGTACGTTCCCCTCTCGTCCGTCACTGGCAAGAAGAACGCGCGGCAGGCGCGCAACCTGCAGATTACCGGCAAAGGACGTAAGTAGATGAGTATGGACATGACTATTTCTCTTCGACAATGTCGCTCTTGCGCGGCTTCTCGTCCAAGATGCGCTGCCCCTCTTTCTGGATGTCGCGCACTTCGTCGTCGCGCCCCATCTCGAGCGCATTCTCGTCGCGGGCGAGCTCCAAGACGTGGTCCAGCGGCACGAGGCCGTCGAGGTCCACGTCGAGCTTGTCGACAATCTTCTGCAGCTCGTCCTCGTCCGGACGGTGCTTGATCAGGCGCAGCGCCTGCTCGAGGTCGTCCGCACTGATCTTGCCCGTCGACGAGGTTTGGATGAGGTGCATGCGGCTGCCGACGTCGCGGTCGTAATCCTCCAGCTGCTTGTCGATGCGCTGGAGCATCGAGCGGATGCGCTTGTACAGCGCCTTGACCTTGCCTGACGCGACCGGCGCCTCGTCGTCGGCCGTCTTGCCGTCGGCCTCTTGCGCGGGGGGCAGCGAGGCCATGAGCTCCGAGAGCTCCTCGCGCTCGCGCAGCACCGATGACTTGGCGCTGAGGATGCTGAGCGCCTCACCGAGCTCGGTGAGTTGCTCCTGCGTCATGCGCACGTCGTCGCCGCCCTTGGCCGTGGCGACCTCGGGCGAAGCGGCGCCCTGGCCGTCGCTGGACGTCTTGGGCAGGATGCGCGACGCCTCGGCATTCTCGCTCGACTGGCGGCGCTTCTCGGCATCCTTGCGTTTGCGGTCCGCGTCGCGTGCGGCCTGCTGCTCCTCCTCCTGCTCGGCCTCGTCCTCGATGAGGTGCTCCTGCTCCTCGAGGACCTCGAGGCGCTGCTTGTTCGTCGCGGCCTCCTTGCTAAAGTGCAGCTCGGCCTCGTTCAGGAGCGACTCTGGCAGCGAGCTCATGGTCATCTCGAGACCCTTGAGCTGCATGTCCTGGAACGACTTGTGCTTCTCGCCCGGGTTGCCCACAAAGTAGAACGCACGCGAGAGGATCAGCAGCGTGCCCGAGATCTTTTCGCGGAAGTGCAGGTTGATCCAGACGTTGAGACTCTCGCGCAGCTCCTCCTCCGACATGTTTTGCGTCCAGATACCGCGGCTCTGGCACGCAGAGAGCAGCTCCTGGAAGGACATCGAGTCGGTGCCTTCCATGCTGATCACGAGATCGTCGCGGCGGATGCGGTTCATCGCGTGGCGGATCTGGAAGCGCATGTAGTTGTCGGTACCGAACGCGTTCACCTGCATGTAGCGGCAGATGGACACGAGCTGGGGACGCGTGAGGTTGTCGAGCGTGAGCTCCTCGTCAAAGAGTTTGGCGACCTTGATCACGTCCTCCTTCGTAGGCGACTCGCCGGTGGTGCGCACCTTGCGGAAGAACTCCTTGAAGGCGTCCGAGTCCTTGACCTCTTCCGAGACCTGCAGACCGCCCTCCTTGATGGATTCCTGGAGGAACTTGGCCATTTCCAGGCGCAGCTTCAGGAGACGACGGCGCTTCTCTTCCACGGCAAACTTGCTCTCAAAGGTGCTCGGAAGCATGTTCGGAAAGAGCTTGACCGCGACCGGAAGCAGGAGCTCGGCAGCCGGGATAATCACAAACGGAATAAAGGGGATCAAGCGCAGCAGATCGCCCATCGTACGGCGCAGCTGGCGGTGCTCACGACGCGTCAGGTTGTAGCCGAGGATCATGCGACGCAGCAGACGCGTCGAGATCGACACCTCTTTTCCGAGCAGCTTAGTGCCAGACCAGTAGTGCGCAGCCTCCTCCTTCACCTTGTTCCACACACGCACGGGGATCGAGGGCTTGGGCTCGGTCGAGACTTCCTTCGACTCAGCCGACTTTTTCTCCCAGACCCGCGGCGTGGCATGCAGCGCCCGGGCACGGGCAGGCATGCTCCGCATCCCGACGCGGCCCACACGACGCGCCGTCACCATCGGAAGGGCCCGGTGCAGCAGACGCTGCTGCATACCGGCCGCCAGGCCCACGGCGGCCACAGTTCCCACTTTGCTAGCCATGATCGACAGAGCCACGCCGCCTCCGGTCCGCACGAAGTTCGCGCACGTGGCACTCGCACAGGCCCCGAGTCTCCGCGGCCTTGTGGCACGTGCCGAAAAATTCTTCCTCCTCCACCGCGATGCAGGCGCCTGGGGATGCGGCAGCTACGCTGCCAATCCGGCTGCGCACGTCGCTGCCGGGATGCTCGATTCCGTATGTGCCGTACATGGTGCCGGTGAACTGGCGCAGGTCGCAGCTGTCGACGCTCGTGAACAAGGTCTTGCAGACCGCCGACGCGGAGCGCGCGACCGTGCCGTTTGATTTTATTGTCGACGGCGAGCTGCTGCGCTGTAGCCTCGAAGAGTACCTCGCGCAGAACGCGCGCTCGACTGAAGAGGCGCTCGAGCTGGAGTATATCCGCAGCACGCTTCCGCCGGCGTTTAAGGACGCCGCGACGCAGGACGACTGGGTCGCGGGAATCGACGCGCGCTCGTCCACGGTGCTTGTCGCGTCGTACGACGGCAATGTGCGCCTGTTTGATAAGCAGAACCTCGAAAAGGAGCCGGTGACGTACGCACCGGCGTACGCGAGCGGCACCACGTCGCTCACCACCGCCCAGTGGCTCGCACAAGACGAGACGGTGGTGACCGGCGCAATGGACGGCACAGTGGCGGTTTGGCGCCTGCCGGGATCCGATGCACAGACCTACCAGGTGCTGCGCGCCGCCGAGCTGCGCCACCACACGGGGCCGGTGACCAACGTGGACGTCGCCCAGGACGGCAACCCCACCGCGACGGTCCTCAGCGCGGGTTGGGACGGCTCCATTGCGCTGTGGGACGTGCCGCGCGACGCTTCGTTTGCGTCGGCTGCCGACGAAGAGGCCACGTCGAAAAAGCGCCGCACCAAGGGCGGCTCCGCCCGTGCCGCTGCCGAGACGATCGAGGCGCCGCCGCCCACCGTCGTCTTTTCGCACGTCGCCGCGACGCTCGGTGCGTCGGCCGCCAAGGTGCTCGGCACCGCGCCGGCACCGGGCAACAATGCCCGCACCTTTGCGCGCCTCGGCGAGCAGAGCGTGTGGAGCGCCGCATGGGACGGCTCGGTGAAGCACTGGGACCTGTCGCTCGGCGGCCTCGCTGGCGAAAAGGCCTCGGACAAGGTGCCGCTGTGCCTCGATGTGATGCACGGCGCGGCGGCGCGTGTGCAGGTCGTCACCGGGCACATGGACCACAGCATGGCTCTCTACGATTTCCGCGATACGACGCACAATGCGATCGCGATCGCGAATGCGCACACGGCGCCGGTGAGCGCGGTGCGTTCGCACCCTACGTCCTCGTACCTCCTTGCGTCGGGCGCGTACGACGGCCGCATCAAGGTGTGGGACGTGCGTTCGCCGAAGCAGGCGCTCTTTGCCCTCTCGCAGCCGCTCGCCACCTCGCAGGAGGCCAAGAAGGGGCAGACCAAGCTCCTCTCGGTCGACTGGACCGCCGACGGGAACAGCGTCGTGGCCGGCGGCGAGGACTGCCGCGTGAGTATATACCAGGGGAACGCGATAGGCGACGAGCATATCTAGACTACCAAATTTCACAGCGTTCTTTCGGCGCCATGGGCGTGCCGCGCTTGCACTGGAACGCTTCGGCAAATGGAGGGAAGTTGGCCAGCACGCCATTGACACGGTACTTGCCGGGCGAGTGCGGGTCCTGGGTCAGTCGCAGTACGTACGATGCGCAAGAGACGCACGGCCTCGGCCGTCCGCACATTGCTCGCCCACGTCGCGCCATAGGCCTGCATAAGCAGAAGAAACGTACCAGGAAAAAGATTTGCTCCGGCGTATAGTTCGACAGGCCGGGCAGGCGCTTGTTCTGCGCCGCGGCCGCGGGATCGCTCGCGAGCTGGTGGCGCCAGGCACGGTAGCTCTGCGCAATGCCGCCCGCGTCCGCCACATCCTCGCCCACCGAGAAGCGGCTCTGCAGGTGCAGCTGGTGCCCTTCGCCGTCGTCGATCGTATAGTTGCCGTACTGCTCCTCGATGCACTTTTGGCGCGCGTGGAACTCGGACGCGGTGCGCGGTGTCCACCAGTCGTGCAGGAGTCCTTCGGCGTCGTACAGGCGGCCATTCGGGTCGAACGCGTGCGAGAGCTCGTGGCCGGCGACCGCACCAAAGGCACCGTACTGCATATACATCGGCCAGCGGGGGTGGAAGAAGGGCGCCTGGAGAATCCCGGCCGGGAAGACGATCTCGTTGTGGGGGGGATTGTAGAATGCATTGACTTCGCTCGGCACCATCGCGGCACTCATACCGGTCAGGATTTCGCCGCCGAGACGCGCCCACTGCTGCGCAACCTCAAACTTGCGAGCGGCGAGCCTGTTGGCAAAGTACGCGTCGCCCACCGCGAGGTCCGCGTACCAGTCGCGAATCGACGTGGCACTCTCGGTGTTCGGCACAGTGGGGTAGCCGACTTCAATGGCGACCCACTCGGCTTTTCGCAGCGCGGCCTTGCGCGTCTCTCCGTCGAGCCACGGAATCGTGTGCAGGCGGCGGTAGAACGCCTTGCGGATCTGGTCGATGATGCGCTCGACCTGCGTCTTGCTGTCAAAGCCGAACGCCTCTTGCACAAAGAAGCGGCCCGACATGAGGCCGAGCGCGCTGTTGGTCGCCTTGAGGCACTGCGACTCGCGGTTGTCGCGCACGTCGACGTCGACGCCGCGTGCGAAGCGATTGAGGCGGCGCGCGGGCTCGCCCAGCGTGACGTTCGGGCCGAGGAAACGGCCCGCGTCGCGGACCACCGTCCAGTACAGGTATGCATGCACGGTATTTTTAGGCGTCGTCTCCAGCAGCTTGCTCAGCTTTTTCATGTACGCGGGGCTCGCGATAATGACCGACTTGGGCGTTGCGCGCTCGCCGCTCATGCGCTTAAAGTAGGTGCGCCAGTCGACCGCCGGCGCCATTTTTTCGAGGGCCGCAGGCGAGATGGGGTTGTAAATGCCGACTGGATCACTTAGCTCGACCATATCCGGCGTGATTTTGGCGACCTCGGCCTCGAACGCAACGATCGCCAAGGCAACGGCGTCCGCGTCCATGTCCATTGGCAGCAGGCTGCTGTGCGCCTCCTTGTGCAGCGCACGCACCGCGTCGACAATCAGGTCGCGGTACATGTCCACGGCCTTTTTGTCTTCATAGTACGCAGGATCCGGCAGGCCCAGGCCGCCGGGGCTCACTTCGGGAATCGCAAGCAGCGGCGCTTTGCCGGCATCGCCGCTAATATCGGACGAAAAGAGCGCATCGTAGCCCCGCGCGTGCAGCCAAGCCAGCGTATCTGCAAGCGGCGCTTTGCTGTCTGTCAGTACGCTGTGCAACGCCCGGAACTCGTCGAGGAGCGGCGCGGTGCCGAGCTTGTCCTGTGCGTCGGTATTCATACACGCGCCGTAAAAAGTGCGCAGCGTGCCGAGGTTCTGCTGGTCAACTTTGTTCGAAGCAGGCAGGTCGGTGAGGATGCGCCGCATCACCTTATCGTTCGCGTCCTCGACCACCTGAAAGGCTTCGTACGCCCCTTGGTCCTTGGGAATCGGGTGGCTCGCCTGCCATCCGCCGGTCGCAAACGCAAAAAAGTCCTCGCACGGATCGGCGGTCTCGTTAAGAGAGTGGATCATGGTGTAGGCCGCGTCGACGCATGTCTCGGACTCGCACACATCGTCGGCCACGGGCGTGGCACGGGGCAAGCGCCGCACGACGACGTGCAAGAGCGCCCAGACGTTGACAACCGCGAGCACAAGCACCGCGAGACGCCACACGCCGCTACGTGCTACTGCATCGCACGCCCTGCGCGCCGTGCGCTTGCACTTTTGGAACACCGAGGCGGGGCGGCCCGCGCCCCCCAGCAGCGGGCTTTCTTCTGGCATCGTCGTGGGGAAATGAAATCGGGCGATCGGGCTACAGCTACCAAATCTCACAGCGCTGCTCCGCGGGCAGGGCCATGGCGTCCTTGCCGGCCTTGCAGCCAAAGGCCTCGGCAAACGGCGGGAAGTTGACCAGCGCTCCATTGACGCGGTACTTGGTCGGCGCGTGCGGGTCAGTCTTGAGGCGCTTGATCGCCTCACCGGGGCGGATGTTGCGCGCCCACGCCGCGCCGTATGCGAGGAAGAAGAGCTGCTCCTGCGTAAACTCGGTGAGGCCCGGCAGGCGCTGGTTGCGCTTCCACACCTGTGGGTTGCCGTGCTTCACGCGGTACTTCCACGCAGAGTAGCTCTGCGCAAGGCCGCCCGCGTCCGCGACGTCCTCGCCGATGGTAAACTTGCTCTGGAGCTTGTACTCGTGTCCCTCGCCGTCGCTGATCGTGTAGTTGCCGTACTGCTCCTCGATGCAGCTCTGACGCTCCTCAAACGCCTTGGCAGTCTCGGGCGTCCACCAGTCGTCCAGGTAGCCGTTCTTGTCAAAGAGGCGACCGGACGGGTCAAAGGCGTGGGACAGTTCGTGGCCGGCCGTGGTGCCAAAGGCGCCGTACTGCAGGTACATTGGCCACGTCGGGTCAAAGTACGGCGGCTGGAGCAGACCGGCGGGGAACACGATCTCGTTCTGCGCGGCATTGTACTCGGCATTGACCTCGGCCGGCATCAGGTCGCCAATGAGGCCCGTGTTGAGCGAGCCGCCAATGTGCGACCAGGCCTCGTGAACGAGGAAGCGGTGCGCCGCGACCTGGTTCGCAAAGTAAGAGCCGCCCACCTGGAGCGAGGCGTACCAGTCGCGGATCGCCGACGCGCTCTCCGAGTTCGGCGTGGAAGGGTAGCCGATCTTGATGACGATCGCCTCGGCCTTTTGGCGCGCCGTCTCGCGCGTCGAGTTGTCGAGCCACGGGAGCCTTTGGAGCTTGCGGAAGAAGGCGAGGCGGATCGTGTCCATCAGCTCCTCGACCTGCGACTTGCTCTCGGGGCCGAACGTCGCCTCGGCGTAGAAGCGGCCGGACATGTAGCCGAGCGCGGCGCTGACCGCGTCCAAACACGTCGTGTCGCGGTTCTCCTCCGCGTCTTCGTCGAGGCCATTGGCGAAGCGGTTGAGGCGGCGCGCGGGCTCGCCGAGATCGACGTTGGGGCCGAGGAAGAGGCCAAACTCGCGGACCACCGACCAGTACAGGTAGGCACGCACGGTGCGTGCGGGCGTCCTTTCGAGCAGCGCGCCGAGCTTCTTGACGTACGCCGTGCTTGCGACTACGACCTTGTGGGGAGACACGCCCGACGTGCTCATTTCGTGCAGGTACGCATCCCAGTCGATTGCCGGCGCAAGCTTCTGGAGCTGCGAGCCGGACATGGGGTTGTACGTCTTCAGGGGGTCGCTCAGCTCGACGACATCCGGGGTAATCTCGGCGAGCTTCTTCTCAAAGTCAATGATGGCGTCGGCAATCTTGCCCGGCTCGCCACCCAGGACATCCATGGCCTTGTGCGAGCGGAGGGCCTTGCCGAGCGCCTCGACGCCCTGCACGAGGATGCTGCGGTAGAGGCTAAGCACCTCGTTGTCGCTGTAGTACGTCGTGTCCGGCAGGCTCAGGCCGCCCGGCGCGATCTGCGGCGTGGCAGTCAGCGGCCCGTGGCCGGGGTCGCCCTCGACGGCCGGCTCAAAGAGCACATTGACGCCGCGGGCGTGCAGCCAAGCGACGGCATCGGTGAGCGAGTCCTTCGAGGCGTGCAGCTCCTTGTGCAGCGCAAAGAGCTCGTTCAAAAGCGGCTTCGCTCCCTCCTTGTCCTGACCCTTGGTGTCGACGCACGCGCCGTAGAACGTGCGCAGCTTCGCGAGGTTCTCCTTATCAGCGCGGCTTGACGGCTCGACGTCGCCCTGGAGGATGTTGTGCAGCACCTTGTTGTTGTTCGCGAGCACAAACTGGCCGATGCCAAACAGGCCCGAGTCGCTGGGGATGGGGTGGCTTGCGCGCCAGCCGCCGGTCGAGTACTCGTAGAAATCGTCGCACGGATCCACGGTGCGATTCATCGAGTGCTGCAGCTCGTACGAGACCTGGACGCAGTCGCGCGACGTGCATACGTGGTCAAGCACGTCCTCCTGCTCGCCGGGCTCCTTGCGTCCGGAGAAGAGGGCGAGGAGCGCGAGCAGGTTCAGCACCGCGAGCACCAAAAGTACGGGGCGCCAGACCGCCGGGTGGGCGAGCGGCTTGAGGACGGTGTCGTGCACCTTGCGGGCGACGCGGCGCACGCGCCCTTCGATCTCGGCGCGCGTGCCGCGCTCCGTATCCAGAAGAGGCTCAGTTTCGTGTCCCGACATGGTCGTCGATACGATCCCGATGCCGATGCCGAAATAAGCAGCCGATTAATTTCCGAGCGCCACGATGGAGCGGGGAAAAGTCGCCTTTTCCCTCGCGAAGCCCAAGGCACCCGCGGCGCCGAAAGCGGCGCCGCGCGCGTTTGACGCAGACGATGAGGAGGACGCGCCGCAGCCGAGCACGCGCGCGCCGGCGCCCTTGTCAAAAGCCGCGCGGCGGCAGCAAGAAGAGGCCGAGAAAGTCGACGCGAGCGCGTTTGACTACGACGGCGTGTACGATAAGATGAAGGCCGTCGAGCAGCAGCTCAAGGCCGCGAACAAAGAGGCAGACAAGGGGCGCAAGTCCAAGTACATGAGCTCGTTTATGCACGCCGCCGAGATCCGCGAGCGCGATCGCCTGCGCGCCGAGTCCAAGATGATCCAGCGCGAGCGCGAGGCGGAGGGCGACGCGTACGCGGGCAAGGAGGCGTTTGTCACGTCGGCCTACAAGGAGCAGCAGGAGGAGCTGCGGCGCGCAGAGGAGGAAGAGCGCGTCGTCGAGGCGCGTGAGCGCCAAAAGAACCGCGGCGTCGCCTCCTTCCACCAGCGCATGCTCAAGGACGAGAGCGAAAAGCGGCAGGCGGCCCTCGAGGCACTCGCCAACGATGACATCCACGTCGAGGAAAAGCCTGAAGAAGTCTCGGACAAGGAGCGCGCCGCACAGGCCGCCCAGCAAGGGCGGCACGTGGAGCTCAACGAGGACAACCAGATCGTGGACAAGCGCGAGCTGCTCTCTACGGGACTAAATGTACTCAAGCGAAAGGAGCCGGAGGAGAAGGAGGAGGAGCAACAGCCGGCCTCGTCACGCGCCAAGCGCTCGCAGCTCATGGAGGAGGAGCTGCTTGCGAAATTGATGGGCGATTCTTAGTGGAGGCCATGTCGGTCGACGTCTGGGCGGTGGACGTCTCGGCGTGGAACGCGCTGCCGTACACGCGCGTGGATGCGCGGGGGGCACGACATAGCGACGAGCACACGCGCGAATTCGATAGGGACGCCGCGGCGCTCGTCCAGCCGTACGACCCAGAGGGGTACGCCAAGGTGCAGCAGTACCTGCGTGCGGTCGACCGTGTGCGCTCGCTCATTGCGCGCCTCTTGCCGCGTGTGTACTGCGCAACGCATGGGATTGCGTGGAGCGAGGTTGCGGTGCGCACCGCAAGCGGCGGGCGGCCGTACCTCGAGACCAATGGGACGTATATCGACTACAACCTGACGCACGACGGCGACTGGGTCGTCATGGCCGTGTGCCGGCACAGCGGCGTGCGCGTCGGCATTGACGTGATGGAGGTCGCGCTGCCGTCGTTTGAGGACAGCAGCGCATCGTTCTGCCGCACGATGGAGCAGTCCATGGCGCCGCCTGAAAAACAGTACGTCTTGGCGGCGAGCGACGACGCAGCCATACTGCAGCGGCTCATGGACGTATGGACGTACAAGGAGGCGTATACGAAAAGCATCGGCGAAGGCCTCGGATGCGACTTTCAGAGTATCGAGGTCGCGTTCTGGGAGGATCCGCTGCAGCTGCGCGTACGCGGCCAGGCGATCGACGACGTGCAGTTTGTCGAGATTGTGCTTCCGCCTGGCCAACAAGGCGCGTCGAAGCCCTCGCAGGTCGCACTGGCCCTGCATGGCCACGGCGCGCGCCCCCCCTGGCCGCATCCGAGCAAGGTCGACGCGGCGCGTGCATCCGACAATGGATGGC
Source organism: Malassezia japonica (assembly GCF_029542785.1). Classification (NCBI taxonomy): domain Eukaryota; kingdom Fungi; phylum Basidiomycota; class Malasseziomycetes; order Malasseziales; family Malasseziaceae; genus Malassezia; species Malassezia japonica. The sequence continues at coordinate 429,282 of NC_083374.1, read as the reverse complement.
TACATACATGGACCTATGACGCGTTCCTTGCGTACGCCCGCGACACGCACCGCCCGTAGAGGCCGAGTGGCTCGGCCGCATTTAATTTGTGATGGCCCAAGCACAACGTGACTAATCAATCTCGCGTTGTCTTTCGACTGATGACGCTCCCCCTCGTCCGGAATGGCGTACGCGCCGCGCTGCGTACGCAGCGGGTCTCGCTCGTCTCGCCCTCCTTTACCATTGCGCCTGCCGTTCCGATGCGCATGTACTCGGAAAAGAAGCGCTCCAAGTCGCTGCGCAACGTGCGTGCAAACCCCGACTTTCGAAGATTCCTAGAAGACAAAGGATTTATTAGCTCCCCCCCCGAGGCCCCCCGCAGTGCGCAGAACGCGTCTGCGCATGCGCTGCGCCGTGCGCGTCTGCCGGTCGCCAAGGCCAAAGCGCTTGCACAGGCGAGCAAAGCGCTGCGTGAGCAAGTGGCGCAGGAAAGCGGCCTGGAGCCCCCCCTCCCCCCGGTGCAGCCGACCGCGAGCGGGTGGGACGATGCCGAGCTTGCATCTGCGCTCCCCCTGTCGGCGCAGCATTCGTCGCATCTGCCCGAGGTCGCGGCGCTCGCCACCGCCCAGTCGTACAACTTTGACGTGCTGCTGAGCAGCGGCCGCCTGCCCGATACCTGGCGCTGGCTCGAGGACCGCGAAGTGATCTATATTCCGACCTGGCCGCCGCCCAAGCCGTCCGCGCAGGCAGGAAGCGGCAGCGTATTCGTATTCCGTTCGGGCTGCTTTGTTACGTGGGGCATGACGCCCGAGATGCACTCTGCCTTTTACGACAAGGTCATCCGCGGCGGCAACGTGCCCGTGGAAGGCGAGCGGTATACCGTTGCCGGTGACGAGGCGATGGAGTACGTGCACCTGCCGAACGAGACGACGCGTGTGGTCGGCGACTTGGTCGTCGTCGGCCAGCCGCCGAACGGCGCCGCGCGCAGCTCGCTTCCCCTTGCGCTCGCTGCCGAGAGCGAGGCGTCGAAAAAGACGTCGCCGTCCTTTACGCTGCAGTCGCGCCTCGCGTTCTCGCAAGGTGTCGCGGCGTCTGCGCGCCTGTCTGTGCAAGAGGCGGCGCTGTCCGAGTACCTCGCGAGTGTTTCGCCGATTCCCTCGCAGCTCGAGGCCGGGGGCAAGGTCCCCCTTGGCCGCCGCGAAGTCATCCGCAAGCTCGGCACGCTGCTGCGTCTGCGGCAGCGTGTGAACCTCGACCGCGACAACTTTATCGACGACCCCGAGCTCTACTGGGAAAACAGCCGGATGGAGAGTACGTATCGAGACTAACGCAGCGCTCTACCGCAGTACCTGTACTGCGCTCGATATCCAGCCCCGATTCGAGGCGCTGAACGAGAAGCTGAACCACTGCGAGAACCTGCTCGAGGTCCTGCGTGCGCTGCTTACCGAGGAGTCGAGTCACCGCATGGAGCTCATCATTATCTACCTCATCGCCTTTGAAGTGGGTATGGCGCTCATCAGCGACGAGTACGTGCCGACGCCGACGGCCGTGTGGCGCTTCCTCACGGACACTCCGTAGCTAGATATCATCGGGGGTATGGAAAAAGGCCGCGTACACGACCATGGTGCCGTACACAAGCGTGCCGCCCGCGAGCGAGAGGCCTGCCGCGGCCGGCGCGATAATATCGGTGTGTGCGAGCATGATCGGCAGTGCGACGCCGGTCATGAGCAGCATGCCTGTGAGAAAGTTTCCAAAGTCGATGTAGGCACTGTGTCAGCCACGTCACCTACTTGTTAAAGTCGGAGAAGGAATCCGCGCCCGCGAGGCCGCCAAAGAGCGCGTTCGGCGCAGGGGCCAGCACGAAGGCGACGGCTGCGTAAGAAAAACAAAAATACACGTACTCGACCAGAACGGCATCCAGTTTGACCATAGCGCACACGATAAAATCACCAGCAAGAAGCCGAGCGCAAGCGCAAATGACAGAAAGATCACCGCTGCGTCAGTTTCCCCACGTACTGTGGATCCCGCCAGCCATGGTGGATAAGGCCACGTGGCTTCGGCCGACATTTGCAAAGAGTGCAGGTCGCTCCTTGTCGCGAACGACGGCGCGCCGTGGGTACGATGGTACGACGAACCAATCCATCGCCGGCCCATGCGGCGCAGGCAGTGGGAGGTGGTGAGCACGGTACGTTGCATGACTAATATCAGCCAAAGACAGCCGGGCGCAGGATACCTACTGGTCGGACGAGGGCGTACGTGTTTGGTCTTACGCAGGATGAAATGGAGTGCCCTCTGTGTTTGGAAGAGATTGACATTTCCGACGCCAACTTTAAGCCGTGTCCGTGTGGGTACCAGATCTGTCGGTTCTGCTGGCACCATATCAAGCAGAATTTGAACGGACGGTGTCCCGCGTGCCGGCGCAAGTACTCGGACCAGGCAATCGAGTTCAAGGCGATGTCCACCGAAGAGTAGGTCGTTGTGCTAACGCAGAATCCTGCTCTTAACGAATGCAAAGAAAAACCGCGAGCGCGAAAAGAAGGAGATGGAGGCGACGAACCGCAAGCACCTGTCCAACATGCGCGTCGTCCAAAAGAACCTCGTGTACGTCGTCGGGCTCTCGCCCAAGTTTGCGCGGGAAGAGTTTATTCCCACATTGAAGAGCGCCGACTACTTTGGGCAGTACGGGCGCGTGGCCAAGATTCTCATCTCGAAGCGCATGTCCACGCACAAGTTTGGCAACGGGCACGACCCGTCGATCGGCGTGTACGTCACTTACCAGAACAAGGAGGACGCGGCGCGCGCCATTGTCGCGATCGATGGCAGCAAGGAGCCAGGGGGGCGCATCATCCGTGCGAGCTACGGCACGACCAAGTACTGCACGGCCTACCTGCGGAATTTGCCGTGCTCAAACCCCGGCTGCACCTACCTGCACGAGCCGGGCGAGGAGGCCGACTCGTTTACCAAAGAGGACCTCGCGACGCTACGCCACGCCGCCAAGGACACGGAGCACAAGATCAAGCCCGCGTCGATGCATTTGAACCCCATCACCAAAAAAGTGCAGGCAGAGAACGCGGCGAACCAGTCGGACGGCGGCGAGGGCTCGGCGCTGCCGCGCACCGCGCTCTGGGCGTCGGGCAAGCCAGTCGGCCCCGAGACGGTGCGCGACGCGAGCGCTTTCCCGTCGCTCGCCGCGCAAAAAGAGTCGCCCAAGGTCAAGGCCGCGACGCCCGCGCGCGCGACGCCCACGCCGAAAGCCAAGGCTGCGACGCCCGCGCCCGAGTCGCCGCGCCCTGCACCCAAGGCGGCGAAGGACAAGGCGCGCAAGGACGAGCCGCCGCAGGGCGAGGACGAGGACGAGGACGAGGACGAGTACGTGTACAAGCCCTCGGCCAACGCACAACGCCTCATCGACGACCTGCACGCGCGCCGCCAGGACGCACGCGAGCAGCCGAGCGTCTTTCCCGACTTTGACTGGACGCTCGCGTCGTTCAGCGACGGCGACTTTTCCTTCCACCTCCCCGCGATGCCGGACGTGGCGAGCTCGTCCATGACCTCGCTCACGCCCGCGTTTGCGTCGGACGTCCGCATCGACGAGGGCGACGCGCCGGTGTACACGCCGTATCAGGGGTCCTTTAACCCCTTTGATACAGACGTGCACGAGGCCGCGACCGAGTACGAGACGCCGCGCATGGCGCCGGACGCGCTCTGGCGCCTGCAGCAGCAGGCCGCGCGCCCACGCACCGAGCTCTGGCCGCGGCGCGCCGACGAGCCCGAGCGCGCGCCAGAGGAGCAGCGCTCGGCCGCCGCCGCGCTCCTCGCCGCGCGCGCGCGGCAGCTGCAGGAGGCCACCGAGTCGCCCCAGCACGACGCGCGCGCCAAACTCGGCCGGCAGCCGGGCGCGGACTCGCAGTCGCTCCTCGCGCTCCTGCGCCGCATCCAGGACCAGCCAGGGGACGAGCGCGTGGCGCACGCTCCGCCGGGCCTTGGCGAGGTGCGTACGCCGAGCCGCACGCCGAGCCGCACGCCGAGCCGCGACGGCCCGGTGTCGTACACGCCGCCGCCGCCTGGCCTTGCGCCGAGCGGCGCGCAGCCGAACCGCGCCACGGGCCTGCTCCTCGCGCAGCTGCTCGGCACGCCGGGCGCCAAGCCCGACGCGTACGGCCCCGCGCCGACCTCTACATAGCATAGCCCTTGTGCGTACTTCCCCAGGGCATTTGATCGATCGGGATCGGGAGGGGATCGGGTTCCCCACCGTCGTCATGGCGGCGACCGCGCCGACGTTTGCCGCGCAGGGCACCGCGTCGTTCTGCACGCCGGCCAAGATCAAGATCCTCTTGGTGCCGGCTGCGCCACTGGATGTAGCCGAGTTTGAAAAGTGGGCGTCGTTCGTGCGCAACATCGACTGCCTGCGCCTGCGCGACGTGCCGCGTGCCAAGTCGTCCGTGTACCCCTCCAGCCCGCTGCACCAGCAGGGCGAGGTGCATGTACAGTTTGTGACGTCGTACGATCCGCGGCACGCGTACCTCGCACCGCTCCAGCTGCACAGACAAGTGCTCGGCGTGCTCGGCCTCACGACGTACGACGAGCGCGCGGCGTACACGCAGGACCTGCCGCGCGTCGCGGGGCTGCTGCGCAACGAGCATCCCAATGCACTCGTGCACCGCGTCTTTGCGTTTGACGCGGATCCGCGCGAGGTCAGGGGCGACGGCGACATGGCGACGCTCGCCGCGGACGAGGCCACGTCCGAGTTCCAGCCGCAGCAGGCGGGGTTCAGCGGGCGCCGCGACGGAGGCCTGTTTGTCTTTCCGGCGGTGCGCCGCGACGCAAAGGACGTGCGCTTCTACCTGCGCACGCAGCTCGCCGAGCTCGTCGGCGCGGTGCTCGACCAGCTCGACACGCTCGTCGCGGCACTCGAGGGGACCTCGCTCGAGACGCCGCGCGAGACACTCACTGACTCGGTGAGCCCCGCGATCCGCGCAGCGATGAACAAGAGCAGCTCACTCGCGTGGGGGCGGGGACAGACGCCGCTCGACGCGCCGCCGCTCCCACCGCGACAGGGGTCGACCAGCACACCCCCGCCGGGCGCCGCGTCCAAGGTGTTTAGCGCACTGAGCAAGCGCAAGGCCGCACCGGGCACCGCGCCCCCGACCTCGGGGCCGCACGGCAGTGCACGCCACGCCAAGGTGCGCGGCGACCTCGCGCTGCTGAGCGGCGACCTGTGGAGCGCGCTCGAGCTCTACGACTCGCTCCTCACGCTCCAGGGCCGCGAGCGCGCGCTGGCGGGTGGCCAGGACGCCGTGTGGTTCGCGTCGGCACTCGAAGGATGGGCCGTTGCACGCATGCTCGTTGCGCGCCTCGGCGGCGCGGCGCACGACCAAGCGCCGTGCCTCGCATTCACGCTCCTGCAGCCCAAAGACAAGGAGAAGGACGTGCGCGAGACGATCGTGCCATCACTGGCGTGGAAGGATATCGCAGAGGCGTACGCCCTTGCGCTGGCCGTCTACGCCAAGTGCCTTGCCCCGCCGCAGGTCCAGCTCGAGTCGCTGCGCTTTGTCACGAACGAGACGCCGCGCGATTACACGCCGCCGCTTGTGCACGCGGGCGCGTCGCTCGCGTACAGCCGCTTTCTCCTGGCGCTGTGGGCGTCGGGCGGCTGGAACGGCGAGGCGTTCGACCAGATGCTCTTTGGCGGCACGCCGCCGTCGCTCGCAAGCGGCACGCCGCCGCACACCGAGCTCTCTGCGCACTCGGGCGTATACCGCGACGAGATTGCAAGCGCCGCGTGCGGCGCACTGACGCCGGCGCTGCGCACGCTGCCGGATGCAGACCAGATCGCGGTGCTCGGCTCGGTCGCCAAGCTGCTGAGCCTCGTCGGCTTCCAGCGGCGCCTCGCGCACGTCGTGCGCCAGCTCGAAGGCGTCGTTGCGTCGCTCCTTGCGCGTTCGTTCCGCGCGCGCGAGCCCCTGTCGCAGTCTCTGTCGATCGAGACGCTGCTGCACGAGGCGCTCCGCCTGCGTGTGCCGGCACCAGACACGGCCTTTGAAGCAGCGCGCGAGTCGGACGGGATGCACGCGGCGATGAACCCCGCGCTAGTGCTGGGCCTGCTCGCCTGCGACACGTACGGCATCGACCTGCTCACCGTGCCGGTACGCCATGTGCCGAGCAGCCACATTCTCGAGCGCGCGCGCCGCCGCGTGTGTGCAGAGCAGTACGGCGCGCTGCTCGAGGCGGCCGTCGGCGGCACCGCAGCGCAGTCGACGCTCCTGCCGGCTCTCGCACAGAGCGCCGAGGCGGCGCAGCTCGCCAAGCCCGCATTCGGATGGACTCAGCTGCAGATGCAGCTGCTCAAGGACCTCGTCGTGCAGAGCGAGGCGCTGAACGACTATGTCTCGATGACGTACTTTGCGACGCTCCTCCTGCGCGACTTTCAGGCGTCCCTTGCGCCGCACGACCAGACGGCGCTCCTCGAAGGCCTGCACCGCGTCGTTCCGCTCGCGCGGCGCACCGCGCCAGAGCTTATCCTGAGATACTATGGACCACGCGACTTGCTGAGCGCCATGGAAATCCAGCCACTCCCGGCGGCGCTCACACCGGTCGTGCGCAGCCGCGCGGTGTTTGATCCGCCGCCGCCTGCAGAAGGTGCGCCGCTTCCGGCCGGCGTACAGAACCCTTTCTTTTGGAATACACCACGGACGACCAAGCCCAAGATGCTGCACCTCGTTGCAGGCGAGCCGATGAATGTGCAGGTGACGCTGCGCAATCCCTTGGCTATTCCGCTGCTGGTGGAGCGCATTGCGCTCGTCGTCGATGGCGAGGCGGATACGCCGCCGGCGCGCACGCTCGTGCCGCCCAATGCTTTGCACATTGTCCAGCTGCAGGCGATTCCCAAAACGGCCGGTACCCTCGCCGTGGAAGGCGTGTCGGTCGTCCTGTGGAGCGCCGAGGAGCATACGCTCCGCCTCGGCGTCGCGTCCGAGAAAAAGGAGGCTGCAGGAGGAAAGAGCACCGGGCTCGATGCGCGGCACTCGGTGCGCCTCTTGGCGCGCGTCGCCGGCGCGGGCGCGGCAAAAGAGGAAGGCACGTCGGCCGATGTAGAGCATCCGCCATGGACGCCAGACGGCGTCGACGCCCTCCTTGCCCCGAGTGCGGCCAAGTACGCGACATGCCAGGTCTCGCCGCCGATGCCGATGCTCGACGTGTCGCTCCCGACACTCAATACCGCCCTGGCACTGCGCGACGGGCAGATGGCGACGCTGCCCATCCGCCTCGCAAACCGCTCCGCGCTGCCGATCGACTTTGTGCGTTTCGAGCTGGACGACAGTCTGCAAGGGCCGGTGCGCGCGGCGATTGCGGATAGCGGGCTGCTGGCCGGCGACGTGCACGAGCTCGAGTGGCAGCTGCTCTATGCGCCGGTCCTCTCTGTTGCACAGGACGCCCAGACGGCGCTGCGTATTCCGCCCCGCGGCACGGCGACCGTCGATCTTACCGTGCGCGGCAAAGCGTCGTGCGAATGGGCGAGTATTCGGGTGTACTATGGCAACACCCAAGGCGCAGACGACGCGGCCCTCTCGCTGCGCACGCTCCAGGTGCCGGTGCCCCTCTCCATCCAGCCGAGCATCGAGTGCAAGGCCATGGCCTTCCACGAGGTGGACACCTCGAGCGCCGAGCGCCTCGCGGGCCAGCTCACGGGCGCCACGCAAAAGCTCGGCGCGAGTTTCCTGCTGAGCCTCGACCTGCACAACCCCTCGCCGCACGCCTTCGAGGCCGAGGTGGACGTAGACGCTGCGCCGGACGTTGCGCTGCACGTTTCGCGCATCGTCGCGCCTCAGACGATGGCGCGTGTCATTGTGCCGATGGCCAAGCGGAGTCTTGCGACTGAAGCGCTCCAGGCCCCAATCCCAAAATTGTCGCCGCGGCAGTTTGTCGTCGCCAAGACCAAGCTCTCGCCCGAGATGCAAGCGGCGTGCAATGCGCAGTTCTGGCTACGGAACTCGCTCCTGGAGAGCGTGCGTGCAAAGTGGAAGGACACTACGACCTGCGGCGCCATCTCGCTGCGCGGCCAGTGGCCGTCGGTCGACCAAATCCGCGTCTTTTCGCAGCAAAAGGTACAGGTCGTGCTGGCGCTCGACGATGCACATGTGCGTGCCGAGGACCTCGTCGGCGTCGCGGCCACGATTACGAACCATACCGAGTCGCCGCTGCGTATGCGTCTGCACCTTGCGCCGACAGCCGCGGCCGCATTTGACGCCGAGCAGCGCGCCGCCGAGCATACCGCTGCGCAGGTGATGGTCGCCGACGGGAGCTGGAGCAGTGTCGTGCAGCCGACGCCGCTCGCGCCCGGCGCATCTGCAACAGTGCGCCGCTCCTTGTGCTTCCTGTCGGCGGGCACCTTTGCGTTGCGTGCCACCGCCGAAGTCCTCCCCGAGGAGCCGGAGCAGGCCGCAACCGTCTTTTTGAGTACGCCGCTCGCGGTGCATGTAGAAGCATAGCCACGTGAAGTCGTGTCTCGTCCTCATCGTGTGTCGCCTCCTGATTGCTGCTGTGGTCCATCATGGTCGAACGCCACCTGGCACGCCAAGCGCTCCGCCCGCTCGAAGTACGCCGTGTCCGCTTCCAATCGGTGCATGTACGCAAGACGGCACGCGAGACACACGTGTCGTCGAGCAGCAGCGACCTGCTCGTCGTCCAGTCCAGCTCGTCGTGTCACGACGCGACGCCACAGCCGACCAAGCGGCCGTGCTCCGAGCAGGACGTAGATAGCTCGCCGACGCCCGCGCACGCACCGGCCGCCAAGCGCCCACGCACAGAGCCGAGGACAGGCGTCACGACGCCGAAACGGCCGATCCCACGCCGCCGCATCGCACCGCGCGAAATGACGCTGGGACCGCGCTCGCCTTCGGCCCTCTCGCCGTTTCGCTTGCTCGCAGCGCGCTCGCGCCTCCAGGGACGCACACCGCCTCGCTCGCCGGGGGGGATGTGGCGACCGGGCGAGCATGGCGTGACAGCGGCAGAGGCGCTGGTTCCCCCGTCGATCCTCGTCTCGCCCCCGGCAGCAGACATCGAAGCGGTCATTGCCAAAAGCACGCGGGGGTGCCGCGCAATGCGCCGCATTCCTATCCGACACGAGTGGCAGTTTGCGTTTGCAAGCACGCTGCTCACACGCGATCAGGCGGCGCTCGAACAGCTCCAGTGGCAGCTCGACCTGGCTTTTGCAAGCCTCACCGGAGCGCCGACACGCGACGCGGTGCTCGTGCACCATCCACATCTCGCTGTACGTCTTGCTCGCCAGTCCGCAGGCAAGGTCATGAGCATCGTGACGCGTGCGTGGAGGCCGTCAACCTCGACCGAGTACGCATGCAGTCCGCCGAGTTTTCGGCTTGCATCGCTTGCGCGCGAGTCTCTTGACGCCACAGGTGCCTCTGGTGCCGCCCATGCGGCATGGGCACAGCAGATTTCGGCAGTGCTCGGCGCTGAGACGGCCGAAAAGATCGCGATGCACCTGGTGCAGACGCTGTGGTACATGGTGGCTCAGTACGTTGCATGGCTGACACAGCGACTCTTTGCGCACCTACTCGCGCCCGCACCTCCTCGCACAGTTCTGCGCAGAGTGGCTCAATCTCCTCGCCAAGTGGGAGGATGAAGAGGCACGCAACGAAACGCGCCAGCTCCCGCTACGCTCGATCACGCTCCGCCTTCCGGACGAGGAGCGGGGTTGGGCGTACACGTCGACGGCTCTGCGCCGCATCTTTGTCCAGGCACTGCGTATCAAGCTGTACGAGGCGCACACGGCCATGCGGCACGTTGCTCCGACGTCGGGTGCGCTGCAGGTGCCGGGGCTGCCGGCAGACAGCAAGCGGCCTGCCTCGCGTCTGAATGGCACGGCCGTGCTGGATGCTGCACGCTTTACGGGCGAGCTCTTTCGTGCAGACGTCGTGGTGGACAAGGCGTGCGTCGCGAGCTGGCTCGATGCGCTCATCGTGCGGCCACGGCCTTGGATCCAAGTGCCGCTTCACGAACTCGAGGCTGCGTGTGCTTTGCTCTTGCTGGTGGGCCCTAGCTGGGATTCAGACTTGCTTCATGGCGATTTGCACGCGTGCTCGCCGGACGATGCTTCGAGGAACAAGGGGCAAGGCATGACGACACTCTTGGAAAAAGCGCTGCACCGTCTTGAAGATTTGGTGGAGTCGACGCTCGTGCCAACGGCGACCAAGGAATGGGTCCAGGTATGTACGTAATTTAGCCAAAATTGACCATTTAGGGTGTCATTGACAAAGGCCACCGCAACTGGGCGTAGGGATGAAGTGGAACGGGACGGGTGCTGGTGGGACGTATATTGCGCCGAGAAGCCTGCGAAAAGCGTAGAGAGCAGCAGCGGTCGTGACAGGACGAGTGCCGCTGCGCCAAGGTCGTTTCGGTGATGATGCTATATAATGTACATACAGCAACACTCTTACAACCAGTTCTCCTAGTTAGTACAACGGTTAGTATATGTCGCTCTCATAAGTTTCGACTGTGAAGCGCCGACAAGACCCGGGTTCGACTCCCGGATTGGGAACACCTTTTTTTCGCCGAGTATCCTTTTGCCCGATCCTCCACAGATCGGGGTTCAGGGTCTGATGCGTGCCGCGCACGGGTTGCTGGGGGCCAACATGTCCGCCTGGCTCGACCACTTTTTGGTAGGGCTGCGGCAAAACCGCCGTGGTATCTTTACCTTTGGATTTGTGACCGGTTTGATTGTGGGGCTGGGCTCTTTGGCGTTTGCAAAATTGCACAAAACACTATTGAATACGATTTGGAATCCCCGCTTGCCGAAGCGATGGGGCGCACACCGTGTCGACACGCTGAAAGATGAAGAGTTTCAACCGGTCGAGATTCGCAGGAGCGGAAAGGTCGTTTCGGGTATCGCCGGCATGATCGGTACGCATTGCGCACTCACACAGGCAACACGCCCCTCATGCGAATTAACAGCTTGTCGGAATTGACTGGCTGCGAAATTCTCGGCAAGGCCGAGTTCCTGAACCCGGGAGGCAGCCCAAAGGACCGTGTGGCCTTGGAAATCATCACCCAGGCGGAAGAGAATGGCGAGCTAGTACCGAATGTCGGCTCGTGGATCTTTGAGGGAACCGTCGGCTCGACAGGCATCTCTATTGCAACCCTTGCAAAGGCCAAGGGGTACAATTGCTGCATTGTACGTAATTCCTCTCACACAGATCGTTCCAGATGATGTTGCGGAAGAAAAAGCGCAGCTCCTTCGCCGTTTGGGGGCCAAGGTGGAAATGGTCCGCCCGCGCGGCATCGTGGATCCGCGTCACGTACGTTTACTTTGCTTACCTAGTTTGTCAACGAAGCGCGTGCGCGTGCTCTGGCGTGGCAGCCGGACGACAATGAGCCCTATGCACGGGCCTTTTTCGCGGACCAATTCGAGACCGAGGCGAATTTCTGGGCGCATTACCACCACACTGGACCCGAAATTTGGGAGCAGACGGGCGGCAACCTCGATGCGTTCGTATCGGGTGCCGGCACCGGAGGCACCTTGGCGGGCGTCGCGGCCTATATCAAGCGGACTGCGCGCGAACAGGACAGCGATCAAGAGCCGCTGATCGTTGCGGCGGATCCCCTGGGCTCGGGCGTGTACAACCGCGTCAAATACGGCGTGCTGTACAGTTCTACCGAAGCAGAAGGTACCCGGCGACGACACCAAGTCGATACGGTCGTGGAAGGCATTGGCCTCAACCGCCTTACGCACAATCTTGAGCTCGGCCTGCCATACATTGACGATGCTGTGCGTGTTACTGACGAGGAAGCACTCCGCATGTCGCGGTACATTGCTGCGCATGATGGTCTCTTCTTGGGCTCCTCGTCGGCAGTACACTGTGTGGCAGCTGTACGCGTCGCATTGAAACTCAAGGCGCAGCGCACGCCCCCTAGCGATGCTGCTACGTGGCGTGCTGGAACGCAGCAGCCGACGCACGACGAGGTCGCTATTGAGGACCGCACACGGCCGGTTGTCGTGACCATCCTTGCTGACTCGGGATCACGACACCTGTCCAAGTTCCAAAATGACGAGGCGATGGAGAAGCGGGGATTCCACGTATCCGATGACATCTCTGATATTTTACGGTCTTCGTCTACATAGGAACATTGTACGTTCCTGCGATATGGGACTGTAGTTGTGCTTTGCGTAAGAGGAGTTCGTGGTGCTCGCGGAGGCGCTGCTCCAAAATCTCTGTCGCCTCTTCCAAGATCGTCAGCTCGCTGTAGGCGTTGGAACGGCCCTCGCCGTCTTGTGCCTGGTCCACGTCGCCATCCTCATGGCGTTTGCGCAGAGAAGGTAGTGCATCACACAGCATGTCGTAGCCTTTGCGAATATTCGCGCGGCGTTTTTGCTCCGAGGCAATGTGGTTCGCCTTCTTTTCCTCAGGAGTAAGCAGGCCCTGCGCAACTGTCCGTCGCTTGGCGGCGCGCGCTTCTTGGATCTCGGCAAGCGCCTCGGGGTGGCCGAGCGCAACTTTGTGCTCTAATGTCTTCTTTCGTTCGCGTAAAACATCCAGATGCGGCTGATGCTTTGTGCTGGGCGGCTCAAAATAGCGCTGTAATGCGACAGGGATTCGCTGTGCGACCACGGCGCGGTCCATATTGGGAAGTGCATCTGGCCCGAGCACGTCTTGACCTGGTATACTGTGCTCCTGGCTCGCTCTGCCACGCCTCTCTTGACGATCCGTTTTGGATTTTCGCATTCGGTTGTCGGATAAATTGCGTTGCATGTCATCCCGGGTGGCATACTGCGTCAAGCGTGGGGGTTGCTCTATTTGCGGATGCTGCACGGAACGTCCACTGGAAGTAGCATAGTCGTCCGACATGACGGGTGGCTCAGATTGCCCAGCGAGACGTTTCTGCTCTGCATGTAAGAAGGAGATTTGCTGGGAGCGCCAGCTGGGGTCCTTGCCGTACGCTGGCACCCCCGTGTTCCATTGGTGCTGCGCCGAACGTGGTTCGGTCGGCGGCAACAAAGATGCCGCCAGTGGATCGGGCCTTGGCCGCGGAGGCGATCGCCGTAGAGGCAACGGATCATTCGTAGGTTGTGAAGAGATTAGATAGGGCAGCGGCGACTGGTCCTGCGGATGGGAGAGAATGTCGTACTGGTCCATGTGCGACGTCCAATGCATCCGCAATTTCTCCAGCGCCGGCGCTGGGAGGTTCGGTTCATATGCAGGACGCCCTGATGTACCAGGGAAAGCATTGTGTAGATTATGGCTGGGATTACCACGCGACATGGTCGCACCAGCAGAGCGCGAACTGGGTATTTCCCCAAGTCAAACTCGCACGTAGAACCCCGGCGCTGTGGGGAGAACACATTTCGCTTACTAAAGCTATCAACCTAACACCCGCCCGTCATCTTGTTCATGGGCCAGGTGTTCTGCTTGTTATTCACAGATCCGTTGGTGTAATAGGTGAGATTGTTGTTGTAATAGAGGTCTTTGTGGCGGTTAATATAGTCCTTGGTAGGGTAGTCCGGGGGATCACACGACATGCGGCTGGGATCCGTGCCTTGCGGCTGGTAGACGCGCTGGGTAAGAATGCATCACGTACCACATAGTCAAACCTCATCTTGGCAGGGAAATCCACCTTGTTCTTGCCGCTCCAACCTAAATGTAAGTAGGGACACGGGCGAGATACTTACTGACTTGCTGGAAACCATCGGCAATACCCAGATTCATAATAATCGACATCGGCTCCTTGGGGAAGATACGGTTGCCAATGTCGGTCGGACCATCCGGGTCCAACACACCCGAGAGAATAGTCCACGAGCGCGTTCCATTGACATAGAAGGTGATGTAACCTTGTCCCGTGTTGTCAAAGTCGGGCACGTATTCCATTCCCATTGTGGTGAACGTGGCCGCTTCGGCCTCTTCAAAGGCTTCATCGGGCACCCTGGTCACACAAGACACGGCCTCTTGCAGGTTGCCACCCTTGTACGTATTCTCATCCGTGATCTTTGAGTTAAATATGTGGTACGACGATTTGTTCGCGTTCCAGTCGTATTTGTAGTCAAAGGGCGCCATCTGGAAGGACTGGGAAGCGTACGATCCCCCCTTATTCACGTCGACTTGCAATTCCAAAATATCAATCTCGGGAGCCATACGAGCAACCTTGTTGCTCGGTCCAGGGTGGTCTTCACCGGGGCAAGTGCACGACGACAAGCGCATTCCAGGCAAAATCGAGATACGTTGGTTGTTATTGCCACCGTTCACCGCGCCCTGAGGACTCTTGCCACCTTGTTCGGTTTGGTTTGGCATGATGCCCACGTCACACTCTTCGTACACGTACGGCCACATACCGTCGTTAGACGCAGGGAAGCCAGGGCGGCCGAGGTTGCCCATCAGCCAGAAACCGGGCCAGTAGCCCTTGGTGAGCGGTCCACCAGGGAACATAACCCTCGTCTCGATATATCCACCCTGGAAGCAAAACTTGTTCCACGACTGAAGCATACCCGAGCGGAAGAACTGGCCATGCTCAATCTCTTGGTCAAGCGTGATCTCCAGTACACCAGCACCGCTCTTCGGCTCAGTGGTAGTGACAATGGCCTCTGGAGTGTACCACTCATAATCAAACGTGGCGCCGTACCAAAAGTTGCCTGCCTCCCAGAAAGGATCGTCACCAGGCCAAAAGGTACGTCCGGCTTGGTTGAACTCATCGGAAAAAACAAGCTCGTACTTGGCATTGGAGGTTTCACTGGTACGTGTCTTTGCCTCCGTAGGCGTGTCAGTGTCAATCAACTGGCGGACAGGCAGCTGCTGCACATCCGCTTTGACTTGCTGCTTTCCATTGACATTGGTGCGCCCATAGAGCTTGTCGATATTCGCAATGATCGGGTATCCAGCAAACAGCATGATCAGTGCACAGGCAATCAAAAGCAGGGTCAATACGTTGATACAGCCACGCCACGTCGGATGCCTGGACCGCGCGTTTGGGTTCTTATCAGGGATATGTAAATAGTCGTCTGGCTCTGCCTGCATTGGGTGGAGTACCACTGTACCTTTTCGGGGCACAGCACTGTGACGCACGCTGTATGGACGCTTGCGGCTACTGCTCGCCTCCACGAGCGGAACGCCGTTCGCCGTGGGTGTCATGCTATGC
Source organism: Malassezia japonica (assembly GCF_029542785.1). Classification (NCBI taxonomy): domain Eukaryota; kingdom Fungi; phylum Basidiomycota; class Malasseziomycetes; order Malasseziales; family Malasseziaceae; genus Malassezia; species Malassezia japonica. The sequence continues at coordinate 414,165 of NC_083374.1, read as the reverse complement.
CCAGTCGCAGTGGAGCGATCCGAAATATCCAGCACAAGTCCGCTGCGGGGACGCTGGCGCGTCGGCGTCGCATTGCTCACCGCCGTGGGGGGGATGGCGGGGCGCAGCGAGTCAGGCGAGTCCTCTTCATGCGCACGAAGGGCACGGCGGCCAGACATGGGCGAAGAAGGAGAGTCAATACTGGTGTCTGGCAAATGCTTCTCCCGCGCACCCAGAGGGGTAGTAGGAACGGCTCTGTAACGCTTTGCCATGGCGCCTGGCAAACTTCCGCTTTCAGCTCCAGTGTTTGTTGCAGAGCGGAGACGCGCCGCACCGCGCCGACACGGCGTGTTGCGTGTGGAGGCCCAACCCCTGATTGGCGCATCGCACACAGCCCGGTCGTCCGAGCTTGCTGACTAAGTGACTCAGCACCCGTCCTTGTACTTATTCTTGGGCCAGACGTTTTGCTTGCCGTGCGTCGAGCCGTTCCAGTATCGTGTCAGATTGTTGTTGTAATACAAGTCTTGGTGGCGATCAATGTATGCTTTGGTAGGGTAGTCAGGGGGATCGCACGACCTGCGCTTGTCAGGCGTGCCTTCAGGCTGGTAGACGCGCTTGGTGAGTAATGGAAACGTACAATATAGTCAAACTTCATCGTAGCAGGGAAATAGACCTTCAAATCGCCGTCGAAGTCTAGTGTGAGATAGGCCATACCAGTGATACGTACGGACTTGTTGGAAACCATCTGCAATGCCCAAATTCATAATGATTGACATGGGCTCCTTGGGGAAAATACGCTTTCCAATGCCTGTTGTACTGTCAGGCGAAAGCGCGCCGGGCCGGAGAGTCCACGAGCGAGTGCCATTAATATACCAGGTGATATAACCTTCACCGGAATTGTCAAAGTCGGGAACATATTCCACGCCAATCTTGGTATACTCCGGCTTGCTGGCATTTTCAAATGCCGTTGCAGGAACTCTGTTAACAACCGACATAGCCTCTTGGAGGTTGCTTCCTTTCCAGGAGTTCTTTTGCGAAGCCGAATGCCTGTCATTGTAAATTTCGTACGCGCTTTCATTCCGATCCCAATTGTACTTGTAGTCAAAAGGTGCCACTTGGTACGACTGCGAAGCAAATGATCCCTCATCGTCAACCATGACTTGCAGCTCGAGAATATCGACTTCAGGAGCCATGCGAGCCACATTATTCTTCGGACCGGGATGATCTTCACCAGGGCAAGTACATGAAGGGAGGCGCATTCCGGGCAGGACTGAGATCTGCTTATTGTCGGTACTGCCCTTGAGTGCCGAAGAAGGGCTTTTGCCACCCTCCTCAGTCTGATTCGGCATAATACCGACATCACACTCTTCGTACACGTATGGCCACATGCCGTCATTGGACGCAGGGAAACCAGGGCGACCAAGATTGCCCATCAGCCAGAAGCCCGGCCAGTATCCCTGCGTCATTGATTCACCAGGGAACAGGACAGAAGTCTCAATGTAACCACCTTGGAAACAAAACTTGTTCCACGACTGGAGCATACCAGATCGGAAAAACTGGCCATGTTCGATCTCTTCTTCAAGTGTGATCTGAAGGACACCACTGTTAATCAATGGATCATGCGCCGTAACAATAGCCTCGGGTGTGTACCATTCATAGTCGAACGTAGCACCGTACCAAAAGTTGCCTGCCTCCCAGAAAGGATCGTCACCAGGCCAGAAGGTACGTCCCGGAAGGTTAAACTCGTCGGAAAAGACAAGCTCGTACTTGGCATTGGAGGTTTCACTGGTACGTGTCTTTGCCTCCGCAGGTGTGTCAGTGTCAATCAAATGGCGGACAGGTAGCTGATCGACGTTTTCTTCGACTTGTTGCTTGCCATTTACATTGGTACGACCATAGAGCTTGTCGATATTCGCAATGATGGGATATCCAGCAAACAACATAATCAAAGCGCAGGCAATAATGACCAACGTAAACACGTTTATCACGCCACGCCACGTAGGCCGCCTGGAACGAGCGTTCGGGTTCTTGTCAGGAATGTGTAGGTAGTCATCAGGCTCAGCCTGCATCGGATGAAGACTGACAGTTCCTTTACGCGGCACTGCGCTGTGACGCACACTGAATGGGCGTCTTTTGTTGGCACCGGATTCAAGGAGAGGGGCGCCTTTTAACGTGGGGGTAAGCACGGGCCCACTCATATCAGAGCCAGTCATCGAGCCACTACGAGGGCGCGGGCGAGACGGCGTAGTGTTGCTCACTGCAGTAGGGGGAATAGCGGGGCGCGAAGGCTCTGGGGAGCTTTCGTCACGCGTACGAAGGGCACGACGGCCCGAGGGTGGGGAGGAGGGGGAGTCAATGCTGGTGTCGGGCATGTACTTGTCCCGAGCACCCATAGGGGTCGTAGGGACAGCGTTGTAGCGCTGCGCCATGTCGCCAATTTGAACTTGATACACAGCCGCAGTGTTTGTCGGAGGACCGAACCACAAGACGCGCCAAGCTCGATGCAACGCGTCCAACCCACTGCAGCCGGGCTTATGTGCCAAGCGCTGCCAAGCAGTGGAGGTGGGCTAGTCTTATTGGCGCATCTCGTGTTCGTTTGAAAAATTCAAGCGATCACTAATCACCGGACATACTTCGGCTTAGCAGCTATTATTGTGCTATTATTGGGCAAAATAATTTGCCTGACAAATGCTGTTTCCCGATCGCCTAGTCAGGTAGCTGTTGCCTCGCAGGTCGCCTCGGTAGTCCGTGTCATTCTCTGAGATCGGGGAATTGACGATCTGAGTAGGACCTTTCAGTGTAAGTAAATGCAAGCGTTTTTCTACAAACTGTGATGGTCTTGCCCTTCAGGGAAACACTCTCAACTTCAAGGGATAATTAGATTGATGTTACGTAGCATTAATGCAGCATTTCTAAATGAAGGCATGTTCTGCTATTGGCTGGTCAGGTTTCATATTGTACAACAGGGCATTGCGAAAAGGGTTTATGGTTTCATTGGCAAGGTAACAATAATCAACCCTTGCCGGAGAATTGATTTAGAATATAGATTCTTGTGATGAGTAGTCATACGGTATCTAAATTTCGCAGAGTACAATCTTTACATTTCAAACATCACAATATCATCGGTGCTGCCAAATGTAAGACGACATCAATACCATCAGCATCCATCCCGGAACTGGTTTTTGGGCCAATTATTTTGCTTTCCATGTACAGAGCCACTCCAGTACCGTGTCAAATTACTGTTATAATACAGATCCTGATGGCGCTCGATATACGCTTTCGTAGGATAGTCAGGAGGATCGCAGGACCTGCGATTGTCGGGGGTGCCCTGAAGCTGATAGACTCGCTAGATGAGCAATAAAACATACGACATAGTCAAATTTCATAGTGGCAGGGAAATTAACTTTGTTGTCCCCGTCAAAATCTAGTGTAAGAGGTACATCGCAAGTGAGAAAACGTACGGACATCCTGGAAACCGCCTGCAATGCCCAAGTTCAAGATGATGGACATAGGCTCTTTTGGAAAGATGCGTTTTCCAATACCTGTTGGACCGTTTGCATTTAACGCCGCCGGAAAGAGGGTCCATGTACGAGTACCGTTAATGTACCAGGTGATATACCCTTGTCCCTTATTGTCAAAATCTGGGACGTATTCGACTCCAATTTTTGTGAATTCTGGCTTCTTTTCATTTTCAAAGGCGGTAGTAGGGACCCTACTGAGTGCGGAGAGTGCTTCTTGAAAATGGCCACCCTTCCATCCATTTTTGTGAGAGATAGACTCGTCATCATTGTAGACCTTGTATGAGCTGTCGTCCTCATCCCAGTTGTACTTGTTATCAAACGGTGCCACTTGGAAGGACTGCGAAGCAAAAGACCCCCCTAACTGAGGATCAACGGTGACTTCCATGATATCCAGCTCTGGAGCCATGCGTGCCACTTGATGACTCGGTCCAGGATGATCCTCACCAGGACAAGTACATGAAGGAAGACGCATTCCCGGCAGAACGGAAATTTGCTTGCCACCAGTGCTGCCAGTGAGTGCTGCTGGTGGACCCTTCCCATCCTTTGTTGTTTGGTTGGGCATAATGCCGACGTCGCATCCTTCATATACGTAGGGCCACATCCCATCGTTTGTGGCGGGGTATCCTGGACGGCCCAAATTTCCAAGAAGCCAAAATCCAGGCCAGTATCCTTGCGACGTGGCGTCCCCTGGAAACACGACCGAGGTCTCAATATAACCGCCCTGGAAACAGAATTTGTTCCACGACTGGAGCATTCCCGATCGGAAGAACTGGCCATGTTCAATCTCTTCTTCGAGTGTAATTTGTAAAACACCACTGTCAGTGGCAGGGTCATAGGTAGTATTGATGGCTTCCGGGGTGTACCATTCGTAATCGAAAGTGGAACCGTACCAAAAGTTACCAGCCTCCCAGAAAGGATCGTCGCCCGGCCAGAAGGTGCGACCTGGATGATTGAACTCGTCCGAAAAAACCAGTTCGTATTTGGCATTGGATGTTTCACTGGTACGTGTCAATGCCACTTTTGGCGTCTCTGGGTCAACCAATGGACGAAGAGGGAGTGGGTGTAACTTTGGAAGTTGATTTGCGTTCGTTTTCAACTCCAAGTTACTATAATACTGGCGTAAATACGAACTGATTGGGTAAACCAAGAACAATGCAAATAATGCGCAGACAATCAAGGTGATCGTAAAAACGTTGATGATCCCCAACCATGTCGGATACCTTGCCCGGTCATTTACGTCATCGGGCTTATGGAAATCATCATCTGGCTCTGGTAAGAACGTGTGAGTAGCAATAGGGTCATTGTATAGCTTGTCATATCTGCGCATAGATAGGTGCTTGCGATTTCGGGCGAATGACAAACGCTGCTTTGTAGGAGACAGTTTGTTTGCGGTAGCAATGGAACTCGCTGGAAGTTGCAGTTTCTTCCCGAGCGAGTGCTTTTGAGTAGTACTCACAGGCATCATGGGAAACATTTCGGCGCTCCCCGAGTCTGGTGAACCCTTATCTTTCGAGTGCAAGGTAGAGTAACTCGACCGCTTCGCCGATTCCTCCTTAAAACTGAGCTCGGACATGGCTTGCGTAAAGGGGACTCATGTTTGACGAAGTTTATTCTGTATATAGAATAGAGCGAAAGCTGATGTACATGACGCTCATCTCCGGGGCCAGAGCCTCTTGCGCCCAACCACCCGGCGCTGAGCCCTGCATGCCAGAACGACGATCTTGTGGTCCAAAACCATTGGCGTAAATGTCCGTGCGCCGGACTTCCGTGCAGGCCATGGGCACTTTTGCCTGAGTATGCTTTCTGGTATGCCAAAAAAATGCTGATACACCCCGGTGCAGAGCACGTTGTAGATAAACACGGACTTCCGCCGATCTGAAATGAGGAAATGCTTCCCTAGCTATACAAGACCAAAAAATTAAATAAGCGAACCAAGGGCAGCAGGTATGCTTGGAGACGGCCGCCCAATTTTGAAAGAGGTTGAGCTGGGCAAATGAGCAGGGGTCACATCCTCGTCCGTTTCCGTGATGGAAACCTCGGAGAAGTTGGAATCGTTTGGGTCCTGCAAACCCTCGATTTCGGGCAGGAGCCGGGGCGAGTCGGGGCCCCGCGCAGTTCGCTTGTCACCTCCCGCAGGAGCGGTGATCGTAGGCCGAGCCATAGGCGGATAGTACAAGTGGTGGCTGGCATACCGCCTAGCACTCGATTCGAGTGCCGGTGAGTCGGCCAAGTAGCGTCCCTTGGCACCCTTGATGAATGTCTGCGGAAGGCGATGAAAGACGGAAGCGAGGCTGTTGCCCTGCAACAGCAATTGATCCAACAATTGTCGATCCAAGCGTTCGCTGTTGGTATCAATCACCGGCAGCTCGGTGAGCACCACCTTTTTGGCGATGGCTGGGTCAGAGGAGAGCAGGCGCCAGTACATGAACCCCCGGTCGCGGCAGTCTGGGTTCTTGACATCTTGCGTGGCCCATTTTAGCACCTTGGGAACCAACGCGCTGCCTGCGTTGGGCCGCTTCAAGAACAGCTTGACCGTCGCCGTGAGCAAGGCCAGCTGAATTTCCACGGGCTCTTCGAGGAACGTGTAGAGGAAGTCGTCGAGGAGCTCTTCGCTGTTTTCAATTCGTTCCGCGTACTGCCCCAGGATCCAGATCATCGCGACCTTTGCCTGGGGCTCGTCGAGCGCGCCGAGGTGCTCGCACAGAATCTTGAGCAAGCCAATGTAGCGATCGGGGTATTTGCGGAAGATGTCCTTGGCCACGATAATCACTTCTTGCACCACGTACGGTGCGCCGTCGTCGAGCATATTCCGCAGCACATCAACATACTTGTCTGCGGCCTTTTCGAGGCGCAGAGCGATGCGGCCGATTGTGCTCACTGCCTTCCGGGCAAAGTCCACGTCAATTTCCGAGGCATAGTCCTGCAGTTCTGGCAGGACGACCAATGCATTGTCTTCGTGGACCAATCGACCGATGATTTCGAGCTTGGTTACCTTGATGTATAGGGGATCGTTGTACTTGCAAAAGAAAAACTTGATATCGTGGTGCAGGACGAGCGGCCTGCGTTGGACAATCAAGAGGATATTGCGCAATGCCACGTACTGCAGCTCGGGCGGAGACGTAAGCAGTGTGACGAGAGCCGCGCTCATTTTCTTCGAGAGCATTTCGCGGAATTCGGCGCTGGCCACGTAGTTCATTAGGTACAGGATGGCCTTGCACGCTGTGAGAATCACCGATGCGCTTGTCTGCTGCAAATGCACGCTCACGCGCTCTGCCAGCTGCTCTGCCTGATGCGTCGATTCAGGCACAAAAAAAAGAAGAATTTCGAGAATGTACGTCTGCCCCCATTCCGAGCACTGCCCGAGAACCGCGACGAGCTTCCCCGCAATATTGTAGTTGATGCACAGCTGGATTTCGTCGCTGCGCTCGGTGATATCGTAGAGCGCTGCGACCGCATTCGATACCACAGTCGAGTTCTCATCCACGAGCATGTCACGAAGGCTCTCGATAAACTGGTTCTCGTGGACGAGTCTGCGATCGTAAATGTACATCTTGGCGATGCACATCGCGGCCGTCTTGCGCACGTATGGATCCTTGTCGCGGATCGCGCGCCGCAGCGGTACGACCATCGCATCAAACATGAGTGGGCTCTGGATATAGGCCATAGTCCGCAGCGCCAGTGCACGGATCATGGGGTTGGGATCGGCGCAGTCGGCGAGGAACCCCCGGACGCATGCCGGCAGGTACGCTTCGTTCGACTTCCCGTAGTTCACAAGGTACAAATCTGGGTGAGATGCGATACGTACAAACCATCTTTTTGATGTCCACCGCAGGAATCTCGATGCACTCCACCACTTCGGGAAACAGGGGGGCCATGTCGTTGCCCATCGTAGCATTTGCAATAATCTTTTTGAGCGTCGCCTTCTTCCGCGCATACCCCTTATCGCGCTTATCCGCCGTCAGGTCCGCATGTAGCTCCTCGACGCTCGCATACTGGAAGAACTTGTGGTCGCGCCCCGGCTCGGCCATGGCCTGCGCGTCGTGGTGGAGTATCACGTGCGCTCGAAAAATTCAGCTTGCCTTTCTCCCATGGAGTACCAGCCGTTGCGAGCGCCGGCGGCGGCGGCGCCGAGTGCGGCGCTGCAGCAGCCATCTGAGTCGCTGTACTGGCGCAAGCAGTTCCAGTCGCCCATCTTTTTGAAAGAGTTTGCACCGGTGACGTGCATCAATTTTGTGCCGACCCCGTCGAGCGTCGGCGAAGACGAAGGCTCGAGCGCGGTCGGCAGCTCGCGTAGCCGGTTTGCGGTGACGACCGGCACGCGCGTACAGATATACAGCATGCGCACCAGCCGCGTGGTCAAGACCATTACGCGCTTCAAGGACGTGGCGCGCAGCGCGCACTTTCGCTCCGACGCCCGCCTGCTGGTCGCGGGCGAGGACAATGGCACAGTGCAAATCTTTGACACAAACTCGCGCACGATTCTGCGTACCTTTCACGGGCATCAGCTCCCGGTACACGTGTCCAAGTTCTCGCCGAACCCCACGCAGGTGCTCACTGCCTCGGACGACTGTACCGTGCGCATCTGGGACGTGCCCGAGCAGCGCGAGGTGCGCACATTTGAAGGACACACGGACTATGTGCGTGCCGCGACCGTGTCGCCCGACAATGCCAATCTCGTGCTCTCTGGCTCATACGACTCGACCGTGCGCCTGTGGGATCTGCGCATGGCCGAGCGTGGTGGCGAGGCGATGCAGATGGAGCACGGCGCGCCGGTCGAGGACGTGCTCGTGTACCCCACTGGCGGCGGCGGCATTGCGCTCAGCGCAGGCGGCCCGGTGGTGCGTGTGTGGGATTTGCTGAGTGGCGGCCGCTGCACGCACGCCATTTCGAACCACCAAAAGACCATCACCTCGCTCGCGCTGTCGGTCGACTCGGGCGCCGGCTTCACGTCGAGTCAAGGCAGTGGCGGCATGCGCGTGATGAGCGCGGGTCTCGACCACCTCGTCAAGGTGTACGACCCCGCCCAGGACTATCGTGTGACGCATACGATGCGATACCCCGCGCCGATCCTCAGTCTAGCTGTTGCGCCGGACGAGAGCCATATCGCGACCGGCATGGCGGACGGCACTCTGTGCATCCGCAAGCGCGAGCTCAAGGCTTCCGAGCTGCAGAGCCGCGAGCGTCGCCGCGACGCGTTCCGCACCGGTGCGTACGAGCACTTTGTCGATACCACGCCCGCGAATGCGCCGGCACGCGCCTCGGCGGCGACCGGCAGCGAGGAGCTGGCGGCCGAGTCGCGGCGGCGGCAGCGTCTCAAGCGGTACGACCAGCTGCTCAAGGCATTCCGCTACCGCGACGCGCTCGACGCGAGTCTGCAGCACGGCGTACCCGCCAGTGTGACGTTTGCGCTGCTCATGGAGCTCATCCGCCGTTCGCCGAGCGGCCAGGCCGACGGTCTGCGCCGCGCCATTTCCGGGCGCGACGACGTGACGCTCGAGCCTCTGCTGCGCTTCCTACTGCGCCACGCGACCAACCCGCAGTACACGAGCCTGGTGTGCGACACGCTGAACATGGTCATCGACACCTACGCCTCGGTGCTGGGCCAGTCGCCGATCATTGACGATCTGTTCGGCCGTATTTGGAGCAAGCTTGCGGAGGAGATGCGTCTACAGACGCAACTCACGCAGGTAAACGGCGCCCTGGAAATGATCCTCGCCCGCTCCGCCCTCGCCGCCGCCTCGACGTAGCTGTACCATAATTTTTGCATGTGGAGGTCGAACCGAGTCAGCCGCCACGGTCGATGAGCGCGGAGCAAGGCGCGGATCCGCCGCGCGTGGCCGAGCGCCATACTACATGGCGGTGCGACGATGAATTGACGGTACGCTGCGCGACTAATGCAGCCCCGCGCTATCCTGATGGGGGTCGTGGTCGGAGGGCTGATCACCTTTACCAATCTTTATCTCGGCCTGCAGTCGGGATGGATCAGCACCATGACGCTACAAGGCAGCTTGTTGGGCTACGCCCTCTTTAAGCTCATACCGATGTCGATCGAAGTGGGGGGCTACCGCATCGTGCTCATGTCCACGCCGCTGACCATGAAAGAGAACGTGGTGATTCAGACGGTCGCAAGCGCCATCGGCTCGCTGCCCCTCGTCTCGGGCGCGATCGGCGTGCTCCCGGCGCTGGGCCTGCTCGACGAGGAGCAGGACGGCGTCGGCCCGCTCATTTTCTCGCAGGTGTCGCTCTGGCTCTGGACCTTTGGCCTGGCCTTGTACGTATGACGCACTCACCCAGCGCCGGCATTTTCTTCGCAAGCCCGCTGCGCGAGCCGATGATTTTGCAGGAGAAATTGCCGTTTCCCAGCGGGTCGGCGACGGCGCAGCTCGTGTCGCTGCTGCACCGCACGCCCCTCAAACGCAATCCGATCCCGGTATCGGAGCCCGTGCAAGGGACCGAAGAGGGCTCGGGCGTCGCACTCCCGTCGGACGTAAGCAACGACGAGGTCAAGCGGAGCTGGGCCGTGCTCATCGGCTCGCTCGCTCTTTCTTGCACCGTGACACTCGCATCCTTTTTTGTGCCGGTGCTCTACGCATTGCCAGTCTTTGATCTGCTCTCGCCGCCGGGCGACTCGCTCACGCGCTGGGGCTGGTGGTTTACGCCGTCCTTTAGTTATATCGGCCAGGGGATGATTATGGGCCTCCCGACCTCGGTGCACATGGTGCTCGGCGCATTGGTCGGCTGGGGCATTCTTTCGCCACTCGCGCACCACTTTCACTGGACGCAGGGCGAGCCGCTCGACCCAGAGGATGGCGGCCGCGGTTGGATCCTCTGGGTTTCGCTCGCGGTGATGTGTGCAGAAAGCATTATCGGCGTCGTGACGCTCATCATCTCGTCCGGCACGCGTGACTTTACCGACTGGTGGAGCGGCGCGGAGCAGCGCGCCGGCGAGCGCGAGCGTCTGATGAACGACGCGAACGCGTCGGATGTCACGCTGCCCGAGGACGACGACGAGCCGCCGCACCGCAAGACGCCCATGAGCTGGGTCGTGGGCGGCCTGATTATTTCGAGCATTGTCGGCGTGATTGCCGTCGCCGGCGCCGTTGGCTCGCACATTGCGGCGTGGGCAACGTTTGTCGCGTTCATTCTCGCGAGTCTCTTTTCCGTGCTCGCCGTGCGCGCCCTCGGCGAGACCGACTTGAATCCGGTGAGCGGCGTGGCAAAGATCAGCCAGCTGCTCTACGGCGCACTGCAGCCTGGCAACGTGGTGGCGAACCTGATTGCGGGTGCCATTGCCGAGTCTGGCGCGATGCAGGCCGGTGAGCTGATGCAGGACTACAAGACGGGCCACCTAGTTGGCGTCGCGCCCTGGAACCAGTTCCGTGGCCAGCTGCTGGGTAGCCTGCTCGGCATTGCCTTTACCGTCTTTGGCTACTCGATCTATCGCTCGACGTACCCCATCCCCGGCCCCCAGTTTCCCGCACCGACGGCGACGATCTGGCTGAATCTCGCACGTCTGATCAACCAAGGCACGCTGCCGAGCACCGTGCCGACCTTTATGATTCTCTTCTTTGTGCTCTTTGGTGTGACGGGCATTCTGCATGCGATCGCGCGCAGCCGGCGCCTGCGCCGCGAGCGTTCCCCCCGGCGGCGGCACGAGCCCGCGGCGATCTGGGAGCACTGCGCGCTGGCGTTCCCCAGCGGCATTGCCTTTGCGACCGGCATCATGAACACGCCCAACTTTTCGCTTGCGCGCCTACTGGGCGGCATCGGCGCTGCGTGGTACGCACGCTACGTGCAGCGCAAAAAAGTGTCTAACGAGCTAGGCCAGCTGCTGGTGATTGTCGTCGCGTCGGGCTTTGTGCTCGGCGAGGGCTTTGCCAGCATCGCGGGGCTGATGCTCACGAGCAACAACGCGCAGCCGCTCACGTGCTATGGGTGTCGATATGGATGTGCCGGAGGCTGTTAATAGATACATTAGGCTACCTCCTTGCCCGAGATCACTTCCTTGCCCGTCTTTTTGATCTTTTCGAGCACCGTGTCGTACGGGACGGTGGCGTGGACGTCGACGGTCTGCTGCTCGAGCGAGACGTCGTACGAGGTGACACCTGGGTGAGCAGAGCGAGCGACTTACCCTCGAGCTTCGAGAGAACACGCTCGATCGCGCCCGAGCACGCCGAGCACGACATCTTCACGTTAAAGTGATAGTGATGATCCTGCGTCAGTGCGCGCTACCCACCGCCATGGTCCGTGTGGAGAACGCGCGGGGCTCGTGTTGCGTCATTCTGACTAAAGTTTCTTGAACTATACGTGTCACGTGAGATTGTCTTTGGAGGCAGCGACCTTCGCGCAATGGTCCCCCACCGACACCACCATGGAGAACGACCACGTAGGTGTTGCCTTTTGGGGGCGTGCTAACGAGTAGGGAGAGCTTGTTGACCTTTACGTGCCCCGCAAGTGCGCGGCTACTGGCCGTCTCATTGAGGCCAAGGACCACGCTTCGGTCCAGATCGCCATTGCCGACGTCGACGAGAACGGCAAGATGATCCCCGGCCAGACCACCAACCTCCCCATTGCTGGCTTCATCCGCCACCAAGGTGAGAGCGACGACTCGCTCAACCGTATTACCCAGGAGCTCGGCCGTACGTACACTTACAAGGCGAAGCGATGCGCGGCAGCATTTTGCTCCAGACAGTCTGCGCCTGGCACGGAAGCAATTCCTCTCTATGCCGGGGGCAGGATTCCATTTTTAATGGAGCGCACATTGACGTATAGCGGATAAGAGCTCGCTGGCTCCTGTCCATGAGCACGTCGAGCGTCAGACCGCTGCAACATCGCTTCGCCTTTTCGCGGGCAATATACTAACCCTCAGTGATCCGCAACGTCTGGTCTGCTCAGCAGAAGTAAACGGGCGTTTGTAGCCTGTTCATACGCGACTTGCACGCAAGTTCTCAAAATGACATATTAGGATCTCCTAGCATAGTGTGTGTATGAGCGAGGGTGCAGCATGGTCTGGCTGCGAGTGTGCGCTTGCGAGTGCGTGAGCGCGGCGGATGTGCCGACGTGCTACACCGCGTCACGATCTCGCACGCACGTCGCACAGGGCGCTTCGGATGCGAACGGCCTTGCACGCCGGATGTCCACGGCCTCGGCCAGCGCCGAGAGTCACGCGCTTTTTTTTTCTTGCGTCCCAGCGCTCGAATTTGGTTGGGCTTTACTCGATTCTGACGGGGAATTAAGAATCCGTGCGGCGCAAATCTTGGTCATCGCAGCAAAGAACGCGCCTTCCCGCCAACGTCTCAGAACCGGTTGCCGCGCGTAGTCGGTCTGTACATTACATTTGCCTTCGAGGTGTAGCGTAGTGGGTGGTGACGATGCACGACTTTCGTGGGGCTGGCGATATGCCGTTTCCCCGGACGTCCGGCCCAGCTCCGAGCCACGACCGCCCCCGATTCTCTTCCGATGCGAAGCCCGGCGCCTTTGCATCGCCCCCTCCTTTTGACTTGCACCGCGCAGGGTCGTGGTCGAATCCTAGCACGGGTGCCACCACACCACGCACGCGTGCCCCTGGCAGCGCTTCGCCCGCGGCGCTCGGCCGCAACCCCGGCGTAGGCGGGCGCCCTCCGCCGAAGCGCACCATGACCGACGATCCCGCCGAGTTCCTGCTGCGCTCCATCCATTCCGACTGGAAAGAAGACCCCTCGCTTGCGTGGCCTGCGCATGGCGCGCCCGGTATGCGCCCGGCGCCACTGGGCGGCGACCCGCTGAGCGGCGCCGCACTCCCGCCTCGCGTCAATGCTCTCAACCGCTCGCAGACGATTGACGCGGTGAATACCGACTCGCCCCTTGCCGGCACACGCACGCCTCGCGCGTTTACACCGACGTCCAACATCGGCCTGCCGCCGTCAGCCGTCAACTCGCCGAGGGTCGGTGCGGCGGACGAATGGGCTCCGCGCGGTCCGATCTCGCCCAACGACTGGCCGGCAAGCGACCTGAGCGGCAGCGGGACATGGATCCCGCCCCGCCGCGCAGCGACGCAACTTGCGCGCGCGCCGGGCCGCCCGGATCCGTTGACGAGTGCGCTCGGCGCCGGGCCTCTTTCTACGTCGCCGGACGACGATGTGACCTCGCTGCACCAGCAACAGAACGCCGAGGCCTCGGTCGCAATGGCGCTTGGCGACGACCTTCCGGGCTCGCGCACGCTGAGCATGTCGCCGACGTCGATCTCGCGTATCGGTGCGCCGGGCGAACTACCCAGCTCTCCGTCGCCGACTGAGCGCGAGCTCGCACGCCAGATGCGCTCGCTAACGCTCCCGGGCGACATTGGGGCCGAGGCGGGCGACCTGTCCGGCCCGCTCCTGCGCGAAGCGCCGACGATTGCGTCGCCGACCGCCTTTTCGCCTCCGCAGCCGCTGCGCGGCGGGCGCCCCGAGCCGTTCTATCCGCGCAAGCCGCAGCCTCCCCGGCACCACACGCTGAATCTTTTGGACCAAAACGTGCACAAGGCCGCGTCACACGCGTTCCCTGTGCTGCCCAGCGGTCCGTTTGGGCCGCAGGACGCGCGTGCGCCGCAAGTGGCGTCGCCCACGAGCGAGTACGGGACGAACCCCCTTTTTTCGCCGCCGTACTCGCCTGAAGGCAAGACGGCGTTCGGAAGAGACGAGGTGGCATTTGGCATGTTTGCGCCGCCCCAGGGCATCGACCAAGGCATCTACTTTGGCAGCCAGCCTGTCGCCTCGCCCCGCCAAGGGAAGTTGGGCGGCGAGTCGGTGCGGCCCGCGTGGTTCGGCGCGCCTGGCACGCTGCGTCTCGGCGACCTGACGCAGCCGCCGGACGAGTCGTACGCGCCCGAGCTGAACGGTGCGCCATTTGTCCCTGCGCCGTACCCCTACGCGGCGCCGTACCCTCCCCGTCCCGACGTACGCATGGGCCGCGGTCCGTTTGCGGAGCCGCCGCCCGGCGCTGCGCTCTCCTCGCCGGTGCACGACACGTTCCCCCGTCGGCACGCGTCTGGCCGCCGCGGCGCGAACGATGCACCCCGCCACCGCAACCGCCACCATCATGACGAGCGCACGCATGAAGCTACGCACGAGTTTGGGAACCGCTTTGAGCTGCGCGATGTACTCGGGCGCATGGTCGAAATCTCTACTGACCAGCACGGCAGCCGCCTGATCCAAGAAAAGCTCGACCACTGCTCGCAAGAGGAGCGCGACATGGTCTTTGCGGAGCTGTACCCCGAGGCGCGCCGCCTAATGACCGACGTTTTTGGCAACTATGTCATCCAAAAGATGCTCGAGTACGGCAGCCCCGAGCAGGTCCACGCGCTGGGCCAGCAGCTGCAAGGCCACGTCCTCTCGCTGTCCCTCGGCACGTACGGCTGCCGCGTTGTGCAGAAAGCGTTTGAGCATGTGAGCAGCGAGCAAAAAGTGGTGCTGAGCCGCGAGCTGGAGCCGTACGTGCTCGACTGCGTCCGCGATCAAAATGCGAACCACGTTATCCAAAAGATCCTCGAGCGCGTTCCCAGCGCGCACCTCGACTCGATCTCGTCGGCGTTTGCGGGCCATGTGCCTGCGCTCGCGTCGCACTGCTACTCGTGCCGCGTGCTGCAGCGCATCTTTGCGTACTGCAGCGAGGCCCAGCGCCGCCCGTTGCTGGAAGAAATGCACCAGGACACGCTGCGTCTGATGCAGGACCAGTACGGCAACTATGTCATCCAGTGGGTCCTGCAGAAGGGCGAGCAGCGCGACCGCATCGAGATCGTGCGCAAGACCAAGACGCACCTCCTGCAGCTCGCGCGCCACAAGTTTGCGTCGAACGTGGTGGAGCATGTGATCGAGGTGGCGCCGCCCGCGGACCTCGCGGACCTCCTCGACGAGCTCTTTGAGCCGATCGACGCCGTGGACGCAAGCACCGCTCCACCTCTCCCCGAGGGCGCAAAACACTGCGTCGCGACGCTCATGATGCAGGACCAATACGCAAACTACGTTCTGCAGCGCTTCCTGCAGGTCGTCCAAGGCGACGGCCGCCAGCGCCTCATTGCGACGATCAAGCCGGCGCTCCAGGCGCTGCGCCAAATGGCCACGCCTGTCTCGGGACCAAGTGCTCCCGCTTCCTTTTCTGGCGCGATCCGCCTGCCGGGCGGCGGGCATGTTGGGTCGAAGCCACTTCTCACGATCGAGCGCCTGATTGATCAGGTCTCCCATACGCCGGACCGCGCACCCATTACACAACACCGCGCGAACGCCTCAACACCAAATACCAATGCCTAAAAGGCTGTACGATATCTCCTATGTGGATATGCCGGCTCTCTATCATGTTCCAACGACCACAGTGAATAGTTAGCGACCCATCAAAGACAGTGGATGATTTGACCTCCACTTCCTCCACACGCCAGCCATGGCGTCGGGGGCGGCGGGGCACGACATCTGGATCGAGCACGAGGTGTATGTCCATTTGACTGCATACGCGCGCGATAATGTGTGCGGAACAATGTACATAGCAGCGGAAGGTGAACCGGCGACGTCGGCCAACACATCGCTCGGGTTTCGCGCGCTGGTCCCGTCGGGATCGGAGAAAAAGGCCCGCCGCGCACGGGGAACGTCGTTCGAATACCCCATCACACGCGTGCGCTCGCTGCGCATAAGTCCCCCGTCGGCAGTGCGGACGTACGGATCGGTGCTGGTGCGCACCAACGACGAGACGCCGCCTGTCACGCTCTTTTTTCACAACTCCGACGAGGAGGCCTGGGGGGGGAAACGCCTCCTCAACGCATTACAGACCTACGCCGAGGTCGTCGCGAGCCGTCAGGACCTCGGGCTGTACCTCGTGAATCCGGACAAGGAGCTGCGTGCAGTGCACGTCTCGCCGATATTTGACGATGCAATCGACACGGCTCGCGTCAAGAGCACACCGGAATCCTTCTCGCAGTGGGCCCACCTCACGCGAATCTCGGTCCTTGCGCAGTTCTCGCAGGTGACACGCAGTGCGCGAGAGTCCCGCGAGGCGATCCTCTCGCATCCACTCGTGCGCCGCGCCGTGCCGCAGGAACCGAGTGCGACACAGTCCAAGGCGCAGGCCGGGCCGTACATGGTCAGCACGCAGTCAGGCATGCCGGCGCCGCCAGAAGAGTTTGATGCGGCGCGCGTGTACCTGGCAAAGTGGGCACAGTACGTTGCGCGCGAGGGCGAGCGCAACCAGGTCGCCGAGCAGGACGACGAGCCGGACGTCGAGTCGCTCCTCGGCACGACCCCGATTCCAAGCGCCGGCGACGCAGGCGCGATACGGTCCGCACCGCCGATCGATGCGGCGGCGTGGAAGGAGCTGCTTGCCAGCGGCGCGGACGCGTCAGCGCTGGCGCAGCACATATTTCACCGCGGCATCGCGCCAGGCGCGCGAAGGGACGTCTGGCCCTACCTCATGGGCGGCGTGCCGCTCGCTGCGGATGCTGCGGCGCAGGAATCCGCGCGCGCAGACAAGAAAGCCGAGTATACCCAGCTTGCTGCAGAGTGGAAGGCGCCGGACGCAGCCCTGCCCGAGATTGTCGAGTCGTCCAAGCACCGCATCTGGATCGACTGTCTCCGTGCCGATACCAAGCACGACTTTTTCCATGAGGAGAATGAGGAGGAAGCACGCGAGGCCGTCGCTGCCATGGAAGCGAGCGGGTGGGAACGCATGCCCCACCAAGGCTCGAGCGCGAAGCAGGTCAACTACCACCTGTATGCGGTGAGCGAAATCCTGCTCACGTTTTGTCTGTATGCAGAGCGCGCGAGCGGCCCCGATGCCTTGCCGCCCGTCCACGGCTACGTGCAGGGCATGAGCGACTTGTGCCTCGTGTGCTACAAAGCGTGCCAGGGCGACGTGCCGATGTCGTTCTGGTGCTTTGTGGGTGTGATGCGGCGCTTAGGTGCCAACTTTGTGCAGGACCAGACGGGAATGCGCCACGAGCTGGTGACGCTGCAACGCATGCTCGCCGAGCTCTCTCCGAGTCTCTATGCCTACTTGCAAGCCGTCGACGGCCTCAACCTCTTCTTTTGCTTCCGCTGGATTTTGGTCTGCTTCAAGCGCGAGTTTGCGCTGGATGACGTCGAGCGCCTCTGGGACTCGATTTGGTCCGCAAACTGGAGCACGTCGAGCGACGGCGTCGATTCACCGCAGTGGCCGCTGTGCCACGACTTTGAGCTCTTCATCGCCCTGGCCATCCTCGAGAGCCACGCGTCGGTAATTGTGCGCCACCTCAAGACCTTTGACGAGGTGCTCCAATACATCCACTCGCTGGCGTACCAGATGGACGTGCACGCGATCCTGCGTCGTGCCGAAGCGCTCGTGTACCGCCTGCGTGGCCGCACCCAGCATCCCCACACGGTGCTCGAAGAGAATCTCAGTGCCTTGGTCCTACGCTAGTACAGGAGCTGCGCGCTGACTATGTACCGGTCGCCCACGCTTTCGACGGGGTATTTCTTGGGAATAAAGCGCGTGCGATGCCACATGCGGATCAGGCGCATCGCCTCGGACGGCGTCTGGAGGCGCACCAGGAACGACGCGGTGGTGCTGGCATGATGACTATGTTAGTCGCGCGACGTACCCCAAAGGTAGCTTGTGCACTGCGCCCACGCATGTGCACTCACGCGCAAGCAGTGCGGATGGTATCCTGACGCCGCTCGGCGCGTTGCCAATCGGGCGCAAATCTTCCACTTCGAGCGCAGCCATCGCGCCTTCCTCGCCGAACAAGTCGTAGCTACGCCGCAGCTTGCGCTCGAGTTTCGCGGCCGTCGTCAACGGGGGTATATTGCGTAGGATGACGCACCGAAACGGCTCGGCAGCAACAATGTCGAGGGCCGCTTGC
This sequence comes from Malassezia japonica, assembly GCF_029542785.1. Lineage (NCBI taxonomy): Eukaryota > Fungi > Basidiomycota > Malasseziomycetes > Malasseziales > Malasseziaceae > Malassezia > Malassezia japonica. Next base: position 395,826 of record NC_083374.1, on the reverse strand, counting down.
GTCTCGGCAGAGAACGAGGCGTACTTGGACCGCATCTTCTTGAGTGCGTCAGCGAGGCTCAGCGGCTCCGCCTCGATTTGTTGGCCACCGATGCTCGCACCTGCCACGCCTCTCGCATAGTCCTGCCTGTCGCGACACGCGTCGAGCGTCACGAGCGCTTCGCCTGTGCAGTCCAAGGAAGCCGTGCGCAAAAAGTCGACGCGCGCCCCGCTTCCTTCGGGACGCAGCCGCCGCAGGTCATCCGGAAAACACGTCCGCGGCAAATTGCGCAGCAGCACGCACCCCTCACTCGCTGGTGCCGAGGCGCGCGGCGCGGCGAGCGCGCGCAGCCCCAGCGACGCCTTCATGGTGCACGGGCGTAATGTCAAATACACGTGATATCGTTCGGGCAAGATTGAGCCTGGCGCATGTGGCGCGATTTCCCCATTCGTTCGCGCTCCACACGCATAAATTTGGGGACTCACGCGTTTTGTGTTTCTTCGCATCTGCATCCGTGATGTTAGCCCCACTTCTGCGCGCCGCTGTGCGTCGCGATACCCGCCCGCTGGTGCGCACCTTTGCAAGCTGCCGCCCTCTGTTCAAGGTTGAGGCGTCTTCGAAGTTGTTTGACTCGGCGAGCGTGGCCGTGCAAGACATTCCTTCTGGCGCCTTGGTGCTGGTCGGTGGGTTTGGCCTGTGCGGCACGCCGGAGACGCTGATCAAGGCTGCGGCCGCGCGTCCTGACCTCGAGAACCTGACGGTGGTCTCGAACAACATGGGTGTCCCTGGCAAGGGTCTCGGCACGCTGGCCGAGGCGAAGAAGATTTCGCAGGCGATCAGCTCGTTTGTCGGTGGAAACCGCGCGTTTACGACGCAGTTCCTCAATGGCGACGTGTCGATGCAGCTCATTCCTCAGGGTACGCTTGCGGAGAAGATCCGTGCGGGTGGTGCCGGTATCCCTGCGTTTTATACCCCCACCGCCGTCGGTACGGCCGTCGAGAAGGGCGAGCTGGTGAAGCAGTACAAGAAGCAGACCAAGGAGGAGAAGGAGAAGAAGCTCCCCCTTGAGCCCAAGAGCTTCACGGCGCCCCGCGAGACGCGTGAGTTCAACGGCCGCACCTTTATGCTCGAGGACTCCATCCAGGGCGACTTTGCTTGGATCCACGCCTGGAAGGTCGACGAGGCGGGCAACACCGTCTTCCGCCGCACCGCCCGCAACTTTAACGATGCAATGGCGCGCTCGGCCCGCACGACGATCATCGAGGCGGAGGAGATTGTGCCCGTTGGCTCGATCGACCCCGACCAGGTGCACCTGCCCGCGATCTTTGTCAACCGCATCGTCAAGGCCACCGAACCCAAGTGCGTCGAGGTGCTCAAGCTCCAAAAGACGGAAGACGCGGGCGGTTCGCAGGAGGGTGCGAAGCGCGACGTGATTGCTGCGCGCGCTGCCAAGGAGCTGCGTGACGGCATGTACGTCAACCTTGGCATCGGTATGCCCGGCCTCGTGCCGAGCTTCCTGCCGGAGGGCGTCAGCGTCACGCTCCATGGCGAGAACGGTCTGCTGGGCACGGGCCCCTACCCCGCCACGGAGGCCGACGTCGACTCGGACCTGACGAACGCGGGCAAGGAGTCGGTGACCTTCTTGCCTGGTGCGTCGTCCTTTGACTCGTCCGACTCGTTCGGCATTGTGCGTGGCGGCCACCTGGATGTGACGATGCTGGGTGCGCTCCAGGTCGCTGCGAACGGTGACCTGGCCAACTACATGATCCCCGGCAAGCTCGTCCAGGGTATGGGCGGTGCGATGGACCTCGTGTCGAACCCCGACAACACGCGCGTGATTGTCCTGACGGAGCACACCGACAAGTTCGGCCGCTCCAAGGTGGTGGAGAAGACCGACCTGCCGCTCACCGGCGAGCGCTGCGTCGACCTGATCATTACCGAGCTCGCCGTGTTCAAGGTGAACCGCGAGCAGGGTGGCCTCACCCTTATTGAGCTTGCTCCGGGCGTCACCGAGGATGTGGTGCGCGAGAAGACCGACGCTCCTTTCCAGGTCGCACTCCAGTAGATATCGCATAGACAACGGTATCATTGAACACGATCACTATATACAGCTAAGGGAGGTTTTTACTTTTTCAGGATCCCTGTTACGGGACTGGCAAGGGGAGGCGCAGGCGCCTCGTGCATCTCGCCAGCCGATGCAGGGCTTTTTAAACTAGGGTCCGAAGCCGCATCGATCTCGCCAGGCGCGTCGCTGAGCGTCGCGGTAAACTTGGGCTTTTCATCCAAGTTGTCCGTCGTCGTCTCGGGCTTGGCGTCTTCAAGACCGGCGTGAATCTGCGCAGCAAGCATGCCGCCGCTGCGCACACTGGCGTCGTCGCCCGTCGAATCGTACTCGTCCAGAATCTCTTCGCCAATCAGTTCCTCCAGCACATCCTCGAGCGTGATAATGCCGAGCGGGGCATGGGGGACCTTGTTCTGCTGCACAACGGTAGCATGGGGGAGCGTTCCGCTCGCACTCATCGGGTGCTCGGGGTTCTCAAAGTCACTCGCATCGCCACCGCGCATGCGGTGTATGATGCGGTGCAGACGCGACACGGGCAGCGCCTTGGCCAGGGGTGGGGAGCCAACACTCGCCTCTTCCTCACCTGCGTTCGACACATAGGCCTTAGCCGGCACAGTCGCCTTGGAATCGAGCGAGGAGTGCGGCGAGACAATAGCCATATGCGAGCGGCCTTCCTGGAAGACATTGAGCACGTTCAGCAGCGGCTCGTCCCAGGGGACAGTCGGAAGGGCATTGATCAGCACCTCGCTCACCGGCACGGCATCCTCCGGGTCAAGGAGCACACACTGCTTTACAAGCAGCGCACCAATGATCTTGCGACGCACCGTCGTCTGCGAGCCCGACGAGCCTTGCTGCGCACTGCCCCGGCGGCCGCCCAAAGGATGCGTGCCAGACTCTGCGCGGTCGCCGGTCGGGCGGGGCGAGTTGGTGCCGGTCTGCATGCGGCCGAGCGTGTTGCGCAGCAGCGAGACGGGGTTCGCAGGGTTGGCCTTGGGCGTCCACGTTCCCGACGAGGCCAGGTTCGTTTCCACGTCCTGGTACACCGGAATACGCGAATGCCCCGAGCGCACAATCTCTTCGAGCGTGGGATAGTCGAGGCACGCCGTGATGGGGATCATGTGCACCTTGTCGATCGGCGTCATGGCCTCCTTTGCGACCTTTTCCTGCATGTCGAGTGCGCCGCCGACAATAGTCACCGTGTCGCCCTTGAGGTCACCACCACGCCCACCCGCCGCAGCGTGCATCGTGACGAGCTCTTTGAGTTCTGCACGGCGATACACGGTGCCTTGGTGCGGTCCGAGCGTATAGTGAAGGATGCGCGAGACGGGCCAAGCGATCGGCCACAGAATGATCATGACGCAGCGCGTAAAGAACGCCATCGATGCGCCGATACGCAGCCCGTAGCGCGAGCATACACTCTGCGGAATGAGCTCGGCAAAGATGACGACCAACACGATCGATACAATTACGGCTTGGATACCGCCGCCTAAAAGAGGGTCGGCAATAATCGGCAGTGTTTCGTTCGTGATCATGTTGGCGATCAGGAGCGTCGTAAGCAGGTGGTGACCGTCCTTGATAATGGGCATGATCTTGGCGGCCATGCGCTGCTCCTTGGGCGAGCCTTGGGCTGTAAGCACCTGGAGCTGCGTCCCATCCAGCGACATGTACCCAAGCGTGAGACCCGCAAAGATACCCGAGAGAATCACGAGGACAGGAATCAGGACAGCATAGCCGGCCTTTTGGCCGGGGCTGAGCTTGGGCTCGCCGCAACTTTCGCCTTCGGCGCGGCGGACGAGACGCTTGCTGGCGAGGCTGTCGCGCACACGTAGCGCTGCCTGATCCAGAGACCAAAAGCCTGGCTCGGCGGGGGTGCCCATAGGCACATGCACCGCCTCAGCAGAGAAATCTGCGCCGCGTGGCGTCGCGTAGATAAGCGCATCCATCGCCGGCGCGTGGATGCGGTTTGCGTGTGCGAGTGCAGCCGTGGCACCCGCACCGAGTGCAGCGCCGATCGTAATCGCCAGGACACCTAGCACGACAAGCATCGCGCCGGAGTAACGGCGGCGATACCATGGTGTCGACGACGCGTCGTGCGTCTTTTCGTAGTGTTGTTCATCGTATTTGAATCCGAACCTCTTTCTATTCAGGTCTCCAACCTGATGCCAACTATTGGGCGGTTCATCATCCGAGGCAATGTCGGGGGCGAGGCTGAAATCGAGGTGCACCATGCAAATGGCAATCGTGGAGAAAAGGCCGCCCCTCCTGACACCGCGACGGGGTGGAGGCGGCAAAACGCACGCACGCACGCATCATCTTACGTAATTCCACGTGGCGTGGCGGTGGAAGCAGGTCGAACGACCGGCCGAGTGGAGTGGAAGCCCATGGAAGCCGATCGAGCCTGCCGAGTGAAGTGCCCAGTGCGCTACCGAATTAGAGGCGCCGGAAACGTAAGCGAGAATCGCTCCACGCGGCCTGCGGCGCGCGTATTTGAAGAAGTTGCCAGGGCGGCTAGAGGCACTTTATCCCCCTACAATGGTGAAGTGCGTATGGAGCGTTTGAGCGAACTAACCACAGAGAAACAAAGGTATGCATGTCCGAGCGAGTGGCTGACCCTAGCTGTACGAGCTTTTGGAAGTTTCCGTGTCCGCTTCCGAGTCCGAGCTGAAGAAGTACGTGGCACACGACTGACCATGCAGGGCATACCGCAAGAAGGCGCTGTCGCTGCACCCTGACAAGGGCGGTGACCCTGAGCTCTTCAAGGAAGTCACGAATGCATACGAGATCCTCTCTGACTCGGACAAGCGCGAGATGTACGACCGCTTCGGCATGGAGGGTGTGTCGGAGTCTGGTGGCATGGGCGGCGGCATGGACCCCCAGGACCTCTTCTCGCAGCTGTTCGGCGGCGGCGGCGGCGGTTTCTTTGGCGGCGGCGGCCGCCCCCGTGGCCCCAAGAAGGGCAAGGATCTGATCCACCGTGTCAAGGCGACCCTCGAGGACCTGTACAAGGGCAAGCTCACCAAGCTGGCCCTGCAGAAGCATGTGCTGTGCTCCAAGTGTGATGGGCGCGGCGGCAAGGAGGGCTCGGTGAAGACGTGCAACACCTGCCACGGCCAGGGTATCAAGGTGGTCCTCCGCCAGCTCGGCCCGATGGTGCAGCAGATGCAGCAGGCATGCACAGACTGCCAGGGCACCGGTGAGCAGATCGACCCCAAGGACCGCTGCAAGGCGTGCAGCGGCAAGAAGATCACGCAGGAGCGCAAGGTGCTCGAGGTCCGTATCGACAAGGGTATGGAGGACGGCCACCAGATCACCTTTAAGGAGGAGGCCGACCAGGCGCCGAACACGATCCCCGGCGATGTGATCATTATTGTGGACGAGCAGCCGCACCCCCGCTTCAAGCGCAAGCGCAACGATCTGTTTGTCGACGTCAAGGTCGACCTGCTCACCGCGCTCGCCGGCGGCAAGCTCGGCATCGAGCACCTCGACGACCACGCGCTCTCGGTCGACATCCCTGCCGGCGAGATCATCAAGCCGGGTGACATGAAAGTGCTGCGCGGTCAGGGTATGCCCTCGTACCGCCACCACGAGCTCGGCGATCTGTACGTGAACCTCTCGGTGGACTTCCCCGATAGCCTGTCGGAGGAGCAGCGCGGCCTGCTCGAGAAGGCGCTTCCGCCCCGCACCACCAAGGCGAACCTGCCGAACAATGTGGACGTGGAGGACGTCGTGATGGATACCATTGACGATAACGAGGCCCACCGTGCGCGCACGGGTCCCGCCTCGGGCGCCGATATGGACGACGACGAGGCCGGCGGCGGTCCCCAGGTGCAGTGCGCCCAGGGCTAGTTTGTTCATATATTCATAGGCAGAGATGCTATGCGACGTCTACGTACTCTTTTCCAGCGCGGCCTTTTTCACCTCGGCCTCGGCCAGGCGGCGGTCGAGGTCCTCCAGCTCGCTCGCCTGCGACTGCACCGAGGCCTGGATCTGCTTTACGCGCGCCTCCATCGAGGCGATGCGCTCGCCCGACACGTCCGAAACGTCCTCGCTTACAGTAGCCACGGCGGGGAGCACGTTCGTCGAGTTGGCCGGCGCGCCGCGCTGCAAGAGGTCCGCATCCGTGCGGCCGCCCGCGGCAATGTCCTGCACGTGAAAGAGGGGGCAGTCCGCGTCCGCCACGGTCGCGGGGTCGAACTGAAAGAGGCGCACCTCGGCGTTGGTCCAGGGGTACTCTTCACCGATCATGCGGCGCAGAATGTCTCCGTGGGCGACGACGACAATGTGCTCCTCGGGGCGCTCGCGCAAATACTGGCGGATCCAGCGCGCACGCGCGTCGAGCGCAGCAGGCTCGGCACCGTAAAAGCCCGCCTTGCTCGTCCAGTCGTCGGTCAGGTGCGACAGGTCGAAGCGCGCAAACTCGGGAATCGCCTCGAGCTCGGCGCGGCTCGAGCCCGTGTCGCAAAGGTTCGCGCTGCACTCTTGCAGCTGCGGCAGGCACACCACCTTGGCGTGGCCGCCCAGGCGCTTTACCGCATCAGGGTAGCCAAGCGCAGTCGTCTGCAGCGTGCGGCGCAGCGGCGAGCTGAGCACGACCTGGGCGATGCTTTGCAGGTCCTGCGTCAGCAGCGGCAGGCGCTGCGCCTGTTTCTTGCCGAGATCAGTCAGGGGCGCATCGAGGATCGAGTAGTCTTCGTCAACGTTCTTCGTAAGCAAATACACATACGTGCTCGGCCTGGGCGTGCCGGGTCAGGTAGATGCGGCTCGTGGGCGCCATGGCGGGGGACAATGCGCACGGTACCGGTCACGTGTTTCCTTTCACTTTGATCATGCTGGGCCTGAAAGCGACGATGTCGGTGCGTGATGCGACTGATGTAGATTATCGACAACTCGGGCGGGTTGATCGCCGAGTGCATTAACGTGCTGCGCTACAAGAGCTCCAAGGGTCTTGGCCGTGTCGGTACGTCTTCCTTTTTAACGCAGGCGACGAAATTGTGGTGGTGGTGCAAAAGGCGCGCCCGATTCCCACGAACCAGATTCCGGGCAGCGCGGCGAATGCGCTCAAGGTGCGCCGTGGCGACGTGCGCCACGCGGTGATTGTGCGCACCAAGAAGGAAGCACAGCGCCCGGACGGCCGCGTGGTCAAGTTTGACGACAACGCGTGCGTTCTTCTCAACAACCGCAAGGAACCGCTCGGCACGCGCGTCAACGGCGTCGTGTCCAGCGAGCTGCGCGAGCGCGGCTGGGGCAAGATCCTCAGTCTCGCGCCAAAAGTTGTTTAGCCATTATACCTCTAACCTATGGCTGTTGCTCTTTCGCTTTCAGGTCCTGCGCCCGCCGCGCGATGTCTTCGGGGGCGAGGCTGCGGTGCTGCTTTTTGCGGTGGCCCTTGGCCGCCGTGCCGGGGCCCCAGTTCGCCTGGGGGTTCATTTGGTAGCGCACGAGGCGCGACGCGGACGTGCCGTGCACCACCTCGTCCGTACGCTCGTTCGGCGTGTCGAGATCGTAGGAGCGCCGCGTCGCAGGCGTCCCGTCCTCGTTCCGGCGGGACAGCAGGCCTTTGGCCGCCGAGCCGTCTTTCAGGCGGTCGGCGCGCACGGGGTTCGTCTTGATCCACGTACGGAACAGGTCGTAGACTTCGCCACGCGACGCGTTCGTCTTGACCGAGCCGGCGACGCAGTGCGAGCGCGACGCCTCGAATCCGGCGTTGAGCAGGGCATGGCTGCGTTAGTCTGGGCAGGCACGTACATGACCGGCGCAAGGGGAGGGCTCGTGCAGTGAAACAGCCCCGCGATCTTGGCAGGGTGGAAGTAGAACGGAGCGTCGAGTTCCTGTGTGAGCAAATAAGACGTACGTCGCGTGCGGTCGAGACCATGCCGCGGATACGCGCTTCCGTCCCAAACTTGTGCTTGCCCGAGTCGAGCGTCGTCAGGACTTCGTCGCAAAAGAGGGGGTCGTGCAGCGGGCCGAACCACATCGGGCCACCGACGTGGAAGCTGCCGCCGCACTCGCCGCACCGCATGTCGGTCGGCGGGCCGGACGCAGAGCCAAATTTGACGTTTGTCGCGCCGGTCTTGGCATTCGCCGAGCTCGTCGCGCGGCCCATCGGCTGGATATGAAAGTCGCTGCACTTGGAGCACGAGTAGACCAGGCCCGTCTTGGACGCATTCAACTTCACCGTCTCGGGGCGCGTCCACACACGCACAAAGACACGCAGGTAAAAGTCGATCGAGAGCGAGAGCATTGGCTGGATGTAGCGGCCGTACTTGCCGGCAGCCGTCGCAATCGCGTGCAGGACGAGACGCAGCGCGACTTCGTGCGAGTATTCTGCCTTGACGCTCACGCCACCATAGAGCGACCAGCACTTTTCGGGGTAGTTGTGCCCGGCAAGCACCGCCAGGTCCGTGCAGGTCACACACAAGAGGCCGCCATCGGCCACCGACTGCACCGCCGCGTCGAGGAACGGCGACGCGGTGCCATAGGGGTCCAAGTCGACCATGTCGAAGCGTTTCGGCGTGTCGCGGTGCTCGTACATGAGCGTGATTGCGTCGCCTTGGTTCACAATGACCTTGCAGTCGGGGTGGATCTGGGGATCAGTCGACGCGGCGTCGGGCGCGTCAGTAGATGCCTCCTGCGCCTCCGGTGCGCTCAGTGCTGCCTCTTGCTCGCCCTGGAGCGGGACATACTCCTCGAGCGGGCGCCCTGGCGGAAAGTTGAGGGCGAGATTACGGCGCATCGCCTGGACGGCCGTCGCAGACAGGTCGTTGGCGAGCACCGAGCCGAGGAGCGGGATCTCTTTCGCATACCGGATACTGCGTAGCCCGGTAGCGCTCAGCGCCTCGAGCGCAGTAAACTTGTACGGCCGGTACGCCTTTTCCTCCTCGGTTTTGAGGCGCTTCGCTTCCGGCTCGTCGCGCTTTGCGCGCTTTGCCTCGCGCGCATTCAGGTGCGCCTCGTACCGCTGCTTCTTCTCGCGGTCTACCATCTGACTCCACGAGATGATCGAGAGCGTGCTCAGGTCGCGGTTGAACTCCTGCACTGGGTTCAGGAACGCGGCCTCTTTGGACGGCATGACGATCGTCGCGCTGTTTTCGCGGAACGCCGCCTCATGCGGCTTGATGTGAATTCCCCGCGTGGCGACCGCCTCGGGGCTCAGCAGGATCGGTTGGGGTGCCATGCTGCGCGATCCAAAGGCCAGTCGTACGACGCGCCCCGCGAGATGCATCCACTTTTTGGACGCTACGAAAGCTACACGTGACCTCCACGCTCTTTTTTTTACCATGGCCGACGTCAGTGCGTGCTTCCGCCCGGGGGTGCTCGGCGATGCGTTCATCGAGGAGAAGCACAAGGAGTATGATGAGAGCGTACCTTACCACCATGCGGTTGTCGATGGTCTGATCAACGACGACCTCCTGCGTGCCGCACGGAACGAAATCAACGAGGAGCTGCACTTTACCGAGAAAGAGACCGACATTTACAAGGTGAACCAGACCGGTGACCTCGCGAACCTCGACGGGCTGCCGGAGGAGGAGGCGAAGCGCCTGCAGTCTGTTCTCAAGGTGCGCAATGCGATCTACTCGGAGCAGTTCCGCTCGTGGATCCAGCGCGTGACGGGCTGCGGCGCCCTGAGCGCCAAGAAGAAGGATATGAGCATCAACGACTACCGTCAGGGATGCCACCTGCTCAACCACGACGACGTGATCTCGACGCGCCGCGTGTCGTATATCCTCTACCTCCCGGACCCGGACGAGGACTGGCGCCCGGAATGGGGCGGCGCCCTCGAGCTGTACCCGGTCAAGAAGGCGCACTGCCCCGAGGACATTCCGTCCAGGGTCATTCCCCCGCGCTGGAACCAGTACACGCTGTTTGCCGTGCAGCCCGGCCACTCGTTCCACTCGGTTGAAGAGGTGGTGACACCGACGCACGGACGCCTGAGCATCTCGGGTTGGTTCCACCGGCCCCAGCCCGGCGAGCCCGACTTTTCGCAGGAGGAGGAGGACCGCGAGGCCAAGGCCGAGAAGGAGTTTAGCTCGCTCGAGAGCCTCTCGTCGAAAAAGTGGGCGAGCGAGTTTGAGGAGTACGTCGACGCCGAGCCGCCGCTCCCGGGCTCGCCGATCCCGTCCGAGCATGTGCGCTTCCTGGCACACTTTTTGAACCCTGCATACCTCACGAGCAAGATTCAGTCAACGCTCTTTGACAAATTCGGCGACGAATCACACCTGCTTCTTGCCGACTTCCTCCGCCAGGACATTGCCGAGTCGCTCGAAAAGGCGCTCCGCAAGAAGGACGAGGACGACGGCCTGGTGTGGTGGGCCGGCGAAGAAAAGGTCGGCTTTGACGCGGTGCAAATCCAGCCGCACGGCGTCGGCACGCACCACGCGGCGAACGCCAGCGACGAGGACAAGCGCTGGGCCCTGGCAGGCCCGCCGCACCGCGAGCGCTTTGCGACGCTCGACAAGACCGTCACGCCGCGCACCGCGGACAAGGTCGACTATAGCCAGACGCCGTCGCCGATGCCGACGCTGCCTGCGAGCGCGTCGGACCTGCTCGCGTGCCTGACGCATGTCCTCTTTCCCTCGGTGGCCTTCCGCCACTTTGTCGCCAACATTACGCAGCTCATTCCCCTCGCCGGCCGCCCGATCCGCGCGCGCCGTTTCCGCCCGGGTCTTGACTATACGCTGGCGCGCTCGGACGAAGAGACCGTGCTGGACCTTACTCTCACCCTCACGCCGGACGTGGTGAGCTCCGCCAAGAAGGTGGTGCGCACCACGGCGAAACCCAAGGGCCTCGCGGGCCGCAAGGCCAAGGCGCCGGCGTCGCTTAGCAAGGGCGTGCTGTCCAAGGCGGATGTCGGCAAGCTCGATGCGATGTGGGAGACGGGTGATATCGGCGGCTGGGAGTGCTACCTTGCCCCGCATGAAGGCGAGGAGGACCCCGCGGTGTACCAGAGTGCTGCGTCCCGCCGTGCCAAGGCGCAGGCCGAAGAGGGCGAGGGCGACGAAGCCCAAGAGGCCGACGAGGCCGACGAGGACGACGAGGCCCAAGAGGCTGAAGAAGAAGCCGACGAGGATGAGGACGAAGAGGACGACGAGGCAATGGACGAGGACGAGGACGAAGACTTTGACGGTGTTCTCCTCAACGTCACGCCAAGCTACAACACGCTCAACATTGTGCTGCGTGACGAGGGCGTGATGCGTTTCGTCAAGTACCTCTCTGCCAGCGCCGGCGGCTCCCGCTGGGACATTGCGGCAGAGTACACGGCCGGTGCGGCCGAGGTCGAGATGGACGAGGAATAGAGCGATACAGCGATACATACAACACCACCACTACATGAGACTAGTCCGTGCACCGATAGCGTCGCTCGGCGCGCCATCCGGAAAAGCGCCGTCGCGGTCGCCCGCAAACGTGCGGTAGATGCGCGAGAGACGTGCGACCTCCTCTTTCGGGACACTGGGGCGTGTCGTGCGCAGTGCCGACTCGATCTGCTTGGCGGTGACCAGCCGTGCGGCCGGCGCCTCGGCCGGTGCGGCGTTGGCGACGGCCGCTGAGCTCTTCTCGCCGAGGATGCGCGCGAGGCGCTCTGAGAACGCGGCGCGCTCCGCGCCGCTTTGCGCCTTGGCGGGCGGCGCGTCGGTGGGGGGCACGGCCGTGTAGGCAACCGCCGCCGGCTGCGTCTGGCCGCTTGCACGCGGCACGTCGTCGTGCTGGATTGCCTCGTTAATCGTCTCGAGGTGCGCATTGTACAGCAATGCCTGCAGGTCCGCGCCCGAGAAGCCCTCTGTGCGCTTCGCCCAGTAGTGCAGGTCGACTTCGGGGTCGAGGTGCACCTTTTGGGAGATGGCCTTCAGGATATCAATGCGGTCGTCGTAGTTGGGCATGTCGCACAGCAGCGACTTGTCCAGACGGCCCGGACGCAGGAGCGCCGAGTCGATCAAGTCAGGACGCGACGTTGCCGCGAGCACATACACGCCGTCCAGGCCCTCGGCACCGTCCATCTGCGTAAGCATCTGGTTCACGACACGGTCCGTCACGCCGGTCGAGTCGTGCCCACGCTTTGGCGCAATCGAGTCAAACTCGTCAAAAAACAGCACGCAGGGCTTGGCGGCCTGCGCGCGGTCAAAGAGGTCGCGCACCGACTTTTCGCTCGCACCGATATACTTGTTCAGGATCTCGGGACCCTTGACAGAGATAAAGTGCAGGCCGCACTCTTTTGCGACGGCGCTCGCGAGGAGCGTCTTGCCGCAGCCGGGGTAGCCGTACAAGAGCAGGCCCGAGCGCAGACGCAGCGGGCAGTTGGCAAAGATCGCCGCGTACTTGGTTGGCCACTCGAGCGTCTCGCGCAGCGTCTGACGCGTAGCGGTGAGGCCGCCAATGTCGGACCAGTTCGTGCTCGACTTCTCGAGCTTGACGTCGCGCAGCGAGAGCGGCGTAAAGTCTTCCTGGGCCGCCGCAAAGTCGGCCATGTTCAGCGTGAATGCGTCCGAGGCAAGCAGGTGGCGCATTGTGGACTGGTGCACGGCACGCTGCGTGAGCATCTTGAGGTCAGCGACGTGGTAGCCGTCGGTATTGTTTACGAGCGCCACCCAGTCGAGGTCAGAGGTATCGGGGGCGGCGGACGTGTTTTGAGGGGGCGCGGCGTCTGAGGGCGGCGGCATGTGTGCCTCTGCCTCTCCCCCGGGCTGCGTCTCAGCAGCGTGCTCGGGCAGCTGCGCCTCGTGCGCTTCGGGCTCGGCAGGTGTTGCGCCGCTGGACTCCTCCTCCTTCTGCTTAGCCGCCTTTGTCGCAAGCTCGCCGACAAGGCGCTCGAGGATCGCACGCCGCGCGTCCTTCGCCGGCGGCTTGATCGACACGGTCTCGGTCCAGAGGCGCCCGCCTTGCAGCGCGGCGTGCACGTTGGTAAGCGACTGCGCCGTAGCCAGCACAAACACGTCAAAGTCCTGTACTGTTTCTTGGATCTTGGCAATGAGCGCGTGCGCGAGCTGCGTCGAGCGTGTCCCGTCGACGTTCTCTGCCTCGGCCGGCATCAGCAGGTCGAGGTTGTCGAGGATGAGCAGCGTCGGCGCGTGCCATGCGGCGTCGTCGAGCCACTTTTTAAAGTGCGAGCGCACGAGCGGCATACGTTCTTCCACGAATGTCGCACAGTCAATGTACATGGTGCGGTACAGCGCAGCAGGGTCGGCTGCGAGGCGCGCGCCGACCGCCTTGGCGACGGCCGTCTTGCCCGAGCCCGGCCCGCCGCACAGGAGGAGGCCACTAGTGCTCGTGTACGGCACGGCGTGTGCCTTGGCCTGTTCGTGCACGTCGAGGCGCCCCTGGTCGGCGGCCTGCAAGACGCGCTGGAGGTGCACGCCCTCGACTGCGCCGAGGCACTGGGCCATGACCTTGTCCATCCCCGGCAGCGCCGCCGGCGTGTAGCGCTGGAGCGGTGTAGGGAATGATGTGCTCCGTTCTGCGCCCCGCACCGCGCCCGGCGGCGGCGCCGAGAACTGCACGAGGTCCAAGTCGGATACGTTGAGCTTCTCACGCAGTTCCTTGCCGAGCCACACGTGCATCGGCGGCCACTGCACTGGTGCGCTCGGCAGCGCGTCGCCCGGCGCAAATGCCGCGCTGGCCGTGGCGTTCGTCGGGTGCTCGTCGCCCTTGGACTGCGTCGGGCAGCCGATTCGCGTGACGCACGCCTTGCCGTGCGAAAATGCGAGCGAAAGCAGCTCGTACGTAGGGTGGTCCACGTCCGGCGGTGCGTGCGACGCCGGGACGAGCGCCGTCCAGCTATTCCCCTCGTCCTCTTGGACGTAGGCGCTCGGGAGGACGCGCCACATGGCATGGGCGAGCGCCCCCGCGGCGCTTGCTGCGTTGAGCGGCCCGCTGGGTGTGTCGGCGGTCGGCACGAGCGCCTCGGCCTTTTCCTGTTGCGGCGCACGCTGCTTTGGCGCGACAATCACTTCCGAGTCGGTCGAGAGGCGCACAGCAATCGCCCCCTCGCCCTCCTCGCCCTCGGCGAGCGTCGGAGGCACCGTCTTTTCGACGATGAAGCGCACGACCGTCGACGCGCTGCGCCCGACCTGCACCGCGAGCACCTGGTTCTGCTTCGCGGCGCGTACCTGCGCGAGCATATTCGTCTCGACGTCCTCTGCGTGGATCGAGAGGATCTCCCAGTCGTCGGCGTGCAGCGGCACGACGTGCACCTGCTCCGCGATCGGCACCGGGGGCGACCGAAACAGGCGGAGGCTCACGTCCATCCCATCGCGCAGCACCGGCGCAAAGAGCGAAGCGAGCGAGGGCCCTACGACCAGCCGCTCCGCCGGCTGGCCCTTTGGGTCGTCGAGCATCGCGTGGGCTGCGCTCAGACCCGTCCAGCCGCAGTAGTACGACTGCTTCTCCGTGCCGATTTCGACAATGAGCGTCTGCGCGACGACATTGCGAGAGACCAGTGTGTTGCACAGCGACGCGGGAAGGTGCACCAAGCTCGTGCGCAGCGCAGGGTCCACGCCTACGCGCGCGCTCGTCGCCCGCACTCGCGCCGGCGCCATGGAGGAAGGAACCACGTGACGAGCAGCTCTTCGTGTTACCGCGATGGTGCTCGTGTCGCGCCGGACGTCGTCCGTGCTGCTGGCACTCTTGGGCCTCTTTTTGCTGGGTACGGTAGGCGTGCTATCACTTGTGCGTGCCTATTTTCGTGTGGACGACACGGCGTACATCCTTGCGACGGAGCTCGGCACGTTTCCCGAGATCCGCGCGAATGCCCGGCCGGCCGCGCTGGACATTGCGCCGAACGCGAATGCGAGTGCAGTCGATGTGCCGCACGAACGCATTCCGCGCATCATCCACCAGACGTGGAAGACCGAGACGCTGCCGCCCCACTGGGCCAAGACACGCGCAGAGTGCGCGGCGATGATGCCGGACTATCAGTACATGTTGTGGTCCGATAAGTCGTCGCGCGAGCTGATTGCAGCCGACTACCCGTGGTTCCTGCCGGTGTTTGACTCGTACCCTTACAATATCCAGCGTGCGGACGCGATCCGGTACTTTGTCCTGCACAAGTACGGCGGCGTGTATATGGACCTGGACATTGGGTGCAGGCGGCGCCTCGACTCGCTCCTGCGCTTCGACGCGATCCTCCCCAAGACGATCCCGGTGGGTGTGAGCAACGACTTGATGTTTGCGACCAAGGGGCACCCCTTGACGCGCCAGCTGATTGACAACCTCGCGCGTTTTAACCACAATTTCCTGATGCCGTACGCGACCGTGATGTTTTCCACAGGGCCCATGTTTGTGTCGGCAGTGTACGGCATGCTCACGGAAGGACGCACCGGCGTCCGCCCGTCGACCGCCGACCAGCCGTCGGCGGGCTTCGAGGGGGTGCGCATCCTGCCCAAGAGCCTCTACGGCAAGAACGCCAAGCCGGGCGAGGCGCCCGACTCCTTCTTTGAGCACATGTACGGCTCGAGCTGGCACGAGGGCGACGCGGGCTTCCTCATCTTTTTGCGCATCTACGGCCGCTACCTCATGCTCGTCGGCGTCGCGGTTGTTGCGTACGGCCTGCGCCGCTATTACCTCGGTGCGCTCTATTCGCTTCTGCACCATGCCATGCACGCCGCACGGCCGCTCTGGGCCTACGTCCCGCAGTCGGTGCGGGAGTGGGTGCCCCAGGAGCCGGCGCAGGGGCCCGAGTGGGTCCGCCTCACCGGCCAGGACGAGCTCGAGGACGAGGCGCCGCCGGTGCCGGTGCCGCTGTTCCACTCCGAGCCCCGCCTAGGCACAGCGCCGAGCGCGCCGCCGCGCGTCACGACGCCAATTCCCCGCCCACCGTCCACGGCGGGGTACACGGCGGAGAAGGAGGTCGCGATGGCCGACCATTCGCGCCGCGCCGCCCTCGAGGACACCGCGCTCGGGTCGTACTCGACGCGGCAGGAGCCGACGCGCCTGCCGGCGTACTATGTCGATAACGCAAGCGCGTATGCGATGGACGATGCGCCGCTCTCGCCAGAGCTCCGCGGGCGGGACGACGGCGAGCTCACATCGCGCCGTTCTTTTAGTTTGTCGCGGCTGCGTCCTTCGTGGAGGACGCTGTCGCAGTCCTCGCTCCGCGCACTAGTCCCGCCTCCGCTGCGCTCGAGCGCGTCGCGCGCCGAGTGTGGGGGAGAGACGCTCGACAATGTCAGCGTCGATGAGCCCCTTACGCGCACGATCAGCTCGCAAAGCGACGAGTACCGCCGCGAGTTTGCGAGCCTCGTGAGCCGCTCCAACGGAGCGCCGGGCGAGTCACCGCCGCTGAACGCGACGTCACCACCGCCCACGCTGCTCGTATCACCCGACCTCAACGCGGGGCACTACCATAGCGCAGTGACGCGGCGGCAGGCGGTCGGCGACGTGACACGCGCCATGACGCCGGCCGTGCAGCCGCTGCCGACGCCGGCACATACCCCGGGGCTAGGGCGTGTCCGTGAGTAGCCGGGATGTATAGGTTTGCATATGGGCTCTGTGTACACGCAGCGATCGCTACGGGATGCGGTGAATCGTTATTCCATCACTATGTAACCCACACGGCTCATGCGAGTTACTTCTTTTTTCCCTTGTTCTTGTTCCGCTTCTTGGACTGGGACTTGGGCTCGGTCGTGGCTCCATTGGGGGTGTCTTTGGCATCGTCCGTCGAGGCATCCGTCGTGTCCTCTTTGAGGGCAGCAGCGGGGCCTTTGGCGTCGGTGGGAGGGGCGTTCTTGGGCGTCGCGTTGGGCGCCGCCGCCGCTTGGGGCTCGGGGGCCTTGGCCTCTTTGGGCGCTTCGGTGGCCTTGGCCTCCTTGGCCTCGTCCACCTGGACCTCGGCCTCTTCCTTCACGGCACTGACCTGCTCGCCACGCGCTTCGGCAATCGCCTCGTACAGACCCGCCTCGAGCGCCATGCCGTAAAAGATCGACTTGTCGTCCTGCAGCAGCTTCTGTGGCGAGTCAAACTCGGCCAGCGTGCCGTTCTGCAGCACAAGCACACGGTCCGAATCGAGGATCGTGTTCAGGCGGTGTGCAATCGTAATGGTCGTGCCGTGGAACTCGGTGCGGACGAGCTTCTGGACAAGGTCGTCGGTCTCGAGATCGACGCTGGACGTCGCCTCGTCGAGCACAAGCACCTTGCTGTGGCGCACAAGCGCACGCGAAATGCACAGCAGCTGGCGCTGGCCCGCCGACAGGTTCGAGCCGCTCTCCGACACGCGCTGGTCCAATCCGAGGGGGTCGCTCTCGACCAGCGGTCCGAGGCGCGCATGGTCGAGCACACGCAGCAGCTCCTTGTCGCTGTACTCGTGCAGGGGGTCGAGATTCTCGCGCAGCGTACCCTGCCAGAGCTGGGCGTCCTGGGGAATGATCGCGAGCGCTTCACGCAGCTCGTGCAGGCCGAGCGTCGCAATGTCCACACCGTCGACAAAGATCTTGCCCGCGGCCGCCTCGAGAATGCGGAAGAGGGCGAGAGTAAGCGTCGACTTGCCCGCACCAGTGCGGCCCACCACACCAATCCGCTCCGCAGCGCGCGTCTTGAACGTGAGGTCCTTGAGGGTGAGCGGCAGACCGGGACGGTACTGCGTCGCATAGTTCTCGAACGAGATCACACCGTGCGAGGGCCACGTGTTGCGGTCCGGACCCGGGAGCTCGAACGGCGCCTCGGTGGGAAGCTCCGAGTAGGAAATCACACGCTCGACGCTCACAATATTCTGCTCGACCTCGGATGCGGAGCGCACGGCCCAGTTCAACGTCTGGGTCGTGGAAAGGACCTGCGAAAGCATGAGACCGAGCAGGCCGGCCGACATGCCGCCGCTCGTCGTGACCATGAGCACGGCCATGGTGCTCGCAAAGAAGATGACCGACGAGCCGAGCAGCTCGATGCGCACCGCAAGCCAGCGGTTGCACGTAATGGCGGGGAAGTAGCACATCTGATTGCGGTCGACGCGCGCCTCGAATGAGTCGACAAACGTCGTCGACTGGCCGTAGGCACGGATCGTCGGCAGGCCGCCGAGCGACTCCTGGAACCAGGTAAAGACGGGCGACTTTGACACCGCGTCGATACGCTTCAGTTCACGGCTCGAGGCGAGGTAGTAGCGCATGACCATGCGGTACACCAGCGCCAAGGGAATGACAAACAGGATAAAGGAGGGCACACTGTACGACACAACGCACACCACGCTCAGCACGACCATCGACGAGCGCACAAAGCCCTGGATGACACGGGGAAGCACCTCGTCAATCACGGAAATGTCGCGGCTGAACAGGTTGAGCAGGCGGCCGGTCGGCGTCGTCTCAAACCACTGCAGAGGGTAGCGCAGCACAGACATAAAGAGACGGTCGTGGAAGCGGCGCGCACTCAGCAGCACGAGCCACACGTAGAGGATAAACGGTGCGATACAGAAACCGATCGACGTCGTGATACCCGCCACAGCATAGAGCGTCAGGTAGAAACGCGCCAGCGCGGGCTGGTCGCTGCGGGGATGCGTCTCGTTCGCGGCACTCCACTGCTTCAGCACAACGTCGCGCGAGAGCGAAAAGATTTGCGTGAAACCTTGCGCGGAAAAGTAGAGGATCACGCCGACGACCGACGCGCTCCGCATGTACTGCTTGTACACGTCCCATTTGACCGAGCCCGTCTCTTGCTTTTCCTTGGGCATGTTCGACTCGCGCAGCTGGCGGATCGTGTCGACCTTCACCTCGTCCTTGGCGAGCTCGCGAGGGCGGAAGAGGCGCATTTGAGGCACCGGCGCCTTGGCGACCGGCGTCGCGGAGCCGCTCTTTTCCTTCTCGCCTTGGCGGCCAAGACCGGTGATGAGCTTGTACACGTCGCCGCGCATCGCCATCACCTCCTCAAAGGTGCCTTGCTCTTCCAGCAGGCGACCGGCACGCAGCGACAAGATCTTGTCGCAGCCAGAGAGGTAGGAAACGGCATTGAGCGTGAGGATACGCGTGCGGTCCTTCAGGATACCCTCCGGGCCGATGACGTGCTTCCAAATGTGCGCACCAACGTGCGCGTCGACCGCCGCAAGGGGGTCGTCGAGCAGGTAAATGTCCGCTGCCGCGTAACACGCACGCGCAAGCGCAACACGCGCACGCTGGCCGCCACTCAGGCTCACACCACGCTCGCCGATCTCGGTGCGGTCACCTTCAGGGAACTGCTCGAGATCCGGCGTGAGGGCGCACGCGTAGATGCACTGCTGGTAGTGCTCCTCGTTAAACTCGCGGCCAAACAGAATGTTGTCGCGGACCGATGCACCCATGCACCAGCCGCCCTGCGAGAAGTACGCGGTCTTGCCGTGCACAACAGTCTCGCCCGCCGTCTTGACCATCTCGCCGAGGACCGCCGAGAGGAGCGACGACTTGCCGTCGCCGACGCGGCCCAGCACCGCGACGAGCTCGGCGCGGCGCAGCTTGAGCGTAATGTCTGTGAGTGTCGGCGTAGGCTGCTCGGCGCCCCAGGCAAACGACGCGTTGTGCAGCTCGATGGGAAACTCGGGCACGGAATCCGCTGTAGGGCGTTCGGCGCTGTCCGACACCGTCACGACCTCGCGTGCGTTCGGGTCGAGCTCCTCCGCGTCAAAGAACGACGCGAGACGCACAGCCGAGACCTGCGTCTGGAGGAACATGGACACGATACCCGCCAGCATCGACATGGGGAAGTTGAGCAGTTGATACAGCGCCAGCGCCGGGAACACAATGTCGGCCGTGAGCGGCGTGTCGTTCGTCAAGGTAAAAGCGATAAACGTGCCGAGGGACACGAAGAAAGGAATCGCCTGCCAGAAGAAGTTGAAGCCGGCCGACGCCATACCGATCTTGCGAAGGAGAGGAAGCTCCTCGCCATTGCGCACGGCAAGGAGGCGCTCGGTAAAGGCCTGCTCCCAGGCAAACAGTTTGATCGACTTGATGTTGAGGATGATTTCGTTCATGATCTGCGTGCGGCGGTCCTTGACCTTCATTTGCTTCGCACTGAGCGTGCGCAGGTAGGTCGCGAGCATCGTGTTCAATGGCACCGAGACAATCATGATCGCGACACCGACAAACGCCGACCAGCCGAGCAGGTTGTACAGCGAGATAAAGGCGATCGTGATTTGGAATACGGCCGACCAAAGAATGTGGGCGTACATGACAAAGTCGGGCAGGCGGTTTGCGTCGACGCTCATCAAGTTGACAATGTCACCCGTAGCACGCTCGCCACGCGCCTGGTTCGAGAGGCGCAGCGACTTGCGGAAGATGGCGCTGACGACGCCTGCGCGCGAGCGCATACCGACGACGCTCACGAGCTGGAAGTACTGGTGCAGCGACGCCATCTGGATCACCGCCGTGAGGAAGAGGAGAAAGGCAAGGACGTAGCCACGCAGCGCCGTGCCCCGCACCGCCGGGTCGTC
This sequence comes from Malassezia japonica, assembly GCF_029542785.1. Taxonomy (NCBI): domain Eukaryota; kingdom Fungi; phylum Basidiomycota; class Malasseziomycetes; order Malasseziales; family Malasseziaceae; genus Malassezia; species Malassezia japonica. The sequence goes on along the minus strand of NC_083374.1, from coordinate 375,415 downwards.
CGTCTTTTGCCAGTTTTCGACAAAAGCAAGCAGAGCACGGAGGATCTGCGGCTGGACAAACGCCAAGATATCCTGCACGATCTTGTACACGGCCGCGAGCATAAACATTGGCCCGTACGAGTAAAAGAGCGCGGTCCAGAAACGGATGCGGCGCGTCGCCTCGAGCGTGCGGCCCTGCATCGCGATCTTTTCCGTGAGCCTGTCCCAGCTGCGCTGGAAGGCGTCGCCGAGGTTTTCCGTGTCCTCGCCGTGGGGCAGCGCCCACATGTCCGACTCGGTAAGGAAGCGCTTTGCGCCGAGCGTCATCATCGGCTGCATCCAGTGGAAGGTGAGGCGCGAAAAGAGGTTCGCCGTCTCGAGCGGCGACTGCACGGGGTTGTACAGCGGATCGAACGGCGGCACCTCTTCAGCAGGCGCCTCCTCCCCAAACGTAATCATCCCGTCGTCTTCCGGAAGCGCAATCGTGCCTTCGTCGCCCTCGACCGGCTGGCACTCGAGCACAAACTCGACGAGCACCAGCAGGAGGCGCATGCAGAACGGCACGACCATCAGCAGCTGGATCACCGACGCCTTCGGCGCGAGCTGCACGAGCGTGCGGAGGCGGATCGGGCCCGCAAAGAGGTGTACGAGCCAAAAGAGAAGCGCCGAGTCGCTCGAGTGGCTCTCGCGCAGGTGGTTGGCGTGCTGGAGGAGGATCGCGACGACGTATGCAAGGGTCGTCACGAGCCCAGCGAGAATCTGCACGCCGCTCGTTAGCGCGAGCGATCCGTCGGTGGCGTGCGCACGCAGGCCGATCATCACGGCGAGTTCGGCGGCGCCGAGCAGCGCAATCACCGAAGTGATGCCGTCCTTTTCGTGCAAGAGGTTCAGCGAAGTCTCGCCGCGCTCTTCCACGGGCTTCTCGGTCAGCTTGTTTAGCGCACGGAACGCGAGTGCAAGAAACACGATGCTAGGCACGAGCCACAGCGCCACGGCCTGGAAGCAGGGCGTCAAATCAAAGTCGCGCATGCGCGACATGGGGCCCCACCCCTCGACCTGATCGCAGAGCCAAGCCGCACATCCAGTGACGGCCGGCGCCTGCTCCCACACCGCGATGCGGCCCTCGCGCCAGAGGTGCGCATCCATCGCCCACGTCGCAAGCTCCATCGTGGCTCGGGGAAAAGTCACGTGGTATCTTTCTGCAACGATGCGGAGTGGAATGAGGCCGGTGGTGCGGACGCCGCTGCGTGCGGGTGTCGCGCGCTATGCTTCGCTTGCAACGGAACGTGTGCACCCTTCGCGCATGCCGCGCTATGCGGAGCTTGTCGACCAGCTCGCGGCCGTGCGCCCGCTGCTCAAGGACCGCCCGCTGACGCTCTCGGAAAAGATTGTGTACTCGCACCTGCTGCGCCCGGAGGAGGACCTGGCGGACGCCGGCGCGGACCCGTCGGCGGTGCGTGGCAAGCGGTACCTCAAACTGCGTGTCGACCGCCTGGCGATGCAGGACGCGTCCGCGCAGATGGCGCTCCTGCAGTTTATGACGTGCGGCCTGCGCCAGGCCGCCGTGCCGGCGTCGGTGCACTGCGACCATTTGATCCAGGCGTTTGAGGGTGCGGACGCGGACCTGAAGCGCTCGCTGAGCCAACACCATGAGGTGTTTGCGTTCCTCGAGTCCGCCTGCCGCAAGTACGGCATCGAGTTCTGGCGGCCGGGCTCGGGCATTATCCACCAGATTGTGCTCGAGAACTACGCCGCGCCGGGCCTGCTCATGCTCGGAACCGACTCGCACACGCCGAACGCGTCCGGCCTCGGCTGCCTCGCGATCGGTGTTGGCGGTGCGGACGCGGTCGACGCCATGACCGCGACGCCGTGGGAGCTGCTCGCGCCGAAAGCGCTCAACGTGCACCTCACTGGCGAGCTCTCGCCGTGGTGCTCGGCGAAGGACGTGATCCTGAACATTGCAGGCCGCCTTACGGTGCGTGGCGGCACTGGCTACATTGTCGAGTACTCCGGCCCCGGCCTCGCGACGCTCCCAGCGACGGGTCTCGCGACGATGGCCAACATGGGCGCCGAGATCGGCGCGACGACGAGCGCATTCCCGTACACGGACGCGATGGGCCGCTACCTCGCGGCGACGCGCCGCGGCGACGTTGCGCACGCCGCCGCGCGCGCCGCCGACGCGGGCCTCCTGAATGCGGACGCGGGCGCCGAGTACGACGAGCGCATCGAGATTGATCTGTCGACGCTCGAGCCGAGCCTCAACGGTCCGTTCACGCCGGACCTGAACGTCCCGCTCTCGACGTTTGTCGACCGCGTGCGCACCGGCACGGCCGACCACCCCAAGGAGCTGGCCGCGGCGCTGATCGGCAGCTGCACCAACAGCTCGTACGCAGACATGAGCCGCTGTGCGGACCTCGCGCGCCAGGCGACGGCCGCGGGTCTGCAGGCCCAGACGCCGTTTGACGTCACGCCCGGCTCCGAGCAGGTGCGTGCGACGGTCGAGCGCGACGGCATCGAGCAGGCGCTTACCGACGCCGGCGCGCGTGTGCTTGCGAATGCGTGCGGCCCCTGCATTGGCCAGTGGAAGCGCACCGACCACCAAGGCGAGTCGAACGTGATCCTCACGTCGTTCAACCGCAACTTTCGCGGGCGCAACGACGGCAACGGCAAGACGCTCAACTTCCTTGCCGCGCCCGAGATTGTCACCGCGTTTGCGTTTGCGGGCCGCCTCGACTTTAACCCAATGACCGACGCGATTACCAAGGCGGACGGCTCCGAGTTCCGCTTCCAGCCGCCGCAGCAGGAGGAGCTGCCGTCGCAGGGCTTTGCGCAAGGCGACACGACCTACCTTCCCGAGCCGATGCCCGAGCCGCAGCCCGAGGTGCAGGTCGCCATCTCGCCCGAGAGCGAGCGCCTCGAGACGCTCGCACCGTTCGCGTCGCCGTTCGGCGCCGAGGACACGCTCCAGGGCAAGTACGAGCTGCCGGGTCTGCGCTGCCTGCTGCGTATCCGCGGCAAGTGCACCACCGACCACATCAGCGCCGCCGGCCCGTGGCTCAAGTACAAGGGGCACCTCAGCAACCTTGCAGAGAACACGCTGATCGGCGCATCCAACGACGAGACGGGCAACGTGAACGAGGCGCTGGACTATGTCCCGGGCGAAGAGCTCGACTCGATCCCGGGTATGGCCAAGCGCTGGCGTGCGCGTGGCCAGCCGTGGATGATCGTCGCGGACCACAACTACGGCGAGGGCTCTGCGCGTGAGCACGCGGCGCTCCAGCCGCGTCTGTACGGCTGCCACCTTGTGCTCGCCCGCAGCATTGCGCGTATTGCCGAGACGAACCTGCGCAAGCAGGGCGTGCTCACCCTCCTCTTTGAGAACGAGGACGACTACCTGAAGATCGGCAGCGGCGACCTCGTCGAGACGGTGAACCTGTCGGACCTCTTGCGCCCGGACGGCGACCTGTCGACGGTGGTGCGTGTGCGTGTGACCAAGTTCAACGAGGACGGCTCCATCAAGGAGGCGTTTGAGCTGCCGACGCGCCACTCGCTCAGCGCGACGCACCTCGCGTGGATCCGCGCGGGGTCCGCGCTGAACCTCATCCGCGCGCTGGCGCAGCAAAAGAGCAGCGGCACGCCGTCCTCGGCGCAGAAGCCGTCGCTTGGCCAGGCGCGTGCCTACTCGACCTCGGCAGTGCGCCGCGCGGCCGCGCCGGCGACGCCGCAGGGCAACGACCCGCGCTACGAGAACCTGCGCCAGATCATCTTTCCCCAGGCGCCGGTGAAGAGCAAAAAGAACACCGCGCCGACGACGCTCGACCAGGCGATCGGCCAGGGCAAGGCCAGCCGCGAGGTGTACGAGACAGTCCGCCGCGCATGGCAGCTGCACCAGCGCCGCGCACGCGAGCAGTTTGCGCAGCAGCTCAACGAAAAGCGCTCGCTCCTCCAGGAGGCGGTCGAGGACCTGCGCAAGGAAGACACCGCGCTGTTCAAGCGTGCATCGCAGTACAGCGCGCCGACCAAGCGCAACGTCGAAGAGCAGCAGCGCCTCAAAAACCTCGGCCTCTTGCCGGGGACGACGAGCTCGGACGCCGAGGCGCCGGGCTCGCGCACGCTCGTCAAGCGCCGCGCGCGCCTGATGGCCCAGACGCGTCTTGCGACTATGTTCCCCCGCGAGCTGCGTGCACCGACGCTCACACCGCCTGCAAAGGGGTGGCCGCAGTACACGCCGCAAGACGAGTAGAAAATTGATTATTGATTCGCATTGAGATAAGAGTGGGAAGTGAGAAAGACACGTTGGGCAAGGGGGATCGAAAGGGGGGCGTGCAATAAAGTGAGGACCAATATTCCAAAGCGGCGATGGTTATGGCAGCACCAGTGAGAAAGTAACGAAGCAATGTACTATAGACGGCGACGGACGACGCCAGAGCGAGGCACGTCAGGTCTAACAAGACCGTGAAGCAAATGGCCTCCACAGTGGAGTCCATGTCGTTCAGTCGCCTCTTGTTTCTGACAGTCTCGACAAGGCGCACCCTGGGATGCAGTAGCGTTAGTAGGACACCTCTTTGCTCTCGACGACACTTTGCCTATACCATCCTTGGCCGGTTATTCCCAGCCGCTCCTACAACCCATAGCCCCGCATGTCTAGGCCCCTTCTCTTCCCTTGCAACCTCTCTTCCCCTCTCTTCCCCTCCCTTCCCTTCTTCTCACCCATTCCAAACACCAACATCATTTTTCCTACGCATCGTATTTGCGGGGCTCCATACCGGACGGCGCACGCGTCTCGACCTTCTTCTTGCCGACCTCGGCCCAGTTGGTGCTCAGCGACGTCCCATTCGACTCTTGGAAACTCTTAACCATCGCGCGGCGCGTGTCATCATCCGCATCCGCATACAGCTTTTTGAAAAAGGCATTGAGCTCCGCCTCGCCGGATACGGGCTCCTCGTCGTCAACTTGGAGCGCGTCCCACTTGGACCGCGGGCGCCGCGGCGCTTCCTGCGGCGCAGCCGCCGGCGCGACTGGCACGGCTGGCACGGCCGGCGCTCCGCTCTGCTCGAGTGTCGGCCACTGTGCTGGCACCTTTTTATGGAGCGTGATCTCGACCTTGGTCGCGAGCACACGCACGCCGGCCACCTCCACGGCTCCGTACAGCGTCAGATCAAGGCGCGTCCCCTCGTGAGTACCGCCAGTAAACACGACCGAGAGCTGCATAAGCCGTACCACGTACCTTTTGCCCGTCTGCCGTGACCTGCACGTCGTCGCGCGCTGCGCCCTTGGCGTACACCGACACAACCGCCTGCGCGTCGGTCTGGTAAAAGTCGTGGCGCACCATCAACTTCGGCCGACAACGCACGAGCCCCTTCCACGATGGACGCGCCGGGCGTGACGGCGCTGGTGCTCGGCACGCTCACGAAAGTGCTGCTATGGCCGGCGTACCACTCGACCGACATGGAAGTCCACCGCAACTGGTTTGCGGTGACGTACAGCCTGCCGCTGCGGGAGTGGTACGTCGACGCGACGTCCGAGTGGACGCTTGATTATCCGCCGTTCTTTGCCTACCTCTCGTGGCTCCTGGCGCAGCCCGCGGCGTGGGTCGACAAGCAGATTGTCGACCTGCACGCGCTGGGCTATGCGGCATGGCCGTGCAAAGCGTACATGCGCGCGACCGTGCTCGTGACCGAGCTCGTGCTTGCCGCGGCGCTCTACGCGCACGCGCGGTGCACGCCGGAGCACAGCGCGAACCGCGTGCTGCTGCTGAGCGTGCTGCTACACCCCGGCCTGCTGATGGTCGACCACATCCACTTTCAGTACAATGGCGTGCTCTTTGGCGTGATGCTCTGGTCGCTGTGGGCCGCACGCGTCGACCGAATGCTGCTGTGTGCCGCGCTCTTTTCGTCGTTGCTCAACCTGAAGCACATTTATCTGTACGTGGCACCGGCGTGGACCGTGTACCTTTTCCGCGCGTACCTCTTCCCGACGCTGCCGACGTCGGGCAAGGCGTGGGCCGCGGCCTTCGCACGGACCGCACAGCTCGGCGCCGCGACGATCGCACCGTTTGTGCTGAGCATTGCGCCGTTTGCACTCGACGCAGTGCACGGCGAGGGCACCGCGAGCGTGATGAGCGCCATGTATGCGCGCCTCTTTCCGTTCCACCGCGGCCTGATCCATGCGTACTGGGCGCCGAACGTCTGGGCGCTCTACACGGCGCTCGATCGCGTCCTGCTCTTTGCGACCGGCAAGTCGGGCGTCGTGTCGGCGTCGCGTGGCATCGTCGGGGATACCGCGTTTGGCGTGCTGCCCGACGTGCGGCCGCCGACGTGCTTCCTGCTCGCTCTTGCTTGCATGGTGCTGTACGCGGTGCGCCTGTGGCAGCGGCCGACGTACCGCGCGCTCGTGCTGTGCGTCGCGCTTTGTGGCCTCACGTCGTTTGCCGTCGGATGGCACGTCCACGAAAAGGCGATCCTCCTCGCCGTGGTACCGCTCAGCCTCGTCGCCGCGCACGGCTACGCCTACCTGCGCATCTGGGAGCTGCTGTCGGCCGTGTCGATCGTGTCGCTCTTTCCGCTGCTCTTTACGCCGCTCGAGACGCCGGTCAAGCTCGTGTACAGCG